>NC_082399.1:5372172-5464672 GCF_031168955.1 Gadus macrocephalus
CTGACTTGTGTCCGTGAGCCTGGCTCTTGATCAGAGGCCCGAGTGTACGATCGCTGTGTGAGTCCGTCTGCACTCAGCATGAGAAGGTGCACTTGTCAATCCTGGGGCTGTCTTCGGGAAACAGCACATCCTCCATTTTTGAAAGAGTGGAGAATTAAAAAGTCACTCAAACCTGTTGTCTGATTTAGGAGAGGTGTACGGTCTGTTTGCCATTGCTCCTTCACTTCAAATATGGTTCTGGTACGTTTCCCCCCCCCCGCCCCGCCCTGTCAATTTCTAACCCCCTGACCTTGTCCAGATGAGCGGTGCCTTGTTTGGTGAGCCATTGAAGGACGTTCCCAGGAGTGAACGAGAGCTGGTGCTGGAGACAAGAGGTTAAGCTATTAAAGGTAGCTGAGATGGAGCTGTAGGCCAGAGGTTTAGCTGTTAAAGGTAGCTGAGATGGAGCTGTAGGCCAGAGGTTTAGCTGTTAAAGGTAGCTAAAACGGAGGTGGAGGCCAGAGGGTTAGCTGTTAAAAGCAGATGAGAGAAAGGTCGAGCCTATAGGTTTAGTTGTTCAAAGTGGGTGAGATGGAGATGGAGCCTGGAGGTTTAGCTTTTAGAAGTATCTGAAGGAGGGTCTGGTGCCTAGCGGTTTAGCAGCTAGAAGTATCTGAGGGGGGGCCGGGGCCTAGAGGTTTAGCAGCTAGAAGTATCTGAAGGGGGTTGGTGCCTAACTGTTTAGCAGCTAGAAGTATCTGAAGGGGGGTCTGGTGTCCTATAGCGGTTTAGAAGCTAGAAGTAGCTGCAGCAGGTAAGCTTCGGCTCCTCTGCCTCGACGTACTGGTGGATCTGGAAGGTTAGCTCGTCCGGGCGCCGTACCGATCTGCGTTTCAGTTCCCTGGAAGCCAAGAGATGGGCACGTTAAAGAACGCACGGAACCATTCTGTTTGCTATTTGTAATGCACACCGTCCTTGTAGGCTATATTCATCTGTATTCAAAACATAACAACACACTGTCTTTGATAAACTAACATTAATGACAATGTTTTCCCATTCAGTTTTTGCCTTTGTTCTACAGTGGTATCCCTTTCCACAGAGGCACGGAACAGATTTGAAGCCTTGCACAGCAGTCGGTTTAAGACTCTTTCTGTGACCGGGTTCACGCCTGGGTTAAACTGAAATATGTTATGGTGGAAATGTTTCTAAAAGGGATCACATTGGTTATGTTTGGAGGACAAGGTAAATGTGAACATTAGGCAGGGTTCCTTATTTTCTAAACAAACAGCCGTAAAATGAACTTGAACCTGATGCTGCTGCAATATCCTGTTTCTTCTGGGAGAGGCACAATTTGACAAAACCCAATTCCAGCATAGGCCAAAAGTACAAGTACTCCTGGTCAAATCAAATTTTCATGAAGTAAAAGTTCAAAGTATTCTGAGTCAACATATCTGCCCATGATGTGGGAGAGGACTTTCACTTTCTTTGTTTCCACCGAGCGTTGAGTTAAATTAGTCATTGTCACTGTGTTTAGGAAGAACGCACTTGGCCACTGAAATGAAAGCCATCTCCACATTCACTCCAGTCTTTGCACTAGTCTCCATGAAGGGAACACAGTACTCCTGGAGGAAAAGGGAGAGGGGGAATAGGGAGAGGAGAACAAAAACATCAACATTGACTTTTATTTGAGTGTAATTTCTTAGAAATCCCATAGCAATGACCTAGTTTCAATTATATTAAACAGCCTCTGTATAACACGATTGAGATTGTTTCTGGCTAATATCTGACCGGGCATCTCTTCCCCGTTCAAGGAATCCATCTTGCCTGTCAATCACAGGTTTGTGATTGCAAGACATTCTGCATTTGTTTAAATTCCAAATCTTGCTCTCTTCTGCTGTATCTGTAAAACTCTCAAATCGTGCCCTACAACTGCTTTAAGACAACTTGTGATCTGTTCATCCATACCCTGGCAAGGTTTTCTCCCTCCACCCTCCTGATCGCCCTTTCACCGGCCATGTCAGCCTGTTGGAGGAACACAACATAGGCCATTTGGTCCCCACTGGTTCTTGGTCAATCGCAAACATTAATTTACAAAACAAAATAAAAAACAAAATAATGGTGCTGTTATATATTAAAAAAAAGTATATATATATATACTTTTTGAGACATGGCTTGATATTAGTTTTTATCACATTTATTATATATATCATGTGTATATATGTGTGTATATATATATATGTATACACCGTGTGAGACGTGGTTGGATAATTGTTGTCTGTATATATATGCACATATAATCAAAAATATCCAACCACTTCTTTTCTAAGTGCTTACCCTTTACTTGGAGAAAACTCATCCAGTCATTCCTCACCTTGTTGCCCAGCAACATGATGACTATGTCCCTCTGTGCATACTCATGGATCTCTGTTAACCAGGCCTGGAGATAGATAGATAAATAGATAAATAGGTTGGTACAAAGTGTTCTAGAGGTTCCTCATGATTCACAGAGCAGCCCCCAGACTCACCCTGATGTTGTCGAAGGATGTCTTGCTGGTGATGTCATAGAGTAGGAGGAGGGCTTTGAGGAGGAGGAGGAGGAGGAGGAGGAAGAGAGCGAGGAAGGGATGAGTAAGATGTATGGACAGCATGAACCCGAGCTGTTTACCGGGGGTGTGTGGTTATTATTAATATGTACACGTCCACCCCACTTCCCAAGTGGAGGGTGACCATTAAGAGGAGGAGGTGCTGCCCACTGGTTCTCTCACCCTGGGCGTCACGGTAGTACGCGTGAGTTACACTCCGGAACCGCTCCTGTCCTGCAGTGTCCCAGATCTGAGAGCAGAAACACATCCCTCTTATCACTTAGCATGCACAAGCACACGCACAAACGCACACGCACATACACATATACGCACACACACACACACACACACACACACACAAATACGCATACGCAGGTCTCAAAGGCAACCATGCAAGGACATCTTGACAGTATTTACACAGCAGAGGATGACATAAAAGTAGTACAATTGCCTCAACTATAGTACACATGAAGATACAGACCTGTAGTTTCACCTTCACGTTGTCTACAGTCACCTCTTTATTCTGAGTGGGAAATGACAGAACAAAAGAAAGAGATTATTATACATAGTATGCATAGTATTTGGTGAGAAATTGAATTCACAAACAAATGGAAAGTGAAAGTGACGAACCGTGAAGCCGATGCCCACGGTGGCGGAGAAGGACCCAGGGATGAACTTCCCCTGATCGAACTGGACCAGCAGGGACGTCTTCCCCACGCCACTGTCCCCCACCAGGATGGTCTGCACAACACACACACACACACACACACACACACACACACACACACACACACACACACACACACACACACACACACACACACACACACACACACACACACACACCGGTTACAAGCCAATAAACGCACTGATTAATAAATATTTTTTGCCATGTAATTTGTCTTAAAAGTGAGTCTGCATTTCTGCATCTTATCAGCTTATAATACTAACAATGGCAGCCATACCGCATGACTCAACAATTATAGTAACACAATGATTGGTCACACATTCACTACCTTGTTTTATCTCTTTTAATATTCACGAAGCACTAGATGAAAGGTGAACACACTAAACGCTTTTCATTGACATTCTGTAATGAGCGCGAGGGAAACACTACCTTGAACTTTAAATCGACTGTAAGCTTTTCAACACACGGTTCTCATGCGATGTCAGTTTAGTTTGAAGAGAGTAAGTGGTTCTTCGATACGCAAGACAGGGAGATAAGGCCGGCAGATTGACCTATGCATCGCGTAATGACGAGACACGGCCAGCAGGGGCAGCTGTTTGACCTCAACACGAGTAACGTGATGATGAGAATATTGACCTGGAGACCTTTTGGAGAAAAATCCCGAAACACACACACACACACACACACACACACACAAACACACACACACACACACACACACACACACACACACACACACACACACACACACACACACACACACACACACACACACACACACACACACACACACACACAATAAAGCAGCTACACCTTGTGAACAACCAAAATAGCATGGGGGCGAGTGAACAACGACTTGGTAAATTCGAGCTGCGGGATCTGGAAGAATTTTGGCTGTCGGCTCCTTCAACAGATGGGGAATATGATATCACACACTTTGCCTTCCGAGGAAGAAACTTGAAACCATCTGAAGGTCACAGAACGACCGAACGGCGGAGATGTAAAATCATTGCAGAACGGACATGAGCGTTATTAGCAATATTATTTATAAATGATTACAGTTTCTATTGCCATGGATTTCCAACTACTAACACTCTAAGCACTAGAACCCCCCATAGTGGTGCTTTGAGATGGATGCTGGGATAGAGTCACCCTAGGTTACGGAAAAGGTGATGGGGACGGAGTAGGTCAGATGGAGAGTGAGCCTGCAATGTAACACCCCCTCCTCTCCTCCTCCGCTCCCCCAGAGAGAAGGTGCAATTAGATGGAAACAGCAGATGTTCAGGAATTAGGAAAGATGGAGAACAAGCGAGAGAGAGAGAGAGAGAGAGAGAGAGAGCGAGAGAGAGAGAGAGAGAGAGGAGGGGGGGGGGGGGGGGGGCAGGGGGCGGGGCAGTGTTAGATGTGTTTGTAAATAGCCTTCCTTCCTTCCTCCCAGACCGGTCGTGACTGAGAAAAAGAGACAGTTTGCGGGGTCATCAGAATGTCGTCTCTCCCTTTCTTTAAGACTGAATTTTATACACCAGATTCCATAAGAGTTATTAAACAAGCACCTTACAATAATTACAATTGAAAATGGTCAAAGGAAAATGTTTGTGTTTGTACCGTTTGTCAAGAAGCAAGGACAAACCACAGTTAGCCTCCCAATTCTGCCAGACCTCATAAACATGAGACAGACAGACAGATAGACAGACAGACAGACGGACAGACAGACCATAATTGCTGTGTAAAACAATTTTGTTTACATGGACAGACCAAATAAATACATGAATGGTCTGAGTTCCCAGGACTGAATAGTATATGTATGTGTACTATATGTGTGTCCATATACATGTATGTGTAATCTGCATGGTAACAGAAGGGTATTACAGACCAATACCGAATATCAATCAAAGCAATCTTAACTTGGAAGTTTGATCGAGTGAAGTAACCGGTCATAAACATTAACATTAAACTGTGACACGTAATCAAATAGACATCACCAACGAGATCAGGGGTACACAGACGACCGCTGTAAATAAAGAATAAGTAGACAGTCCTTCACAAATATTTAATAAAACACGAGCTCAAACGTCGACGTATCAACAAGTAGGGCCCATGCCATCACTAAGCCCACCTTGTGCATCAGATCCTCGTTGTAGGACGGCGCGGACGGAGAGCCCAGCGGGCTGCCGGCGGAGCGACAGCTCTCCTCCGGGTGGATCTCGGGGTAATCCGTCGTGTAGAGCGCCGAGATGGGCTCCATGGATTCCATCCTCTCCATCCTGTCTTTCCGAGTCTTCAGCCGATGAAGTACGCTGAAGAAGTCCGTCTATATCTCGACAATGTCTATCCTTCCCCACGCTCTCTCTCACTCTCTCTCTCTCTCTCTCTCTCTCTCACTCTGTCCCCCTCTCTCTCAATCTGTGCCCCTGTCTCTCTCTCACCCTCTTTGTCCCGTTTTGCTCAAGGAGACGACCAACAATATCAATGATCGTCACGAGGGGCTACACACTCGCCTCTATAACTCCGTGACTCACTTGATACGACACCACTTTAATTGCAGTGTGTGTGATCGCCGACGTCACAACGACATCAGCACCGCGGACAGCGCTCGTGAGGAGAGGATGAGGAGGATGACGAATATGAAGCGGGGTGGGGGCTTGCTGGATTGGGGGAGGGTCGTTCACTTTAGCTACGCTGTAGGTTAACACAGTGACATAGGCGCTCCGTTTAGTGTGGCTTTCCAGCAATGTTGAAGCAATCCATGAATGGAACTGTCTCTGACGTAGAACCATTTGGAGGCACGTACACACATTCGCACGCACGCGAGCACACACACGCACACAAACACACACGCACGCACACACACGTACATACATGCGCACACACGCAAGCGCACACACACGCGCGCAGACACGCACACACACACACACACACACACACACACACACACACACACACACACACACACACACACACACACACACACACACACACACACACACACACACACACACACACACACACACATACCCCTTATGTTTCATTTGATAAAAACGACAGTGTTACCCCTCATGATTCATTTGATAAAGACAACAGTGTTACCCCTTATGTTTTTTTTCATGACGACCAATAAAAAAACGACAGTGTTACCCCTTATGTATTTTTTCATGACAACCAATAAAAAACAACAGTGTTACCCCTTACGTTTTTTTTCATGACGACCAATAAAAAAACGACAGTGTTACCCCTTAGGTTTTTTTTCATGACGACCAATAAAAAACAACAGTGTTACCCCTTATGTTTTTTTCATGGCGACCGATAAAAAAAAGACAGTGTTACCCCTTATGTTTCATTGGATAAAAACGAGAGTGTTACCCCTCATGTTTCATTTGATAAAGACAACAGTGTTACCCCTTATGTTTTTTTTCATGACGACCAATAAAAAAACAACAGTGTTACCCCTTATTTATTTTTTCATGACGACCAATAAAAAACAACAGTGTTACCCCTTATGTTTTTTTTCATGACGACCAATAAAAAAACAACAGTGTTACCCCTTATTTATTTTTTCATGATGACCAATAAAAAACGACAGTGTTACCCCCTATGTTTTTTTTCATGACGACCAATAAAAAAACAACAGTGTTACCCCTTATGTTTTTTTTCATGACGACCAATAAAAAAACAACAGTGTTACCCCTAATTTATTTTTTCATGACGACCAATAAAAAACAACAGTGTTACCCCTTATGTTTTTTTTCATGACGACCAATAAAAACAACAGTGTTACCCCTTATGTTTCATTTGATAAAGACAACAGCGTTACCACTTATGTTTTTTTTCATGACGATCAGTAAAAACAACAGTGTTACCCCTCATGTTTCATTTGATAAAGACAACAGCGTTACCCCTTATGTTTTTTTTCACGACGACCAATAAAAAAACAACAATGATACCCCTTATGTATTTTTTCATGACGACCAATAAAAAACAACAGTGTTACCGCCTATGTTTTTTTTCATGACGACCAATAAAAAAACAACAGTGTTACCCCTTTTGTTTTTTTTCATGACGACCAATAAAAAACGACAGTGTTACCTCTTATGTTTTTTTTCATGACGACCAATAAAAAAACGACAGTGTTACCCCTTTTGTTTTTTTTCATGACGACCAATAAAAAACGACAGTGTTACCCCTTATGTTTTTTTTCATGACGACCAATAAAAAAACGACAGTGTTACCCCTTATGTATTTTTTCATGACAACCAATAAAAAACAACAGTGTTACCCCTTACGTTTTTTTTCATGACGACCAATAAAAAAACGACAGTGTTACCCCTTATGTTTTTTTCATGGCGACCGATAAAAAAAAGACAGTGTTACCCCTTATGTTTCATTGGATAAAAACGAGAGTGTTACCCCTCATGTTTCATTTGATAAAGACAACAGTGTTACCCCTTATTTATTTTTTCATGACGACCAATAAAAATCAACAGTGTTACCCCTTATTTATTTTTTCATGATGACCAATAAAAAACAACAGTGTTACCCCTTATGTTTTTTTTCATGACGACCAATAACAAAACAACAGTGTTACTCCTTTGGTTTTTTTTCATGACGACCAATAAAAAACGACAGTGTTACCCCTTATGTTTTTTTTCATGACGACCAATAAAAAAACAACAGAGTTACACCTTATTTATTTTTTCATGACGAACAATAAAAAACAACAGTGTTACCCCCTATGTTTTTTTTCATGACGACCAATAAAAACAACATTGTTACCCCTTATGTTTTTTTTCATGACGACCAATAAAAAAACAACAGTGTTACCCCTTATGTTTTTTTTCATGACGACCAATAAAAAACAACAGTTTTACCCCTTATGTTTTTTTTCATGACGACCAATATAAAAACAACAGTGTTACCCCTTTTGTTTTTTTTCATGACGACCAATAAAAAACGACAGTGTTACCCCTTATGTTTTTTTTCATGACGACCAATAAAAAAACGACAGTGTTACCCCTTTTGTTTTTTTTCATGACGACCAATAAAAAACGACAGTGTTACCCCTTATGTTTTTTTTCATGACGACCAATAAAAAAACGACAGTGTTACCCCTTATGTATTTTTTCATGACAACCAATAAAAAACAACAGTGTTACCCCTTACGTTTTTTTTCATGACGACCAATAAAAAAACGACAGTGTTACCCCTTATGTTTTTTTCATGGCGACCGATAAAAAAAAGACAGTGTTACCCCTTATGTTTCATTGGATAAAAACGAGAGTGTTACCCCTCATGTTTCATTTGATAAAGACAACAGTGTTACCCCTTATGTTTTTTTTCATGACGACCAATAAAAAAACAACAGTGTTACCCCTTATTTATTTTTTCATGACGACCAATAAAAAACAACAGTGTTACCCCTTATTTATTTTTTCATGATGACCAATAAAAAACAACAGTGTTACCCCTCATGTTTTTTTTCATGACGACCAATAACAAAACAACAGTGTTACTCCTTTGGTTTTTTTTCATGACGACCAATAAAAAAACAACAGAGTTACACCTTATTTATTTTTTCATGACGAACAATAAAAAACAACAGTGTTACCCCCTATGTTTTTTTTCATGACGACCAATAAAAAAACAACAGTGTTACCCCTTATTTATTTTTTCATGACGACCAATAAAAAACAACAGTGTTACCCCTTATGTTTTTTTTCATGACGACCAATAAAAAAACAACAGAGTTACCCCTTATATATTTTTTCATGATGACCAATAAAAAACAACAGTGTTACCCCTTATGTTTTTTTTCATGACGACCAATAAAAAAACAACAGAGTTACCCCTTATATATTTTTTCATGATGACCAATAAAAAACAACGGTGTTACCCCTTATGTTTTTTTTCATGACGACCAATAAAAACAACATTGTTACCCCTTATGTTTTTTTTCATGACGACCAATAAAAAAACGACAGTGTTACCCCTTTTGTTTTTTTTCCTGACGACCAATAAAAAACAACAGTGTTACCCCTTATGTTTTTTTTCATGACGACCAATAAAAAACAACAGTTTTACCCCTTATGTTTTTTTTCATGACGACCAATATAAAAACAACAGTGTTACCCCTTTTGTTTTTTTTCATGACGACCAATAAAAAACGACAGTGTTACCCCTTATGTTTTTTTTCATGACGACCAATAAAAAAACGACAGTGTTACCCCTTATGTATTTTTTCATGACAACCAATAAAAAACAACAGTGTTACCCCTTACGTTTTTTTTCATGACGACCAATAAAAAAACGACAGTGTTACCCCTTATGTTTTTTTCATGGCGACCGATAAAAAAAAGACAGTGTTACCCCTTATGTTTCATTGGATAAAAACGAGAGTGTTACCCCTCATGTTTCATTTGATAAAGACAACAGTGTTACCCCTTATGTTTTTTTTCATGACGACCAATAAAAAAACAACAGTGTTACCCCTTATGTTTTTTTTCATGACGACCAATAAAAAACAACAGTTTTACCCCTTATGTTTTTTTTCATGACGACCAATATAAAAACAACAGTGTTACCCCTTTTGTTTTTTTTCATGACGACCAATAAAAAACGACAGTGTTACCCCTTATGTTTTTTTTCATGACGACCAATAAAAAAACGACAGTGTTACCCCTTTTGTTTTTTTTCATGACGACCAATAAAAAACGACAGTGTTACCCCTTATGTTTTTTTTCATGACGACCAATAAAAAAACGACAGTGTTACCCCTTATGTATTTTTTCATGACAACCAATAAAAAACGACAGTGTTACCCCTTATGTTTTTTTTCATGACGACCAATAAAAACAACATTGTTACCCCTTATGTTTTTTTTCATGACGACCAATAAAAAAACAACAGTGTTACCCCTTATGTTTTTTTTCATGACGACCAATAAAAAACAACAGTTTTACCCCTTATGTTTTTTTTCATGACGACCAATATAAAAACAACAGTGTTACCCCTTTTGTTTTTTTTCATGACGACCAATAAAAAACGACAGTGTTACCCCTTTTGTTTTTTTTCATGACGACCAATAAAAAAACAACAGTGTTACCCCTTTTGTTTTTTTTCATGACGACCAATAAAAAATAACAGTGTTACCGCTTTTTTTTTTTTTTATGACGACCAATAAAAAACGACAGTGTTACCCCTTATGTTTTTTTTCATGACGACCAATAAAAAAACGACAGTGTTACCCCTTTTGTTTTTTTTCCTGACGACCAATAAAAAACGACAGTGTTACCCCTTGTGGTTTCTTTCATGACGACCAAAGAAAAACAACAGTGGTACCCCCTATGTTTTATTTGATAAATATCGACACTATTACCCCTTATGTTTTTTTTCATGACGACCAATAAAAAAACGACAGTGTTACCCCTTTGGTTTTTTTTCACGACGACCAATAAAAAACGACAGTGTTACTCCTTATGTTTTTTTTCATGACGACCAATAAAAAAACAACAGTGTTACCCCTTATTTATTTTTTCATGACGACCAATAAAAAACAACAGTGTTACCCCTTATTTATTTTTTCATGACGACCAATAAAAAACAACAGTGTTACCCCTTATGTTTTTTTTCATGACGACCAATAAAAAACAACAGTGTTCCCCCTTATGTTTTTTTTCATGACGACCAATAAAAACAACGGTGTTACCCCTTATGTTTTTTTTCATGACGACCAATAAAAAAACGACAGTGTTACCCCTTTTGGTTTTTTTCCTGACGACCAATAAAAAACAACAGTGTTACCCCTTATGTTTTTTTTCATGACGACCAATAAAAAAACAACAGTGTTACCCCTTATGTTTTTTTTCACGACGACCAATAAAAAAACAACAGTGTTACCCCTTGTGGTTTCTTTCATGACGACCAAAGAAAAACAACAGTGGTACCCCCTATGTTTTATTTGATAAATATCGACACTATTACCCCTTATGGTTTTTTTCATGACGACCAATAAAAAAACGACAGTGTTACCCCTTTTGTTTTTTTTCACGACGACCAATAAAAAACGACAGTGTTACTCCTTATGTTTTTTTTCATGACGACCAATAAAAAAACAACAGTGTTACCCCTTATTTATTATTTCATGACGACCAATAAAAAACAACAGTGTTACCCCTTATGTTTTTTTTCATGACGACCAATAAAAAAACAACAGTGTTACCCCTTATTTATTTTTTCATGACGACCAATAAAAAACAACAGTGTTACCCCTTATTTATTTTTTCATGACGACCAATAAAAAACGACAGTGTTACCCCTTATGTTTTTTTTCATGACGACCAATAAAAAAACAACAGAGTTACCCCTTATTTATTTTTTCATGACGACCAATAAAAAACAAGTGTTACCCCTTACGTTTTTTTTCATGACGACCAATAAAAAAACAACAGTGTTACCCCTTATTTATTTTTTCATGACGACCAATAAAAAACAACAGTGTTACCCCTTATTTTTTTTTTCATGACGACCAATAAAAACAACGGTGTTACCCCTTATGTTTTTTTTCATGACGACCAATAAAAAAACGACAGTGTTACCCCTTTTGTTTTTTTTCCTGACGACCAATAAAAAACAACAGTGTTACCCCTTATGTTTTTTTTCATGACGACCAATAAAAAAACGACAGTGTTACCCCTTTTGTTTTTTTTCCTGACGACCAATAAAAAACAACAGTGTTACCCCTTATGTTTTTTTTCATGACGACCAATAAAAAAAAGACAGTGTTACCCCTTTTGTTTTTTTTCCTGACGACCAATAAAAAACAACAGTGTTACCCCTTATGTTTTTTTTCATGACGACCAATAAAAAAACAACAGTGTTACCCCTTATGTTTTTTTTCATGACGACCAATAAAATAACAACAGTGTTACCCCTTTTGTTTTTTTTCATGACGACCAATAAAAAAACAACAGTGTTACCCCTTTTGTTTTTTTTCATGACGACCAATAAAAAACAACAGTGTTACCCCTTATGTTTTTTTTCATGACGACCAATAAAAAAACGACAGTGTTACCCCTTTTGTTTTTTTTCATGACGACCAATAAAAAACGACAGTGTTACCCCTTATGTTTTTTTTCATGACGACCAATAAAAAAACGACAGTGTTACCCCTTTTGTTTTTTTTCCTGACGACCAATAAAAAACGACAGTGTTACCCCTTGTGGTTTCTTTCATGACGACCAAAGAAAAACAACAGTGGTACCCCCTATGTTTTATTTGATAAATATCGACACTATTACCCCTTATGTATTTTTTCATGACGACCAATAAAAAAACGACAGTGTTACCCCTTTTGTTTTTTTTCATGACGACCAATAAAAAACGACAGTGTTACTCCTTATGTTTTTTTTCATGACGACCAATAAAAAAACAACAGTGTTACCCCTTATTTATTATTTCATGACGACCAATAAAAAACAACAGTGTTACCCCTTATGTTTTTTTTCATGACGACCAATAAAAAAACAACAGTGTTACCCCTTATTTATTTTTTCATGACGACCAATAAAAAACAACAGTGTTACCCCTTATGTTTTTTTTCATGACGACCAATAAAAAACAACAGTTTTACCTCTTATTTATTTTTTCATGACGACCAATAAAAAACAACAGTGTTACCCCTTATGTTTTTTTTCATGACGACCGATAAAAAACAACAGTGTTACCCCTTATGTTTTTTTTCATGACGACCGATAAAAAACAACAGTGTTACCCTTTATGTTTTTTTTCATGACGACCGATAAAAAACAACAGTGTTACCCCTTATGTTTTTTTTCATGACGACCAATAAAAAACAACAGTGTTACCCCTTTTGTTTTTTTTCATGACGACCAATAAAAAAACGACAGTGTTACCCCTTTTGTTTTTTTTCCTGACGACCAATAAAAAACGACAGTGTTACCCCTTTTGTTTTTTTTCATGACGACCAATAAAAAAACAACAGTGTTACCCCTTTTGTTTTTTTTCATGACGACCAATAAAAAACGACAGTGTTACCCCTTATGGTTTTTTTCATGACGACCAAAGAAAAACAACAGTGGTACCCCCTATGTTTTATTTGATAAATATCGACAGTGTTACCCCTCATGTTTATTTCATGACGGCCGATAAAAAACGACAGAGTTACCCCTCATGTTTTTTCCATGTTGACCAATAAAAATAGTGTTACCTCTGTCGACGCATTTGCGGGGATCCGTACTTGAGCTGTTCAGAGTGTTAACCTCCGAAATAATCAATGCACCATCAAGACACCGAATAAAGACAACACAATGGTTATACTTGACTTTATAATTCGCATGAAATAGAGATAAGAGTCTTCCAACGGAGGACATCAACCGGACTTGAACCCCAGTCTCCAGGGGGTTACATGACATTAAAATGTGTGTGTGTATTTCTATTATTTCCCTTATGTTTTTTTTCATGACGACGAATAAAAAACGACAGTGTTACCCCTTATGTTTTTTTTCATGACGACCAATAAAAAACAACGGTCTTACCCCTTTTGTTTTTTTTCATGACGACCAATAAAAAACAACAGTGTTACCCCTTATGGTTTTTTTCATGACGACCAAAGAAAAACGACAGTGTCAACCCTCATGCTTCATTTGAAAAAAACGACAGTGTTACCCCCTATGTTTTAATTGATAATACAACAGTGTTAACCTTTATGTTTTTTATCATGACGACCAATAAAAAACAACAGTGTTACCCCTTATGTTTTTTTTCATGACGACCAATAAAAAAATGACACTGTTACCCCTTGTGGTTTCTTTCATGACAACCAAAGAAAAGCAACAGTAGTACCCCCTATGTTTTATTTGATAAATATCGACAGTCTTACCCCTTATGTTTTTCTTGACGGCCGATAAAAAACGACAGTTACCCCTCATGTTTTTTCCATGCTGACCAACAAAAAACAACAGTGGTACCCCTGACAACGTTTTTTCAGGGATCCGAACCTGAGCTGTTTAGAGTGTTAACCTCCGAACTTAACAATGCACCATCAAGACACCGGTTTACGCCATTACAAAGGTTATAATTGACTTTATAATTCGCATGAAATTGAGATAAGAGTCTTCCAACAGAAGACATCAACCGGACTTGAACCCCTGTCTCCAGGGGGTTAGGCAGAATGCACTCCACTGCACCACTGAGGCGAACACAATACACAACAATCAATCATCAATAAAGAGGATATACATGACATTAAAATGTATGTGTTTATTTCTAATATTTCTCTTATGTTTTTTTCTTATGACGACCAATAAAAAACAACAGTGTTACCCCTTATGTTTTTTTCATGACGACCAATAAAAAAACAACAGTGTTACCCCTTATGTTTTTTTTCATGACGACCAATTAAAAACAACAGTGTTACCCCTTATGGTCTTTTTCATGACGACCAAAGAAAAATGACAGTGTCACCCCTCATGTTTCATTTGATAAAAACGACAGTGTTACCCCCTATGTTTTATTTGATAAATATCGACAGTGTTACCCCTTATGTTTTTTTCGTGACGACCGATAAAAAACGACAGTGTTACCCCTTATGTTTCATTTGATGAAAACGACAGTGTTGCCCCCTATGTTTTATTTGATAAATATCGACAGTGTTACCCGTTATGTTTTTTTCATGACGACCAATAAAAAACAACAGTGTTACCCCTTATGTTTTTTTTCATGACGACCAATAAAAAACAACAGTGGTACCCCTTTTGTTTTTTTTCATGACGACCAATAAAAAAACAACAGTGTTACCCCTTTTGTTTTTTTTCATGACGACCAATAAAAAACGACAGTGTTACCCCTTATGGTTTTTTTCATGACGACCAAAGAAAAACAACAGTGGTACCCCCTATGTTTTATTTGATAAATATCGACAGTGTTACCCCTCATGTTTATTTCATGACGGCCGATAAAAAACGACAGAGTTACCCCTCATGTTTTTTCCATGTTGACCAATAAAAATAGTGTTACCTCTGTCGACGCATTTGCGGGGATCCGTACTTGAGCTGTTCAGAGTGTTAACCTCCGAAATAATCAATGCACCATCAAGACACCGAATAAAGACAACACAATGGTTATACTTGACTTTATAATTCGCATGAAATAGAGATAAGAGTCTTCCAACGGAGGACATCAACCGGACTTGAACCCCAGTCTCCAGGGGGTTACATGACATTAAAATGTGTGTGTGTATTTCTATTATTTCCCTTATGTTTTTTTTCATGACGACGAATAAAAAACGACAGTGTTACCCCTTATGTTTTTTTTCATGACGACCAATAAAAAACAACGGTCTTACCCCTTTTGTTTTTTTTCATGACGACCAATAAAAAACAACAGTGTTACCCCTTATGGTTTTTTTCATGACGACCAAAGAAAAACGACAGTGTCAACCCTCATGCTTCATTTGAAAAAAACGACAGTGTTACCCCCTATGTTTTAATTGATAATACAACAGTGTTAACCTTTATGTTTTTTATCATGACGACCAATAAAAAACAACAGTGTTACCCCTTATGTTTTTTTTCATGACGACCAATAAAAAAATGACACTGTTACCCCTTGTGGTTTCTTTCATGACAACCAAAGAAAAGCAACAGTAGTACCCCCTATGTTTTATTTGATAAATATCGACAGTCTTACCCCTTATGTTTTTCTTGACGGCCGATAAAAAACGACAGTTACCCCTCATGTTTTTTCCATGCTGACCAACAAAAAACAACAGTGGTACCCCTGACAACGTTTTTTCAGGGATCCGAACCTGAGCTGTTTAGAGTGTTAACCTCCGAACTTAACAATGCACCATCAAGACACCGGTTTACGCCATTACAAAGGTTATAATTGACTTTATAATTCGCATGAAATTGAGATAAGAGTCTTCCAACAGAAGACATCAACCGGACTTGAACCCCTGTCTCCAGGGGGTTAGGCAGAATGCACTCCACTGCACCACTGAGGCGAACACAATACACAACAATCAATCATCAATAAAGAGGATATACATGACATTAAAATGTATGTGTTTATTTCTAATATTTCTCTTATGTTTTTTTCTTATGACGACCAATAAAAAACAACAGTGTTACCCCTTATGTTTTTTTCATGACGACCAATAAAAAAACAACAGTGTTACCCCTTATGTTTTTTTTCATGACGACCAATTAAAAACAACAGTGTTACCCCTTATGGTCTTTTTCATGACGACCAAAGAAAAATGACAGTGTCACCCCTCATGTTTCATTTGATAAAAACGACAGTGTTACCCCCTATGTTTTATTTGATAAATATCGACAGTGTTACCCCTTATGTTTTTTTCGTGACGACCGATAAAAAACGACAGTGTTACCCCTTATGTTTCATTTGATGAAAACGACAGTGTTGCCCCCTATGTTTTATTTGATAAATATCGACAGTGTTACCCGTTATGTTTTTTTCATGACGACCAATAAAAAACAACAGTGGTACCCCTCATGTTTCATTTGATAAAAACGACAGTGTTACCCCCTATGTTTTAATTGATAAATATCGACCCTTATGTTTTTTTCATGACGACCGATAAAAAACGACAGTGTTACCCCTTATGTTTCATTTGATGAAAACGACAGTGTTACCCCTTATGTTTCATTTGATTAAACGACAGTGTTACCCCTCACGTTTCATTTGATGAAAACGACAGTGTCACCCCTCATGTTTCATTTGATAAAAACGACAGTGTTACCCCCTATGTTTTAATTGATAAATATCGACCCTTATGTTTTTTTCATGACGACCGATAAAAAACGACAGTGTTACCCCTTATGTTTCATTTGATGAAAACGACAGTGTTACCCCTTATGTTTCATTTGATTAAACGACAGTGTTACCCCTCATGTTTCATTTGATGAAAACGACAGTGTCACCCCTCATGTTTCATTTGATAAAAACGACAGTGTTACCCCCTATGTTTTAATTGATAAATATCGACCCTTATGTTTTTTTCATGACGACCGATAAAAAACGACAGTGTTACCCCTTATGTTTCATTTGATGAAAACGACAGTGTTACCCCTTGTGTTTTTTTTCATGACGACCAAAGAAAAACAACAGTGTCGCCCCCTATGTTTTATTTGATAAATATTGACAGTGTTACCCCTTTTCTTTTTTTCATGACGACCAATAAAAAACAACAGTGTTACCCAGGGACGCGGGAAGTGGGGGTGCTTAGGGGGCTACAGCGGCCCCTGGCTGTAACTGCAAGTGAGAACGTTTTCTGAACAAATAGCTGAATATGGTAGGTCTACTATGCTGATTTTACATAAGCATGTTGGTGTTCAACCTCTGTTGTATTGAACATTCTAAAACTGGTGTAAAATGTTGCTGCCATATTAATAGACACGTTGAATGTTATCGTTTTGATTCTGGAATCCCGCACGTAAACTGGTTGGCAAAAAAAGAGCAAAGACGGACGGTTTACTTGACGGAGAAACCGTCACTTTCCTCATATCAGACAACTCGTTACTCTGGATGAAAATTAAGGCTTTCTTTTATTGTCATTTTCCTTTGTAAACCTTTAGAAATAACCTCCTGAATAATTGTTATAACGCTGTGTAATGTGTATAATCCCGGACTGCAATTGTCGGCATGTTGTTAGTGTGTGAAATTCAGCACAGTATCAGCCGAGTTTACTCTAATTTCCACATTGTTTACTTGCTAACGTTTGTGAATAACAGTGGCTAGTTGGCAGAACTCTTTTTACACACCAGTAGAGTGTTTATCAGAGCGGAGCCCTGAATGTGACGTCACCCGTAATCTCGTCTCTGTAAACAATGGATGTTGCGCAGCATTTATTATTACGTCATTATATAGACTTTCTCTCAGCACCCCCCCCCCCCCCTCGGACTGACTTCCCGCGTCCCTGTTCATAAAGAAACTAACTTTGGATAAACTAAGAATGTCGTCCGCTGACACATTCGTAATCGATCCGCTGACCGTCACCGTGAGTTCACGTGAGTAACGACTACCGAGTAAAACCCGATCTCAAAAGTTTAACTTCTACCTCAACCGTTATTTTGTGAAATGGTTCCGTTGTGTGTCACCTTCCCCCATAGTGTCATGTTGCTTGTTCTTCATCTTGGTGGCTCTGCTGCTGGTGCTGATCTACAGGAGGGATCCGTTCTGCTGCAGGACAGCCAGCTCCCGAACCACGGTGAGAAAACTCAGGGGAATATCACAATGCTACACAGTGGAGACGATAGGCTACTTACACTGGCTCTAATGTATACTTGTAAATCCTATATCATGGAACATATTATATAACAAAGGGCCTATATAACATAAGTATTATACATGAGCATTATCAATTATATCGATTGAAATATTGGCTTTTGGATGTATCTTAACATTTGACCAGTAATGCTATAGATTGCTACACAAATGGAGCAATGACATCTGACGATGTCCAGACATTTTGTCACATTTTACCTACATTCATAGGCCTATGCCTGGAACATTTCACTTATAACTACTCACATGATCCTACGTATTCCAGAATGAACCTCCCCACTATCACAGCAGGGACGCTCTGGTTGGCTTTGGACTACATGACGACAGAATCATGAACTGTGATGACTTTGACCATAATCAAGTAGGCCTAAAACCATTACAATCAGTTCTAACATCCCAGTGAATGAGTGATATACATGACTTACTACACAAATAATTCATGTCACAGATTACAGTGAATGAGTGAAACACATTGCAATTATGTCACAGATCCCAGTGAATGAGTGAAACACATCATTACACATTCTATTCATGTCAAAGATCACACCGATGTTTTGTGACAATGTAGTTAATAACTATTGAAGACATTGTCATTATCCAGTGAATAACTAATGAAGAAAGTCATCATTATCTAGTGAATAACTAATGAAAGTCATCATTATCAAGTGAATAACTAATGAAGAAATCATTATCGGTGTTAATAACTGAGGAAGAAAGGCATCATTCGCTAGTGAATAACTATTGAAGAAGGTTGTCATTATCCAGTGAAGAACTATTGCAGAAAGCCGTCATTAAATAGTGAATAACTGAGGACGAATACGGTCACTACATAGTGAATAACTACTGAAGAATGCTGTCATGACATAGTGAATAACTACTGAAGAATGATGTCATGACATAGTGAATGACTACTGAAGAATGCTGTCATGACATAGTGAATATCTAATGAAGTGTGTTGACGCGGGTCGGTAGCCCCCCAGAGGTCCCTTCGTGATCGGGAAGCCCAGTGATTACCACCTGCCGGGGGCCGCCCCACGCCTGCCGTCCTACGAGAGTGTTTGCAGGAAGGACCGGAGAACGCTCATCCACCACATGATCTCTGAGCGCTTCAGCCTGAGAACCAGCTCGCACGGTGACTGGGAGGTAAGGGGATACCGGGACACTGGATTACACACACACACACACACACACACACACACACACACACACACACACACACACACACACACACACACACACACACACACACACACACACACACACACACACACACACGATATAGTGCTGACTAGTTGATCACCGTCATGTTTACGAGGTTGATTATAATTTCGATTTGATTTTAAGACATCACTTTGGGCTCCGGCAATCAATTAGGATGTGACATTTCATTTAACGAAAAACATGGAAATAACTAATCAATAAGTCAACTGACAAAGCCATAATTGGCACAATTAATGTCCTGTCATTCACAGCCTCCTCCTTCATACGCCGAGTCCCTCCACCAGCCTCTCCACGTTCCCTCCCTGGGTTTGGGGCGTCTGGATGACCACAGGGTTCCTGCCCAGGACCAAGATGGCCGTTCTTCAAACAGGGACCACAGTGCATCACCTGAACATCCGGAGCCACATCTCCCGACCAGCCAGGACCGCAGAGTCTGACCAGATAAAGCTACCGTACCAACTTGGGGGGCTGTCCTCTCTCGTCAGCTCGTCTCTTACAGGCTGAGCGCAGGAGAATGATTGTCGGGCCGTGTATAATGTTAAAGGGTTATGAAAGGCGTGTGAGGCGCCTGTGAGGACGGGATTTGAGGATCGTGACGACTCATGCCAGCACACTTAAAATCACAGAGGCTCAGGTTGCTATTGTAAACTGTTATCGCAACATGTGTGTGTTCGCTCTTTGCTTTGGCAAGGGGAAGAATTCAAAGTTATCAATTTACCAGAGCTGGAATCCTGGAATATGATAATTACTTTGCCAACGTCTATGGACGTGTGGGGTATAAGGATCCTTTTTGTCAAAGTTGTTGGACAGAGGTCCAACGGTGGTTTTCGTCAAGGAACAACCTGTGGTCAGCCGAAAAAACTGAACTTTAACTCAAGGCAGGCAAACATCACCTATGATCATTAGCTTGTGAGGGAGAGAGGAAGGATAATGAAAGTTACTGATTAACCCAGCTCAAATACCAGACACAGGCAGACGAAACAAACACTGGGAGCTGTTTGGTGTGTCCAGAGTTTTGTTCAGATTAATTTTTCTTCATTGTCAATGTTTAACAAATTGTGTGCCTTAGGGTTCTACTTGGTGCCTCTCCATGATTGATACCAATGACATCCTGTCCACGGCTTTCAGTATGTAACGTAGAATTCCCTTTGGACACCACATATAAAGAGTCAGCAGGGACAAGGACTGCATTCCTCTCATAAGTTGTATAACTTGAATTCTATTAATGCCTTCTTTGTGTTCACCCTTGCTCCAGCTGTGACCGAGTATAAAACGACCTAAACTCCCCACATAACATTCATTCCACTCTGACACGAGCAACCCTGAACTCACTCCCATTCAGAGAGTACCAGGCGCTGTGCTCACTCCCCTGCATACCACGGGAACCCCCAGCCCCCCACGTCTAAAGCCGTGTTTGACTTGCTTTCATAACTGCAATGTGGTCAGTGAATCATTGTGGAAAAGGAGTGTCGGATATCAGATATTCTAGACAACGAAAGCAACACTATTAGACAAGTTTAGATACATGGAAGGAACAAGGCCTGTAAGTGAACTGGCCCATAGCAGGCCCTGGAGATTAGGTTACATGTTATTTTGTGTAGAAAGCAATAAGAAGTCTACACTGCAAAGGTTCATTGCCCCGTTTCTGTCTAGAAATCCTGTGCTAGAATCAGAGGGCTCCCATTCTAGGATTTGTCTGCGGGCCTACCTTTTCTGGCAAATCACAGCCAATCAACAGTCATGTACCCCTTGAATGAAATCCAATTAATAAATGGGACTTACAACCATAGCTTATCAAAAACCTGCTTGGACAGCTTTAGAGTGAACAGGGAGAGGGAGGTGATAAGTAGGACCGTATGTTTTGAAAGTTTAGACTCTGCTTGCTTTAAATAGCCAATCTTGCATATTGTAGGTTTATGAATAGTAATTGTGTTTAACGGCATGTCATTTCCAGATGGTGTTTACCTATTCAAACTATACATTTCTTTTACATGCAAATCCAATCAACATAACTGCTGCTATTGCTGAAAAAAGTCAAATGACTTTGGCCTTATCGATACAATTAACAATTTATTCAAGGAAGCCACCATTGATTGATTCGTGTTCATGTGATTGACCCGTCTCACCTGCCAAATAAGATGCTTGGATATCACTGATAATCACAACACAATATAAACCCTTGATTAGCACGATGCAGTTTATTTTTAATATGAAAGCAGAAGTGTCTTCATGATTCACTTAGCATGCTAGAGGAAGATTTTATAAATATTTGTATTACATTCTTAAAAGCAAGGTGGTTGCCAATATGGTTGTGTAAAGAAAAAATACACCCTCTTTCAATTCTAATAACTATAGGCAACCGTGCTTAAAACTTGCTTATGCTACTGTGATTGGGACCGTGCTACATTGACCGTGAGAGACATCTTGTGGTTAGAAAATAAAATGCACCTTTTTAAGCTTCAAAGCTTTGTTTGTGAATACGTGCGAAATGAACAACAGCATCACGATAATATAAATGGCTGGCTGAATAAATCCAAGACTCCATTTTATATTAAACCAAGACTTTATGCGGTAGGTATTCAATACCACAGAACAATACAAATAATACAGATGCTCTGAAAAACCTAAAGGCTACCGAAGCAAAACATGAATCCCTGCGAGTACGATGTGCAGGTCCAAGGATTACATTATGGCCGGAGAGGTTGTGCTGAGATGAACACAATGTGATCCAAACACAATCAGCTCAGGAGTGTGCCATGTCCGTTGAACTGCTGTGATCCGGGTCTTTGGTGTTCAACACAACAAGAAGCATATGCCTCGAGTCCCCCCCCCTCTTTCAAGTCAGTCTTATCCCAGCCCTTCCGGGTATCAGACCATGTCCACCAGTTTAAACTTGCCCTCCTGCAGGTTGGGCAGGACGTTGATGAAGGTCTTGTAGAGAATCACGCCCCTGGGCAGCTTGCAGATGACGGCTGTAGCCTCTGGGCTACGAGGCGGCGGGACATAGACCTCTTTGGTGAAGCGGACCTCGCCGTCCTCAAGGGCGTACAACGTGTTGTTGGTTCCCATCCCCACCTGGTGGCCGACGAGGAGAAACGAGAGATACATGATACATGAGACAACCAGAAAAAGGCTGTACCAATGAGCTAAACAGAGCAGTTCTTTGTCATGGTTACATAAAGACAGGCATCTTAAATTAAACTGAATGTGGTGAAGACATGATGAAGCTTCACACTCACATGAGCTCCGGGGTGATACCTCAGACCTCGCTGTGTTGCAAGGATGTTCCCCGCATGGACAAAGTTTCCTGGTTAAAGAGAATGGAAAAGAGAATTATCATCCGTCTGCTGCAGACAGACCACCCACATAGCTATGATAATGATACTTTAAGATGTATTCCGTCTACTTTATGTTATTCTATCTCGCCCAATTACGATTACCCCTAGTGGTTAACCCTGGGTTATAATTTAAACTTCTGTTCTATTGGTCGAAGGGCAGACTACATGCTGGACAATCACTGTGTGGAAGTTCTTCCAAATATGCATTTGGAGGAAGGTTCAGATGAATGCCAGGCCTATTCAATTAAAGTTTAGTCGTGTTCAGATGTAATGCAAAGTATATTAAACTGCATGCAACTGTACCGTCGTGCTTCTTGAATCCATATCTCCGACCAGGGCTTTTACCTCCCAGGTTCTTGCTGCTACCGCCAGCTTTCTTTGAGGCAAACCTTACCGAGTCAATGAATGAGGATTGGCAAGGAAGCAACAGCCCTATAGCACAGAAGAAATAGTTACGTTTATATTCACCCCTTCTTATATAACCCTTCTTAATGCTGGCAATGTGCAAAACATGTGTTGTATAGGATGGGTGGAATAGGAGGTTAAATGCTGAGCCCAGTATCAGAGCTAAAGACAACCAACCGTAACCTAAATACCACAAACAGCGGTCACATCACATATCAGAATGAAATGCAAATGAATACACAGAGAAGATAGATATTCTGTACCTGTTCTTGTTCGGAACACCAAGGACGCAAGCGACGCCATCTTATATCACGTGACCTATTAAAGGCGTCACACGGCATTGATGATGACGCGCTTACGTAGGTAACGTAAAATATGGCGGCGGGAAGCTCAAAGTAAAATAAGGCACTGATGTTTTGGTTTACACATGAACGTTTTGAAGTTATGCGCTTGTCCGCCTGGGAACACTTTCTTAACGAATTGTTATAACCACGTTTTAATCTAGTAGCGTTGAGAATGAGTGACTCGGAAGAGGACTTCCCCGTGTACGACTTTCTGCAGGCGGGACGACGCGGCTCCCAGGCGAACAGAGCCGCGGATCTGGTTTATCTGGACAGCTCCGACACCGACGTCGCATCCCTCTGCTCCCTGCCCGCTGCGGAGCCCGCTGCCGCCGCCGGAGTCCCCAGTGAGGACGTCATGATGCTCAGCAGTGACTCTGAGGAAGAGGCACCCTACGTTCCCTTGGCGCTTAGACTCAAACAGAGGCAGGCACCTGTGGTTAGTATTGTCAGAAACGCCAACGATTCTCACCGAAGTCCGCCGTGTCATCCACAACAACCTCTCCCGGTCCAAACGGGGGTGACAGCTGCAGAGGAGAGGACGGCCCTTAAGTCGTGGCCGCCTCCCACCACATCCACCGCAGGAACCTCCAAAGCATACCCGGCCAAGAGCACTGTGGCAGGGCAGTCCATTCGGACCGGCAGGGAGGAGGTGAACAGGAGGGACAAAGGGGACAAGGAGAACCGGAAGGTGGAGCTTGAAAGGCAGAAGGCGGAGCGCAAAGCCCAGCAGGAGGCTGCCAAGGCCCTGAGGCCGGAGGAGTGTATCAAACACATGGTGGTGGTGGTAGACCCAGGTAAACACTATTAAGCATCTATCAAACACATGGTAGTGGTGGTGATGGTGGTGGTGGTGGTGGTAGACCCAGGTAAACACTCAGCATGGATCGAACGCATGGTGGGGGCGATACCAAGGTATACAGCATCAAACAAATGTCATCTGGCTGGGGTGTGTTTGGGTTGAATGTAAGCTTGGATAGTCTGAGCACTGTGAACACGCTAGAGCTGCCAAGTTTGTGAGCGTCTCTGCTGTGTTCCAGGTCTGGTCCTGCTTGAGGGAGGAGGTACTCTCCTAACCTCGCTCCAAGAGCTCGGTTGCTCCTGTGCCATCGAGAAGCAGCCCCTCCCCCGTAGCGTCAGCTGGCTCCGGAGAGCCCCGTCACAGCAGGTGAGGCTCACCTCGCGTCACAACAACAGCAGTCACACACACACACACACACACAAGTGTTTGGCTGGCTCCGGAGAGCCCCGTCACAGCAGGTGAGGCTCACCTCGCGTCACAACAACAGCAGTCACACACACAAGTGTTTGGCTGACAGGAAATTGTGTTTTCAAGGTAAGCTCCCGTTTCTGTCTCTCCCCTTGTTTATCACACTGATTTTGGATGAACTGCGATGTAGGGGTTGTCTCGAAGACATGTTTTTTGTTTTTTGTTCAAAACCCTGTCCTTTTGCACCCAAAATGCATGTCTAGAACAACGGAATGGATACATATGTTCATAATAAAGTTCCTGTCAGTGTTCTCCTCATGGGGTTTCACTTCATTGCAGAACTTAATGCAGTATGAAGAACCCTTCTTCTCTCCATCTGTCCATGCAGATAGGTGAAGAGAGCAGCGTACCAGAGGCCCATGTGGTGATTCAGATGACCGCAGACGACTTCATCGCCCTTGTTCATAACTACACTCAGGTCTGTGAAACCTCTGCGCTTGAAGCTACATCGACTAGGTGAGATTAGTTGAATAGACCAGGCTGATGCTTGTGGAGATGTGTGTGTGAACACCGCTACCTGATAGATTCAAAGGTTAACCTTTTTCCATTCTCTATAGTTGGCCTTTAAATGGCGTTTAGTATGAGTCTTTACAGAGATGACCAGCGTCAACCTGGTAATTTTTTTTTTTTTTCAAAAGGCTTGATTAATACCACTGTGTTAAACGACTGGACTATGAATTGGCCTTCATCCCCTCCACCTCCCCTCGGACACAGGAGCAGAGGCATGGGAGGACTGGTCAAAGCCCTGGTCTAAGCTGCTGGGTCCAGGAGCAGCAGACCCGGAACCCTGGACGGATCATCAGCCTGGCTGTGGTGGACCTAGAGAAGCACTACAGGTATGGGGACTTTCAGCGGCCCAGTCGGGGTCCCTATAAGCCCTACAGGAAGGGGCACAACGGGCACCCCAGCCTGGGCTCCGATTAGCCCTACAGGAAGGGGGATAGTGATGAGCAGCACACTCTGGTGACCATTCTTTCTCAATAAAAAAATATGGTCAATATAAAAATACCAGGCCTCCTACGAGTATCTTAGGAATATGGTCTTTGCTCCATGAATTGATACTATTAGTTTCATGATTATTACCATTAAGGTTGCACTTCGGCCAGATTTTTTACTCCTCTAGGTCCTTTAAAGGGTTGAGGGTTAGGGAGGAAAGGGGAGGGTGGGGGGGGGGGTTGTATAGTGGGGGAACTGTGACAGAGGGATGGACTAACAACGCCGCCTCGACCCCGCCAGAGCCCAGAAGGCCCACGGTCAGAAGAGGCTCCGGGGGGCGGTGCTGGGTGAGGAGCGCGGCGGCGGGGCCAAGCGGAGCAGGAAGCCCCAGGCGGAGCCGCCCCCCGACGTGTCCCGGATGGACGTGGAGGAGGTGGGTGGCAGCTCTCCCAACGCCCGGGTCGCTGGCTGCTCGTGAAGCTGAAGGAGTACCCGGTCGTTTTATGGCCCACTCTGTAAACCAGCTTTCACCTGGATGACATTTATAACCCTGTCGAAGATGCACACGCAGTCACAGCCGTTTGTCAAGAGGGCACACACGCACACACGAGTGAACGCTCCAGACAGAAGCTGCCATCGGTTCGTTTAAGAGACGCCACCTAATTATGAGGAACTAATTAAATGCCCTTAATGAGCATCTCCTCATCTAGATTAAAGGAGGGAGTGTGCACCATGTAGGTGTATTAGTATCATTAAATCGGATTCGTTGTTGGCGATTCATACTCGTGTCGTATTAAAAGGACTCGAGAGAGTTGCAGTACTGTAAAATCCTAAATCATCTTGAATATACTGTAGCAGAATCTAGGTTACGGTATATTTTACAGTTGGGCCACCTCTTGCATGAGAAGGTTTCAAACAACAATGTGGCCCCCCCATAATGACTAATTATTTCATAATGATCTGCGAAACCATGACGACCTACATAGCGCCCACCAGTCCCATGCTCCTGTGATTGGTCGCTAGTATGTACAGGCCCGGTCACCATCACTTTACTCCCCACAGGCGGTCGTACATCTGCAGCTGCACACCGGGGTGCAAGTGCGCTTCCTGGCGGCATGGAAGGACTTTTCGGATCACATCGCCATGACAACCAAAGCTATAGCAGAGGCCCCTTTCAAGTGAGGAAACCCAGTAGAACAAAGCGAGGTGTGTGCGTTCCCATCTGTGTGTAACATATATTATAAGTGTGTGTGTGTGTGTGTGTGCAGGCACGACCGGGATAACACAGGCTTTTCCTTCTGCCTGGAGAGTGAGTGGGCGGGGGGCCAGAAGGTGGACCGCCTGGGTAAAGGCCTGCTCCAGGTGTGGAAGAGGCAGATCCAGCAGCTCAACAGAGTCAGCCCCGACATGGCCTCCGCCATCCTGGGGGCCTATCCGTCGCCTCAGCTCCTCAGACAGGTGGACAGCCGCTCACGCCCCTCCCCGTTTCACACATTTTCATTTCCGTCAAAAATGAATATCTCGCTCATTTTAAGATGGAGTAAGCAATAAAGTGTACTGTGAAAACACACATACCGTAACGGCAATACCGCAGCGGTTTCCTTGAAGACACTGAAATTAAAACGTTTTTTTCATACTGTCAGACAGGTTTATTCTTTTTCTTTTTTGCAGCATGGCATTTTACATTCCCAGCGGACTACCACGTTCACAGCTGGATAATCCATTTAAAGACTTTTGCATAAACCAATTAGCTCAATTTCCTCCGCTTCATCACCTGTCTGATTGGGCACTGCACTGTTTCTACAGAGCGCAGACCCAATCCGTAGTAACCCTGCCTCAAGTGTTTGTTTTCTGTGCTTCACGCTCAATGTGTCAACAACGCCTCCGTCTGTCTGTCCCTATGCACACGTCGACCCCAAACCGACGTCGACACCATGCGTCGTCATAACGACGTGTCGTCATTGACCACCCCAGGCGTACCGGGGTTGCCGGACGGACCGCGAGAGGACCTCCCTGCTGTCGGAGCTCCTGATTCGCCGAGGGGAGGGCGTGACGGCCACCAGGCGGCGGGTGGGGCCGGAGCTCTCCAGGCGCCTACACCTCCTGCTGAGCTCCGAGGACGCCCAGCAGACGCTGGACTCCACCACCTGACCGCTGAGCAAGACTGTGTGTGTGTGTGTGTGTGTGTGTGTGTGTGTGTGTGTGTGTGTGTGTGTGTGTGTGTGTGTGTGTGTGTGTGTGTGTGTGTGTGTGTGTGTGTGTGTGTGTGCAAAAAATGTTTTCCTGGAGCGCTACGGTATTTTATTTCTCACATATTTTATGTGAGAAACAGATTTTTTAAGTTAAAACAGATTTTTTACTTCATTCATGTTGATGCAATCACTTTGAATGGTAATGCAAATGTGTTTATTTAAAACATGTGTAAACATAATGTGTATTGTTTGTGTTCTATTACTTTATAGCGCCTCTGTGTATTATTAAATCTATAAAATGCAAAAAAGTATTTCCAAACTTGCCATGCCATTTTATTCCAGTAGAAATGATGTACCGTGCGGTTAAACAGAGGTAGAACTACAACCAAATAGCTTGGAGCTCAACGGCAGACCTGTAAAGTAGTTAAATGAAGCATTATCCAAGGCATAACTCAGTGGCCCACATCTCTTAGCCACCGGGCCCAAACTGAATGATGTGCGGCTGGTCTCCCAGCTCTGTTTGTCTCCATGGCTGTCGCTGGTAGAACTCATTACGGCCCCCCTGTTTGCACTCTCCAGCCCGGTGGTAAATCCACCGAGTAACCCACTCGGCTCCGCTCGACACTGCTGAGCCTGTGGCTCATTTTCAGCACATTAACAAAAACGGAGCCAAGAAGTGATGAGGGTTTGGAGCAGGGTGAGAGAAAAAAAAACAATCAAATGCAGGGTAACGAGGCGTTAAATGGTGTTAAGAGATGAGAGACACGGCAGGTCTTTGAAAATACGGAGCATGCCGCCTATGTGGCGAGTAGCAATGATGTTGCGATTGGCGAGCAAGACGCATGGCGGCAATATTCCATGTGAGAGTGGACATAAGGTTGTCGTTTAATTCTACAAACATGTCACAGACCAGCGGCTGAGGGATGCTAGTAAGCCCTACAGAACCAGTGAACACATTATTGTTCTGAGTGGTTTGAACTGAATTGCTCAACATACCATTATGTTGCTGCCAGATGGAGATGGAGAACTATCTTTACCTTCGGGAAATGTATATTGGTTTATCTATCTGGCGTACATTATGAAACCGTAATGTTAGGACGGTATTGGGCACTAGGGGTCAGGCTTGCACCAGTGTGAGTTATGAGATACTTGACTTGACGCAGACTAGAAATGCATCAATTTGTGTATCTTGTGTCTTGGAGAGCTTTATAAAATCAGGCGTGAAACCGCCTAATGTAAGATAAAGACGCAGAGAGCTAAATATGCACAGAATAATCTTGTCACAATGTTTTTTTTTGCAAAATGTTGCAGATAGGAAAGTAGACGAGGAGAAATTCATTATTCAAAGTGACAGCCACGCAAGTTAGTGTTGTTCTGTACACTCAAGTCTCGGAGTGCAAAAACATGAGGTGAGAGCGCTAAACTGAATCACGCGTCCTCTGAGGAGGACGCTGCGGAAAGTCTTGGCTTGGTGCGCTAACATTTCCTCACCCGATTGTCATTAAAAATGTATCCACATGAGTGTTATATAGGAGGAGACTTCTCCAACAAATAACACACCTCTGTGCTGTAGACTAACACAGGTATCGTAGCTCAGGGCTCACATACATATGAGACACAAGGTAAGTAGTCACAAGTGAAGACGATTGAGAACAATGCCCATCTCTCACACACATATATATTTAGAACTGTTGCTTGTCTCCAAAGTTAATGAAAATAGCTTCTCTGAAAAAATCTGTTCTCTTTTTGTTTTCGTATTACCTGTGCTCTGTCTGCACTACATGAGCCAGTTACCGTGCCCCACACACACACACACACACACACACACACACACACACACACACACCAGTCACCCACACACTTCAGTCACCAATCAGCCAACACTTTAGACTACTCAGATCCACAGGCTCACAGTGAACGGACACATTGACTCTCAGGCCCCTCAACCAGTACCAGCTTTCACCCTTAAGACATAGTGCCCCCCTACCAGGAGAGGTCTGCTAAGTCTTTGTACCCCTCTACTTCTTTGTACCCTGCTACCAAGAGAGGTCTGCTAAGCCTTTGTACCCTCTACCGGGAGAGGTCTGCTAAGTCCTCGTACCCCTCTACCGGGAGAGGTCTGATTAGTCATAGTACCCCAGCTACCAGGAAAGGTTTGCGGGATAAGACGGGGAAACCATTTCCTCGCCAGAGATGTGAAAAGCAGCAAGAGGCTGAGACATGACCCAATTCACTGGATGTGGTGCCGATCCAGTACCAGGTTATTTTATTTAATGTAACCCTGCTGGCTCTCTGGCTCGTCAACACACAGCCACACTGTGCCGCGTGCCGTGCCCCCTTCCCTAGCAGAGAGCAGCTCGGTGTGGCTGTGGAGGCTGCATCGGCACGGGGGGTGGGGGGGTGTGCGTGTGTAGAATGAACCAAATCAGACCCCCTCCTCATGCAGCCTGCCACTTCACCCTCGGTATGCAGACCAGCGCTCCTCTGGGGAATCATTTTATTTTATTATTAACGCTGCAATCATAGGTCGGCCCGACGGCCGGATCCAAGCGAGGTAAAAAAAAAAAAAGGGAGACCAGCGTTTGGTTTGGAGGCTGACGGCACTACTGGAATGTCTGATAACTAACACAAAGACCAGAGCCACACAGGCGTCTTCTACATCACACATTGACGCAGTAGTGCGCAAGAAGGAAGAAGTGTGGCATCTACATGGACTGACGCAGTAGTTTGCGCACGGAAAATAATAAGCATATGTCCACACACAGACATCCACAGAAGTATAACCCATATTCAAAACACTCGAGTTCATGACTGCTTTTCGGCAAGATCAAGGGTGATTCCGGTGTGAAGCGTGACGTTCGCAGGGGCTTGAAGTCATAAGTGACTCAACCACACCGCAATCGTTTGGACCAATTGTATGGACTACTGCTGAATCCCATCTTTAACCGACTAAACTAATCAGTCAACCTTGGTTTGCCCCTTTGCTTCAGCTAGGCATTACTAATCGAATACAGTAATGCATTTCAAATGCTAAACTGTTAGGTGCACTACGCCTGAACAAATAGCTACAGGAATCCATCATCTTCGATAGGAATAAATACAGATTGTTAATAGAAAAATATATATCCGTTTATGTACAATTGAGGCAGCTTCAAGGTTGTTCATTATTCAACATGAATCTGTTAAATTCCTGTTAGTAATGGATTTGGCCTTTTCAGAGACTCAATGACGCTAACTTGCGATCATTATGAAGCTGGGTAGAGAACATGATGAAGGCCTGAGCACAAAGCATTATGAAAAGCTAGGTACAGAACATTTATAAAGAGCTGGGCACAGGAAGATATTGAGAAGCCGGGTACAGAACCTTATGAGGAGCTGCGTGCTGAACAGGATGCAGGACTGAGAACAGAGCATCGTGGAGAGATGGGAATAGAACAGTTATGAAGAGCTGCAGGGGTACAGGACGATTATGAAGAGCTGGGATCAGAAAATTATGAAGAGCTGAGTTCAGAACATGAAGAGCTGAGTACAGACCAATAAGAAGTCTGAGTAGAGAACTGTCATGGAGCGCTGAGTTTAGAACACTCATGAAGACCTGGGTACGGAACAGTTACAAAGAGCTGAGATCACAACATTATGAAAAGCTGATTACAGATGATTATGAGGGGCTCACTAAATAACAGTGATGAAGAGCTGTATTCATAAGTGAAGAGTTGAGTTCAGAACATTATGAAGAGCTGAGTTCAGAACATTATGAAGAGCTGAGTTCAGAACATTATGAAGAGTTGAGCACAGAACCTTATGAAGCTGGGTGAGGCCGGGTACAGGGGCTAACTCTGGTCCTGTTTTATGAAGCTACAGAGAGTTAACTCGACTCTCCTCTCAGTCGGCTCCAGCTATTACAACATCAGATAGGCTGGAACAAGACAAACACCCCTGCAGTCTATTCATCTCTTTAGGACAACCTAGCATCAGAGTGCGTTAGGGAACCCAGAGAAGCCGCTTCTCCAGCAGACTACCCTGAGCCCACTTGTGGGAAGTACTGGTCATTACTAGGAAACCAACAGTCCATCTATCTTGTCCTGCCGCAATGGTGTTGTTGTGACCTGCAAAACGCAAGGAGGTACGCGTAATGAGTGTGAACCCTCCAATGTTTTTAGAGCAGGGTCACATTGAATACAGAGAGAGAGAGGTGGATAACTTGAGAGTGCGAGAGCTTCTTCTCTCTGCAAGGGGCGTCAAAGACAATAGAATTGGTCATCAGGATGAGACTCACATCTGTTCCCTGTGGAAGAAACTGAGGAATAGAAAAGTAGAGAGAGAGAGAGAGAGAGAGAGAGAGAGAGAGAGAGAGAGAGAGAGAGAGAGAGAGAGAGAGATTTATCATTAAACTTTTCTCCAAAGGTTGGAACACCCACACACATACGCCAAAGGCCAGCAGAACATACAAAATGGGTGACATTAGGAATGCTAAACATTGCACTCTAAAAGGCTATTCAAACCCATTAGGAATCCATAACCCACCACTTCAGGTTCAGCTGTACGGGACATGGAGAACACAACTCCCTTCGGCTGAACATAAATAAAAAAACAACTGAACTAAAATCCAAACCTTGACACCTCCATTACTTGATATTTACAATGTACTTTGTGCGTTGGGGATTGGAAGACGAGTCAGGGGGAGTGGGTGACTCTCATCTGCCGCCATCAAAGAAGATTCCGGCACCTTATGAACTTCAATAAATGATATTGAACGCCACCGTGGCCCTCAGAGTCGGCCGCCGGCATCACTGCCTTGTGGTGCCTTGTTTACTCGCTCCTGTTTTCTAGGCCATTACACACGATGAAGTGACACCGGGAGGCACTTCCCTCCCAACCGGCGCCGTTCAGGAATCAGCCCGTAAATAATGCTGGGCCGCGCCGGCCTTTACCGTGACGCACGCCGGAGTACAGTGTTACTCAGCGTTTAATAGTAGGATTTAAATCAAGATACTGGGCGATAATCAAAGCTACAGATTAATGAGCATCGCTATTACGTTGGGTAATGTTGCCGTGATCAACCTGGAATTAAAATGTTAATTTCATTCTCCTCAAAACTGGGACTAAAATTGTGTTTGGTGTTGTGTACGACCCAAAGCACAGTGTGTGTGTGTGTGTGTGTGTCTGTGTGCGTGGGTGCGTGTGGGCACACATGCGTGTCCCTGTGTGGAGTAGCACAAGGGTCTCATGTAGGCCTACACCCCCTACAGGTACTCTGCTGTAAAGGTTCATTGAAGCCTACACTGCCTAATGGTACTCTGCTCTAAAGGTTAATGTAGGCCTACACCCCCTACAGATACTCTGCTGTAAAGGTTAATGTAGGCCTACACGCTACACCCCCCTACAGGTAGTCTACTCTAAAGGCTCATGTAGGCCTACACCCCCCTACAGGTACTCTGCTGTAAAGGCTCACGTAGGCCTACACCCCCCTACAGGTACTCTGCTGTAAAGGCTCACGTAGGCCTACACCCCCCTACAGGTACTCTGCTGTAAAGGCTCATGTAGGCCTACAACCCCCTACAGGTACTCTGCTGTAAAGGTTAATGTAGGCCTACACCCCCCTACAGGTACTCTGCTGTAAAGGTTAATGTAGACCTACACACCCCCCTACAGGTACTCTGCTGTAAAGGCTCATGTAGGCCTACAACCCCCTACAGGTACTCTGCTGTAAAGGTTAATGTAGGCCTACACCCCCCTACAGGTACTCTGCTGTAAAGGTTAATGTAGGCCTACACCCCCCTACAGGTACTCTGCTGTAAAGGTTAATGTAGGCCTACACACCCCCCTACAGGTACTCTGCTGTGAAGGTTAATGTAGGCCTACACCCCCCTACAGGTACTCTGCTGTAAAGGTTAATGTAGGCCTACACCCCCCTACAGGTACTCTGCTGTAAAGGTTAATGTAGGCCTACACACCCCCCTACAGGTACTCTGCTGTAAAGGTTAATGTAGGCCTACACCCCCTACAGGTACTCTGCTGTAAAGTTTCATTTAGGCCTACATTATGTTTAAGGTAACCCTTCATGTCCTCACCAATTAACAACTTGTATTGCTCAACCGTCCGTGGATTTAATCAATAGTGTTCTGAATCCTTCACTATTTAGTCACAGATCAGTGAAACTCGGCTGTATCATCGTTTTTAATAGACACCGAGTTGCATTTCAACTTAAATTTTAGCAATTTAAATGTACCCTCCCATCAGCCGAACGCAAAGGCAGCATCAAAGAACTCAGCGATGGATTATTAGCTGTCAGGACATGATGATGTTTTAGTGATTCGCAAGGCTGGAGCAGACCGTTATTACTAGCATCTCCTAAAACCACTGAAACCATGTGTTTTTATGGTGTGTGTGTGTGTGTGTCAGTGTGTGTGTGCGCGTGAGTTTGTTGTGTGTTCCTAAATCACCTTGTTGCCATGGCTACCTCTTCACACTACACAACACTCTTGTCAGTGACCATGGCTCTACCGATGCAAAATAGTTTGGCAGATATATTGTATATAGGACATAAATCTATGCATCCATAAATCCATATATATATATATATTTCAGAGAGATGTATCGTATATTTAATATATATCACAGATATATCCTATATTGAAGATATATTCTAATATATATGTAAGACATCTCCTTCTTGAAGCATTTTTTTAAATTTCAAGTTTGTCCTCTCCAATCACTGGATAATTATTTTGTGATATTTTATTCCATTAAATAATTAAAAACCGATGACTCATCGAAAATAAAAGTCTCTGGCACTTAAGGTGAATCGTCCGTCTTTCAAATCCCTACCCGTGTTGTAAAAAATAAACAAATAAATGACATGTGTGGAGATATGACGAGCGAAGACAAGGTTGCCATGATTTATAGACCAACACAGAGAGATGTGTGTCTTATCTGTCCTGCACAGCTTTGCGATTCTGTCAACCGTCCTTGGCGTTGGTAGTTTATGTTGTCAGGTACAAGGTATGGAGCGCAGCTCAAAAATAAACTACTCAACATACTGGTCGGAAAAACCCTCTAAGGACACTTTAATAGCATGTTACGTTTTTCGGTACATAACCTTTTTATCAACTCCAAGTATTGTAAATCCATAGGCATTATCAGAATTGTTTAAGCGTTTAATAGGTTTGAATTTTTTTTACTCGTGAAATTGTGACTGATGCTCAATCATAGTGCCTCAGACAGCAACACATGTGGTCACGGAGTCCACAAGGAAGTCCTTTAAAAACACAGCTAGGCCCGCCGTCCTACGGCCGCACGATGTGACACAAGCCTCATCGTCTCCCCTCCCCGCTGCGCTCGGAGAGATAAAAGGAGGCTGTGAGATGAGGCAGGTGCTCCGATAAACTGTAGTGTCCTCCTAAATACTGCCACGGCACGCTGTGAGCAAATTTCACCCTTGAATTGACTGAATGCCTGCGACTGAATACCCTCACTTTAATTTAATCGGAGGAAGAGCGTTGACCTTAAGCTCTGATTATGGCGAGTGGTTTCGTTCATCTCTCTGGCTGCGTTGCGTTGCCCGGTCACATCAGGCTACACCAGCGAAATGCCACCATGAACCACAATGTATGTTAATTAGTATCTGCATTCATTAGGTTCAACTGGGCGTTCTGTCTTTGGGCTCGTGGCAGATTTGACTTGTGAAACATGGCTTCAAAGTGTTTCCCGGTTTATATCCAGATTGTCAAAATAATGACAACCCCATGTTGGCGTATGTCTGATTTGTAAAGATAAAATAATAAAAGCAATTGTTCTTTGATGTACCTTGGTTCCCGGAGAAGTGATAGGAATATCACTTTCTGCCATCAGGTATCGAGCGCTGCTATAGGACATCCCATTACCAGAGACATGAGTCTACTGTAGGTGGGAGACCAGCTCTGTGCAAGTAACCATCAGATGAGAAAGGGAAATGCGCACACACACACACACACACACACACACACACACACACACACACACACACACACACACACACACACACACACACACACACACACACACACACACACACACACACACACACACACCTCTAAGCCTTCTCGTGATCTTTGGAAATATAATTATATGATTAATTCTGCTTTTTCGTAAACCCCAAGAGTGAACCAATCAGTTCTGCGCTATACTGGCAATATCTTTCTCCACAATACTCGCACCACAAAACACACGAGTGAGCAATCCAACCATCCGGTCAATTTATCAACTGTCAACCTTGTTTACCGCCTGTTGCTCTGGTGTTGCGTTTGCTCTAAATTATCAACCCTCGCTTGTTTGTGTTTGGAGGAGTTCATAAGGGCAGGACTGGGAGGAAACAAGCAAGAGTCCAAAGTAAAAAAAAGGAATTCAATGTTTCTTGTGAATCAAGTGTTACACATGCTCTCTGTTGGCCTTCAGGAAGATCAATTTCCCAGCTGATTGGCGCAGAAGGTCCGCGGAGGAAGCGTAGATTTGTGGATCACGTCCCTGAGACGAAGAGCCCATGGATTATTTCAGGCCTCGCTGGAGGACTCCAAGCAAGGGAAGATCATTTAGAAAGAGTGAGACGAGGGGGTGGAACTAGAGAATGCGAAAAATAGGGGGAGACTACTAGAGGCTGATACTAGATGGTGAGGCTAGAGGGTGATACACAAGGGTGAGAGAAGAGAGAGAGACTAGCGGGTAAGACTAGAGGGTGAGACTAGGGGGTGAGACGATAGAGTGATACTAGAGGGTTAGAATAGAGATTGATACTAGAGGGTGAGGCTAGAGAGTGTGACTAGAGATTGAGACTAGAGAGTGAGACTAGAGAGTGAGACTAGAGAGTGAGACTAGAGAGTGAGACTAGAGGGTGATACTATAGAGTGATACTAGAGGGTGAGAATAGAGATTGATACTAGAGGGTGAGGCTAGAGAGTGCGACTAGAGATTGAGACTAGAGAGTGAGACTAGAGAGTGAGACTAGAGAGTGAGACTAGAGAGTGATACTAGAGGGTTAGAATAGAGATTGATACTAGAGGGTGAGGCTAGAGAGTGCGACTAGAGAGTGAGACTAGAGAGTGAGACTAGAGAGTGAGACTAGAGAGTGAGACTAGAGGGTGATACTATAGATTGATACTAGAGGGTGAGGCTAGAGAGTGCGACTAGAGAGTGCGACTAGAGAGTGAGACTGGGATAATCTGTCCCATATCACAGGGTACAATAATCTTTGCATTCAACAGGTCCTAATGACGAGTGGTTTTAAAATTCAAGAAAACTGTTAATAATAGAGGAGTAGAGGGGGGGGTGTATCTGTACCATGCGGGCCCCAGGGGCGCTTGGCAGGTTTAAACTGCAATTCAACATTAATGTCGTTGCACTCAAGTCGCTTGCTCTTTGATCTAATAATAGGGGCAGGGTGTAGGAGGGGTCGTTGGAGTGAAACCAGAGAAGGAGGTCTCCCGGGCGGAAGCCGGCTCTGCCTTTGGGCTACAGCGCTAGTCAAACAAGCTTCCCTCCTGCTGCAGGTGAGGAAACACCAGGTTTGGAGAGACACAGGTTCACATGGGAAACGTTAAAAGATGGTGGAGCCTCCTGATCGGTGCATCTTCATCGCGTTACTGTGTGGGAGGACATTCATTAGCAACCTCCTTGGTGAAGCATATTCTATTATGTTTGGAGTCAAATTAAATAAATAAGTATATATTTATTTATATTGGATGTGTCATCCAGAACTACAGAGCAATTTTTATTAAATTGATTGAATTGAAACTAACGCTGCTGTTGAAATACTCTCTCTCTGAAATACCTGAACAGAACACTGCCTCCATTTTGGCTTCCTCACAAAATACCGTTTTTTTTAGAAGATGCCTGGGTACTAAAGACGAAATATAAATATAAATGAAAAGACGTCTCACTTCCATCACTCTAGGCCAGAGCTAGCTCCTTTTTTCTTTTTTTTACCCACGGACAATCTGTAGATAAATGAGATTGTCAGCAACTCCATAATGCAATTTCAACCCACATCGTCTTCGGACCTTCCCCTGAGACGACGTTATTAAACAAATCTTTTCCACAGTTTGCCAACTCAAATCTCCCTTTATTTCCTATAATACCCACCAAACCCCTTGCCGGAACATTTTTATCTTTTGTAGCAATAAGAGCATAATTTGCTCCGTTTGGATCTCTGTGTGTCCAGAATACCAACAGAGCCTGGACGCAGAGTCCCCGGTCTCAAACACAGGCAGGCTGAGCCCTATATGCAAACACTGGGATCCCTCAAGCAACAAACCAATCCAATAGCTTCCATCTCCACCCCCGCTTTCCATGCTTTTTGTACCGCCGCCATTGAGCCGGCGGAAGAAGAAGCATTAGGTGGGATGGCTCAGGGTGGACGGTCGGTCAGCCTTTGTCATGTATATCATCCAAGGGATGCCCCGATGAGCGAATGAATCATTCATTCAGGCCCCGGGCCAGGAGTGGACACTTCCAGCCGGCCGGCCAGCACCCTCGGGCCCCGGGCAGTCAGAGGCACTCACAGTGTGGAGGAGACGGGCCTGTCCGACGAGGCTGCGGGCCATGCTTTCTTCCACAGGCCAAGGGACTCGCAGAGCCATTCAAATGTGATTGGTTTGGATCTTATTCTGCTGAGTCTGCGAGAGGTGTGCACTCTCATAAACTCAATTTGGCTTATCCGTGGGTCAATATTGGGGGAATTATGAATCGCAATAAAAGAAAATACCCCCCCGATGTCTGGATGGAGATGGTAATGCACACACACACACACACACACACACACACACACACACACACACACACACACACACACACACACACACACACACACACACACACACACACACACACACACACACACACACACACACACACACACACATACACCCCCCCCCCCCTACCGGTCTATAGTGAACGTTTAGAGGTGATGGAAGTGATAGAAATGTAGCATAGGAAGACCACATTCCTCTTCCATTGGTCAATGATCTGTTGGGTTATAAAATCTCTCACTCTGTCATCACAGGCTCCTGTCCTTCGTCTCTCAACCAATCAAGACCTTGTGGATTAACAGGAGTTCAACAGCTCGCCATGGCGCAGTGTATATAAACATCTGTCATTCATGCCTGTGTCTGTTGTCTTGGTTGAGACTCACTGCAGCCTACCTCCATCCCTTTCGCCTCCAGGACAATAGCTACACTCATCTACAGAGAGAGAGAGATGGGGTCTTCCAGGGCCAAAGGAACCCATCCATCCAGTCACAAAGCCGCCAGCATCTAGACACCATCAGGGGGAATTCATCTCCAACATACTTCAAGGAGCCATCGTCCCCATGAAGAAGAGGCTGATGGTGTCTCAACAACAAATGTGTCGTCAATAAATGCTGTGGTTCTAGTTTCTCCTGATTGAACAGATGCTGAGGCTCATGGGAGTTCTCAGAGAACTATGGAGGTCACTCAGAGCAGAGTGACCTCCACCTTGCCTCTAATCAGAGTCCCAGACCTGAGATCAGCTGGATAGTTTCCTAATTAATTCAACAGGGGAAGTTGTTGAATATGTATTGTGTTTTCAAATGTGCTAAAATAAATAGCTGTTTTGATGGAAAATTATTATACAAGGTTAATTAAGATATTTCCTTCTATCACCTCTAGACTCAGTGTGTAAGGATAAGTGTTATCTTTGTATATTCATCTGAAAAACTGAATTAATTTAAAAGTCAAATTCGACACATTGCGTGCGACGTGGTATGTTTCTCAAGACTATTTGCAGAATTCTTATTACAAATACACTATATATTTTATTCCGAAAATAAGAATAATTAATTAGCACAGAGTTCCAAGATTTATATCAATTGTATTTTTAATATACTGTAAATACACGTTTATTTATTTAATACCCATCTATGATTGATTTTGTATTTATCTATTTAGAGTTTGAACGAAAAAGTTGGAAAAGTTTAGGGTGTAAGCACACTTGTTTACACATCGATGCTCCCCCACGTTTCCAATCGTTGCGATCTCCGCCTGAAAAGGAGCTCAGGCAGAGTGTGGAGGCAAGGATACAGAAGGAGACGGAGGGATCACTGGAGTCCGAGCTGGAAGGCTCCGGTGTATGAAAGATAGACGGATGGATTATCTGGCTAGGCTTCTGGTTCGCCAAACCACCTAGCAATACATTGTTGTGATTAGTATTCAAAACTATCTGCCGTTGGAGGGCTTCCCAATGGCAGCTCGATGACCATTGCAGAGAACTGACGTCATGTTCCTGAACGTCCGCAGAGCTCGGTCATGGGGAAGCTATGTCTTCTAGAGTAGAGCTAGAAAAGGTACAAGCTATGTATTGTAGATTAGAGCTAGGAAAGGCACAAGCTATGAATTCTGTGTAGGGAGTACTCTGTAGTTTTGTGTCGCCTGTTATGCAACAGCAGTGATCTCTTCTGTTAAATACAGCAACCTGGTAGCCTTATTTACTTTTTGAAGAGCAAAACGCATTCACCCACAGGTCAACCAAGGGCTGTTTACTCGTTGAATACATTTGGGCGACGAGAGACAAAAAGGTGAGACACTCCAGTTTTTCCCCCTAGAAACGATGGCTACAGTGATGGGGCAGGTTCACAGATCATGGTGCAACAGTCAAGGTCTACAGAGTCGAAGGCCACTGCAATTACTGCATAAAAAAACTGCGGACAGCGGCAGAAGAGGTGTCAGCAGAAAATACCCCCCTCCTGAATTAGGAACAAATAGATAAAGGGCGGTTCAGCTGGCGAGCACATAGACCGTGTAAACCCCAGTCCCGCAGTCGAACTCCGGGTAGTATTTTAGTGTTTCATGGTTGTGCTCTCCAGAATGTTAACATTTATAGGTAAATAAAGACAGTTATATTAGGGGGCCCTTAAGTTTGAGAAGTGCAGATAACATTTTCAACACTTGGTGTGGAATGAAAAGTCAGAAGAGCCCCCAAAAAGGAAGTACTGGAGAGTAAAACCGCCCTCGTGTAATACAGGCCTTAACCTTTTGTACAAATTGTACTCGCTGTGGCGTCTCTTTAGTGTACAGTCACGAGCCTTGACTGCAGGCGAAGAGGGAGTGCCGGCTTTAAGTCACCAAGGAACAGAGCAAGACAGAACGAGAGACACAGAGCACGGAGGGTGACGTCTTAAAGATATTATGTGTTTGTGCATCTTTGGCAGCATGCCCCATGTAGAAAGAATATGCTGACGGTAAAATCTCCGGAAATTCTCCTCAAGTCATAACATATAGCGTTTCCTGCCTTGTGTTTTGACACTGCCCGTCTGTTGCCGTGGATGTTTTTGTGAAAAGAAAAGACGACAACAACAAAATAAACATTCATCGTGGCTTTCTCTGTGACTTTCTTGTCCAAAAGGCATTTAAAATTGGTCTCTATTTTGATTAAGACAGCTTGCATCACAGCTAAAAAGCCATCAATCACAAATATAAAAACAACAACATAATTGTTTCTCTGAACGGCGATATGGCACATCAATATTCCCCCTGAATGCCCTGGTACCAGATATCGTGTGCCTTGCCCTCACTCATAAAAATAATCAATGACTTAAAGTCGGGGAGATAACAGGATGCTGAATGCGGTTCGGGCTGTTATCGTACGCCTGCTGCCAAAATCTAATCTGAGCACTTGAGTGTGAAGCCAATCCCAAACAGCATATTTATCCACCGTGTGACTCAAGACACAATAGCTGTGTTCACCTCATAGCTCAGTCGGCTTCCACTCCAATCGCAGATGGAGGAGGAGGAGGTGGAGGAAGAGGAGAGGGTGATGACAGATGAAGAGTCATTCAGGCCCACAGACGAGTCTTATTTCGACACAATTGGTGCTTTGAAAAGCGTTGGGTCATGCGAGGGCGTCCTCAGAGCCCAAAAAACACATTGTCATAGTTACTTATTATCTTTTCTTCAGATAAATTCTCCCTCTGCTCTCTTTGACTCACCCCCTCGAACACCTGGACACAAAAGGTTTTCTATGGGTGCTTCGGCCAAGCGGCAGGCCCAGAGGTGTTTGTGGTTGAATTAAATAAAATGAGTAGCAAGAACAAACAGGCATGAGACACACTACACACACACGCGCGCGCGCACGCACTACACATGGGCGAGTGTTACACATGCTTAGTTTCTGCACACACTTCCAAATGTCTTTCAAGCCTTTGAACGGTAATCAAGTAACTGCATAATGATGTGGACACCCCCCCCCCCCCCCCCCCCCGACACACACACTAGGGCTAGTAAAATTGGGTAGACATAAAAAGAGAGATCAATAAAACAGGAATTGCGTCAAACTCAATTTGGGTTGCAACTTGAAATTGTAAATTACCTTGCCGTTCATTTTCTCCATGTTTCCATCAAATATGCAACATTGTCTCCTGTGTGACACACAGCGTGTACATCTGTCTTACTATGCATTTCATCATTCGGTTATGAGAGTTTCGGTAAACAACATTTGTTTTTTTTCCCATAAGGAATGTCAGACACTGCTGACAAATGGCTCAACAAACGAGTTCAGGGACGTGTCCTCTGGTGGCTCCAGGAACAACCATCGACAACAGTCTGGAAACCTCTATTCGAAGGCCTCGGGAAGATTAGATAGAGTCACTCAAATGATGATCAGAAATGCTGCTCATATCGCTGCGTGTTGGTCAAAGTGTAGTTGTGATTTGAGGATTTGTCCCCTACCTCAACAGTTGATTAACGAACATGAGATGCTTCAATAAATCTGCTAACTTTTCAACAAAGGTTTCTTTAAACAACTGCAGTGTCTCATGGCAACACTCAGTGTTGACCGGTTGTTATTGCCAGACATTGGACTCTTGTGGTTGAGGAACGTGTAGCAGCAAACATTTGGGTGGGAGGAAGGCTCCAGGTCAATCCTACGTTTTTTTAGGTGCTGTGCTCATCTCTATAATCCACCATCATCGCCAAAACCAAAGCAAAGTGTAACAAAGCGACACTATCTATGTCATTCAATAAGACTACAACTAATAGGCCTACTATGAGCACTAGCACGACTACTCTGTTATGGTACATTTAAACATGCTACAAAGTCACTATAAACCATTTGATTCTGGCGACATGTTATCACTACGGTTGAAAAACAAAAGGAGATCTTGTTTGAAACTTGATTTAGGAAAAAATATATATTTTGAACACTACTTGCTATTCGTCTTGTAAGTGTTCTTTTTCCGACGAGTTTGGCGCAGAATAAAACAAAAAAACAAAAAAGTGAAGAAGCCTGTCCGTGAGAGATGGACAACACGCAAACGAAGACGGAGATGGAGACGGACAGCAGCCGTCCCTGCCTCCGTCATGTCAGCTCCGAAGACGACAATGTGTGTTTTTTTTTTTTCTTGCTTTTTATTTCCTTATTTTTCTGCAGGCGCTCGGCGTATGCACGGGAGGGACACGGTTGTGCTGCCGCTCCTGCTGGGAGCATCCTCCATTTCCTGTTTTCATCTCTCCTGCACTCCCCAGACACACGGGAGGAAATGAAGAGTAGGTTCCTCTCCCTGCATATTTCATCACATTTATTTTACTTTGTCTGCCCTCTGCTTTATTTTTATTTTTTTGGTCCCTTTTCTTACCGCCTCTTCACAAGCTCAACCCCAAGGGTGCAGGTACACACACGCACATGGTCAATCTCTCTCTAACACACTCAAATGTACACACACACTCAAATCCATACACTCAAATCCACACACGCACACGCACACGCACGCGCACGCGCGCGCGCGCGCGCGTGCCCGTCCTCGCTCTATTATATCTGCGAGAGCTTCTCTTGGAACAGCTTGAATAATTCCCTTTGTGTGATTCCAGGCTCCACTTTCCCCCCATCTGTCTCCCACAAAAGGTCGAGAAAATTGTGGAAAAAAAAACTAAAAAACTCTCGGGGTCCGCAGAAGAATAATTTCCCCTTGCATCACTGCGCTGTTGTGTTGGCTTCGTACCTCGCAGGGCGCCGATACATCAGCGTTATCCCAGGAGCCCTCAGCGGCTTCTTACTCAAGCTCCAGCAACACTCGGCGGTCCGCTGGCTTCCGGGCAGAACGCCGGTCCGTCGGCAGCGCACCTGCTTGGTTAAGCCTCGTGCCTTTTGGTTAATTTCCAAGCACCTTTCCCCAATGATTACTGGATCGTGCGTTAAAACAGAATAACCCTGCGCGATATCACCGCTGACGAAACCAAACCGTTTTAATCAGCCCCATCAGCTTCATTATTATATAATATAATACAACGTAGAACGTGAGATAAAACAGTGATAGGTGTTATATCACGTCAGCTGCCGAGGTTTATCACGGTAATATGCCTTATCCGTCAAGCGCAGGCCGGACGACTCAGACGACCCTCTGCACACACGGGCCCTCGTGTGAGTTTCTTACAGTCAACACTCTCACCGTTTGGTGAGGCACGATAAGGTAGAAAATAACCACTTGCTAATTCCTCCCGTCTGTCACCATCTGCGGCGGGTGTAACGCTTCGAGCACTGACTCACACTCACCGCCGTCTTGGATGCGCATCAAAACCAGACCTGGAACGGATTCACACCGGAGCACTCTGCCCCCACCGAGCGGTGGACACGTTTACATGTTCAGCTGCGTCTGCATACGTCTTATCGGGGGTCTCTTGCGCCCTGAGGATCGAGCGAAGGAGGGCAGAAGATGTTACCGATGGGAGGTAAGAGGAACCTAGCCCTTCAGAAGACAGGATGAAGCGTCTTCACTCGGCCCACGCCACCCCTTACCACTCCCTTATCGTTTGTTATCATCAGCCTCGTGGCTATGGGTTAGGAGGGCCATGCCGGAGCTGTTTGTAACATCAGAAGGGCTGTTCCAGGCTAGGCTTCCTGGTCGCACTGTTCCACTTATAGGCTGTTTAAAAAGGTTTTAGACGAGTCGTGTCTGCAACGGACGACCCAAATAATGTGGTGTGTGTGTGTGTGTGTGTGTGTGTGTGTGTGTGTGTGTGTGTGTGTGTGTGTGTGTGTGTGTGTGTGTGTGTGTGTGTCTGTGTCTGTGTCTGTGTGTGTCTGTGTGTCTGTGTGTGTGTGTGTGTCGGAGAGTGAGAGAGGGAAACGGTGGAAAATAGCCCCAGGGTGGCCAATTATTAATATTTATTTCTGCAGGGATAAACACACGCAAACGGATGTCACGGCACTGTCAGCCCTCTGGAGAATATGAGAGGGTTATGGAAGGTCTCTGGTCATTGATGCACTAACCCTGTGATTCCGTTCACTCATTTGACACAACCATGCTACAGGCTAGCTCCTATGTGTTCATCCAGTAACGCAATCATTACCTCACATTTACACACATCACACACAAAATGAGAGGAAAAGACAGAACATTTGCATGGAATACACAAGAGGAAATTAGATGAGGTCAATAGGTTAGGGCCTCGCTCTTCTATACATAAGTTCCAGAGAAAGACCACGCCCCAACCTACATACCCATGACCACCTGTACTTCACTTCCTGCCTCTTGTAGAACTCTTCACTAACACTCGCCACCTCCCTACTATCTAACCCTCCACCTCCTCCTCCCCTCCCTACTATCTAACCCTCCACCTCCTCCTCTCCTCCCTACTATCTAACCCTCCACCTCCCCTCTCCTCCCTACTATCTAACCCTCCACCTCCTCCTCTCCTCCCTACTATCTAACTCTCCACCTCCCCTCCCTACTATCTAACCCTCCACCTCCCCTCACCTCCCTACTATCTAACCCTCCACCTCCCCTCACCTCCCTACTATCCAACCCTCCACCTCCCCTCCCTACTATCCAACCCTCCACCTCACCTCCCTACTATCTAACCCTCCACCTCCCCTCACCTCCCTACTATCCAACCCTCCACCTCCCCTCCCTACTATCCAACCCTCCACCTCACCTCCCTACTATCTAACCCTCCACCTCCCCTCCCTACTATCTAACCCTCCACCTCCCCTCTCCTCCCTACTATCTAACCCTCCACCTCCCCTCTCCTCCCTACTATCTAACCCTCCACCTCCCCTCCCCTCCCTACTATCCAACCCTCCACCTCCCCTCCCTACTATCTAACCCTCCACCTCCCCTCTCCTCCCTACTATCTAACCCTCCACCTCCCCTCCCTACTATCTAACCCTCGTCCCCCCGACTATCCAACCCTCCCCCTCCCCTCCCTATCCAACCCTCCCCCTCAAACCCTCCCTAGTATCCCTTCCTCATGGTGGGTTCACCCAGCATCCCACGTGTCCTACCAAGAGCCTTCTTCAGCCCCCCCCCCCCCCCCCCCCCCCCGCTAACCCCATCCTGCTCATCAATAACCTCAATGAACCGAACGCTGCTGAAGGAGTGGCGCTCTGTGCTCCAGACATCACCCAGGTCAAATAATGATGTGTCAGACACGCACCTCTGAGTGGATAAGCGAGGCGAAAGGGAAGGGCATGTCTGCCGCGACGAGACCTCCTGCTGCACGCTAGCTGGGCCTCTCTCCTCCCCCCCCAGCACAGGGGCTGCTGCTAAAGGACACCGCCGTCCTCCGTTCATCATTGAGGACGTTGGATTCATGGAAATGACATGAATGTTCACTCGGCGGTTTGGGTCGTGTTACTGCTTACTCGGCCCCCATCTCGTGCCCCCTCCTGCGGTGGGCGTCCACTCGGGTCTTTGAATATTTCAAAGGACAAGACATCTGGTTGTGTCTGAGCGCAGCCTGCAGCGGAGTGTACTCCGAGGAACACTCTATCCTACTCCGAGGACCTCACACTGAACACAGAGAGGCATTGTGGGGAGTACAGTCCCCCACATGCACAGAGGCTGAAGTAGCCTTTGAATGCGTCTCTTCGGGTTATGGCTCATTCCAGCATATCTCCTTTATGACAGATCTCTCTCTCTCTCTCTCTCTCTCTCTCTCTCTCTCTCTCTCTCTCTCTCTCTCTCTCTCTCTCTCTCTCTCTCTCTCTCTCTCTCTCTCTCTCTCTCTCTCTCTCTCTCTCTCTCTCTCTCTCTCTCTCTCTCTCTCTCTCTCTCTCTCTCTCTCTCTCGTACTGCGTGCAATAAGTGATTGAGTCAAAATGGGGAGTAATTTAGGTAAAACTAAACCCTGGGTTTGGGTCGCTCCACCACAGCCAGGCAGGTGAGGACAAGGCCTTTGTAATAACCTAAATGGGTCCAGCACAGGACTCAGATTAGATCAGACCTTCCTTGTTGTGGACAAACTGGATTACCGTCTGTTTTTAACTGATTGCAGACAGGTGGGCGTGGGGCTGCTAGATTGGAGGAGTATAAAAAGGTGAGTGCCGACACATGTGATTAACTGACAGTTTAGACAATAACAAAAACAGCTGTGACCCAACGGTGAACTTTAAGCTGCTTTGGCTTTGCCACATCGCAGCATAAGCACTCATATTACTCCCATGACTCACATCACCAGCTTTGGACCAAGGCTGTTGGCATCAACCGGACATCCAGCACTACTGTAGCAATGACCACACACTCAACACCTGAGCGAACCCGTAACTTGGTCCGGTGATACTTTCTTACAGCGCTTTGAAACATCTGAAGTAGCTCCTACCCACCAAATGTTCTTCACAGATGAAGCCGGTCTGGTAGTGCAGTGATCCATGGGGGAACTCAAAATACTCCAAAGGAAATTCCAAATATAAATCCAAAAGGTTAATCCAATGTGAACAAAAAAAGGCCCCAAAGGGAAAATGCAATGTCCTTTCCCCCTCTCACTCTCTGATCCTGAAAACTATTGTGGGTGTGTTCCAATTAACCTACAATTACCTCCACCTGCTTTAGTTGACTCAGCATTCCCAACCAAACATTACACCATTTGACATGAAAAAAGAAAAAACACGACCCTATTCAACACGATGCCAAACACAGGGTCTTCGTATCCAACTCCATCGTTGTATATCAGCCAATTCTGTAAATTTGATCTCATTCATAACTTTAGTAGTTTTCCTATCCAGATTACCTGTGCAATATGCCCACACATATAATTGTATTTCAAATACAAACACATTTGATGAAATTATGCTCTTGGTTGGATGCATATTTCATCTATAATTAGAATATTCTATTGATGCTGTAGTTTCTGTTTATATTGCTAGTTGTGTTTATCTATTCTATTTACTTTGATGTTTCTGGCTTGTGCTAAGCAGCCGCAAAAAACAATTTCCTCCGGGATCAATAGTCATCCGTATCTGAGCCAACGCTCTCTGGTGCTAATGCCATGAGTGGCCGCTGGCAGCAGAGTAGAGCTGCATAGTGTCCCTTTAACTATAGATAGCATAGCGTCTCTTTAGCTCTCTGTCATTTTCCTTAACTTCTTTTAACTTAAGATACATACTGTCTCTTTAACTTTCTTTAACGAAGTATCCCTTTAACTGTGGCTAACATAGTGTCTCTTTAACTCTCATTAACTTAAGCGCCACTTTAACTGTGGATAACATAGTGTCTCTTTAACTCTCTTTAACTTAAGCGCCACTTCAACTGTGGATAAAATAGTTTCACTTTAACTGTGGTTAACTAAGCGTCCCTTTAACTGTGGATAACATAGTGTCAGTTTAACTCTGGAAAACTAAGCGTCCCTTTAACTCTTGATAAAAAAGTGTTTATTGTACTTTGGCTACCAAAGTGTCTCTTTAACTCTAAACACATAGGGTCTCTGTAACTATCTTGAACTCTGAATAACATGCTGTTTTTGCAGAATTCCTGCATCTCTTTAATGTGGGACATGAAGGTGAGCGGAGGGGAACTTTAAAGGTTTGCTACCGATGCTCAGTCTGCAGGCATATAGGTCTGCTCTAAGTGATAACGCACTAGTCATTATAGGAGAGTGCTTTCTAGGCGTGACATTTACAATATGTTTGTTCTGTGTTGCTCTAGATTTCTTCGATTTAAAACATAAATGATATGCAAATAGCCTTCTGCATATGCATTCTTTGATATTCCCTCTGTGTGACTCTCACTCAGACGCACGCACGCACGCACGCACGCACGCACGCACGCACGCACACATACACACACACACACACACACACACACACACACACACACACACACACACACACACACACACACACACACACACACACACACACAGAACTCTGGCATTGCATTGATGAGTGCAATATTCTACCCGTGTTTAGGTATGGTTGTTTTCAAACAACCTATCCTACTAACCCAAACCAACCCTAGTAATATTTAACCATACTAACCCTACCGCTCACCAAACCCCAACCCAACTAACCCCAACCCAAGCGTTACTATACTAACCCCAGTTCAACCTTCATCATACTAACCTTTACTCCATCACTACTAACTCCAACCCAACCCTAACCCTACTAACCCCAACTCCAACATTACTAACTCCAACCTAATCCTACCCAGGTTCCAATTTCACAGGGTTTCAGAGCCGCTCTCGTAGACTCAAAAACTGCTGCGTTGGATAGTGTGTAGTACCACCTTCCTTTGGATTCATTCTGATACCAACATGGCGCCTTTTCTACTGGACTTACTGTCCAGGAGATTCCTTGCTTGGATGTTATGCTTAATCTCTGCTTATGCTATCCTCAAAGGCTATTGGTTGTAGAGGCATCTAATGGAAGACATTTCAAGGTTAGCAAAACAATGGCAATATATTACACAAGTGTACAGTTGTGACACTAGGCCACATATTTAATATTTTAGGATACGCTGTAAAAATATTACCTGGTTTCAATATGTAAAGAATTAACAGGTATAATGTGGTGATCCTAAAGTACTGTTCCTACCTTAATGTGTACCTGTGGCCTTATATTTATATGTATTTATTTTATATTTATGACTGTTATTGTTTTCTGACCGGGGATCGGTGTTCCGCAAATCAGCTGACGTGCCTGTCAGCTGACGGGATGAGGTTCGAGAGGTTTTAAAGACAAGGAAATGAATGAATGGGGGGGGCGGAATGAATGGAGGGAGTCTGAGAGGGACCTCTAACAAACGCCAGTCCAACGGAGAAAGCTTAATAGTGGAAAAGCTTTAAGAACCACTGAGACAAAGTCGACAACTCTTGCCGACTCTTTGGATACGTCGGTAAGAGCGATTTATACTTTTTGAAGGAGGTTTTTGTTACGACCTGGGTCATCTTGTTTTTCTTTGCCTGTCTTTTTCCCGGATTGCCAAATTTCCCCGGACGTAAGAGACCGTGGCTTGCGGAGTTTGGTTCGGGGACATCGGGGATTTCGTTTGGATATTCTTTTTTTGTTTGCTTTGAACTAGAGGGAGAACGCGCGAGTGTGCGCAAGGGGCGCGCAAATGGAGGCCGCTTATTAACGCGGTTATCAGATCACATCGGCGGAAAAGACTTTTGGGGTATCTGGACTGTGGGTTTATTTGAGGGTTGTTTGGTGAATGTATATGAACTGTGTGTTTATTTGAGGGTTGTTTGGTGAATGTATATGGCCTGTGGGCTATTTGAGGGTTGTTTGGTGAATGTATATGGAGATATGAACAGTTTGAAAATATATGAGTTAATGTAATTCCCTGAGCTATCTCCTCGTTATTTGTAGTATTATTAAGTGGTCTCAAACGAACACAATCAATGTGCTTGGTTCTCAAATTAAGAAACTCGCGTTTCTATCGTAATAATTGGGCTAAAAGATTAGTCGAAGTGTTACATATGGTGGCCATTACTGGTACCAGAGTTACTTTGATTGTTGTTTGTGAAAAAAATATTGAGATACATTTAGTAATATGGCTCATAGAGAGGGAAGGACCTCTTTGCCTAATCTAAGGCCTGTATTTGGTGATCCCGATTTTACTGCAGGACCTTTTGTTACGAGAAGATCTACTTCAGATATATCTTATTTACTGAGCTCATTGTATATTAGTGACAATGACACTAGTACACTTAGCACTACACACCACATTGGTCATAGCCCTAATGATGTTCCACGCACTCCTGGTAATGTTCCAAATACTGTGGGTAGGGTTAGAATGGGTTTGGAGGATGTTGATAATGACGAAAATGATGTGGTTGGTAATGAAAATGATGTTGAAAATGATGATGATGATGGTGATAGTAATGATAATAATGGTGAGGATAACAGGGGGGCTGTTTGGGAAGAAACGGTTACACAGGAAACACAGACAGAGAGTGAGGAATTGGCAAATAACATCAATAGCCTACAAAACCAAGTGGAACAGTTAAAAGCTGAATTTAGGGAGTCTGTAACAAGTGCTGTAAATAGGGAGTTGAGTTTTAGAGGGTGGGTGGAAGAAAACCTGACTCAACTAGAAAAGCTCTTGTGTGATGGTATAGGAAAGTTGGACAGGACAGTGTACAATTGCCTTCTTCGTAGAGATGAACAATGGAGAAAACAAGTGCACGGGCTAAGGCCCACTAGCACTCCCGTACCACTGAGAACTATAGCAGTCTCCACTAATGTAAGCCCAATAGCTACCCAAGCTAGCCCAATAGCGACCCAAGCTAGCCCAATGGTTACCCAAGCTGGTCAGTATGTTGCAACACCTCCTGGCCGTATGAAGTCTGTTGCCTCTCCAATGTACCACAAGCCTCCTGTGAACCTGGAATTTCCCACATTCGGCCCTAGCAGTGAATCCTCTGATGTCTTACGGTTTATCGAACGGTGTGAAAACTTTCTAGAAATGAGACCCATTACTTCTCATGAGCTAATGGGTGCGCTATCCTCAGTTTTAAAGGGCTCAGCACTCAGTTGGTGGAAAGCTACCAAGAGTCAGGTACATGATTGGATCTCATTCAGAGAAGCCTTTCTAGCAGCTTTCCTATCCACGGATTACTTGAGTGAAGTGGAGGAGAAGTTGAGAACCACCGTTCAGAAGCCAGACCAGTGCCTCCGAGATTTCGCCTATGACTACCAGGATTTATGTCTGAAATGGAAGCAGGACATGCCTGAAGAAGAGATTGTAAGGCGTATCTTGAATAATAGCAATCCTAAAATAGCGGGGTGCCTCCGTGGGACGGTGACAACCGTGGCACAACTGGTGAAGGTGGGCTCTATGGTGGAGAAGGACTGCTCTGGAGCCAAGGAGTACTGGCAGAAGGTGCATGCTAGTTCAGATAGACAAGAAAAAAAAACATCAGATAAAAGGAGCAAGCATGGAGCAGCTGAATTAACGGTAGTTCAACATCAAACACACAGAGATAAAGATCAACAGGGTCTACTGTTAGTTCCCATTACCATCAGAGGCATGCAGGGAGACGCTGTAGTAGACACAGGCAGCACTTTCACATTGATGAAGCAGAGTCTATGGCGACAGGTGACAGCAGCAGATGAAAACTTCCTACCAGCAGAGAGACAGAGGTTCGTCATGGCAGACGGGACCACACACCAAGCCCTGGGGAAGAAAACTATTTGCCTCGATTGGCATGGCAAACAATGGCCTGCTGAAGTACACGTGATGGATGACCGTCACCTTGCTTTCCCTGTGATTCTAGGCCTAGACTTCCTAGCTACTACCGGTGTTCTCATTCATCTGGCTAAGAACAGTTATGGACTAAAGACAGATAGAGGCTACACCTATCATACCTTTAAACGACAACCTCTCACCACTACTGGGTGGAACAACAACAGTCTTAGCTCTCTAGAGGGGGTACACCTCTACTATGCCCTGCCTCCGGGTGCTTACCATCAGTGTTGGGTCTCCTCTACAACAGAAACCCCATCTCCCAGGCATGATTCTAACTGGCCTGAAGGGCTTCAGCAACTTATGGAGAACTGGCCGACGGTTACCTCTGGGAAGCTGGGAAAAACTGAGGTGGAGAAGCATGCCATCTTCCTGCAAGATGAAGTTCCTGTCCGGAGCAAGGCATATCGGGTATCTCCTCTGAAGAAGAGAATAGTAGAAGAACATGTGGAGAAAATGCTGGCTGAGGACATCATCGAACCATCACAATCTGCCTGGTCCTCACCTGTGGTTCTCGTCAACAAACCTGATGGATCCTATAGGTTTTGTGTAGATTACAGGAGAGTGAATGCCAAGACCTTGCCTGATGCATATCCAATGCCCATCATACACGACATTCTTGAATCATTGGAGGGAGCCTCTTGGTTCAGTTCATTGGATTTGCAATCGGGATATTGGCAGATGGCAATGACAAAAGAAAGCAAGCCTAAGACTGCATTTATAACATCACTAGGGCTGTTCCAGTTCAAATCCATGCCTTTCGGTCTCCGAAATGCTGCTGCGAGCTTTCAAAGGCTAATGGAGCGGGTCCTAGGGAATTTGAGAGGAAAGATGTGTTTTGTGTACATAGACGACATCATTGTGTACTCTCATTCCCGCCACAACCACATACAGGATCTGGCTGCAGTCTTCCAAAGGCTGCAAGAAGCAAACCTCAGCCTTAACATGAAGAAGTGCCACTTTTTCAAACAGGAACTTAAGTTTCTTGGCCACCTTGTCTCAGACAGAGGGGTGGAGGTGGACCCAGCTAAAACACAGGCTGTGGCTGACTTCCCTACTCCCAAGGACTTAAAGGCTCTGCAGCGCTTTCTTGGACTGGCTGGCTGGTATCATAAATTCATTCCCCGGTTTGCCGACCTTGCAGCCCCGCTTAACCATCTCAAGAGGAAAGGAGTGGAGTGGCTATGGACCAGTGAATGCCAGGCCAGTCTGGATGCCTTAAAGGAGGCCTTGCAGAATCCACCAGTGCTGGCACAGCCTGATCTATCCTTACCATTCCAGGTGCTAACAGATGCTAGTGACGTGGGCCTTGGCGCCATCTTGTCCCAGAACACACCAGAAGGGGAGCAGGTGATAGCCTATGCCTCCAGGGGACTCCGAGGTCCAGAGTGCAATTATTCCACCTCGGAAAAGGAGTGCCTGGCAGTGGTATGGGCGGTTGAAAAGTGGAGGCACTACTTAGAAGGAGTGGAGTTCTCCGTCTACACTGATCATGCTGCACTGTCGTGGGCATTCAATTGCCCAAAGACTAGCTCCCGTCTGACCCGGTGGACCCTACGATTACAGCAGTTCCATTTCAAGGTACATTACCGAAAGGGCTGTCTCAATTCAGCACCAGACGCGTTGTCCCGGGCTCACGAACCTCTCTCAATTCACCCAACACCGTGCTGGGCTGTCTCCACCAAAATCCACTCTGTGTTGCCTACTACCCTGGCAGAGATAGCAGAGGAACAAGAGAAGGACCAACGGGTGTGTGAGCTGAAGCAGGACAGTGCCCAGACAGATGTGCCTTTAACTCGCATTGGCTTTGTGGTCCAACAAGGGGTGTTGTACAGAAGAGTTCCTGTACGGGACCAGGGACAGAAGTACCAGATGGTCGTTCCACAATCCCTGGTGTCCGAATTTCTGAGGTACTTTCATGATAATCCCCTTGGTGGTCACCTGGGTCAGCTGAAGACTCTATTAAAGGTGTTGGGAGTAGCCTGGTGGCCGAATGTCCGCAAAGATGTGTGGGCGCATGTCAAGTCCTGTATACCCTGTCAGCAGTACAAAGCGGATAACGCCAAGCCATCAGGACTACTGCAGAGCACAGTAGTTGAAAAACCGGGAGTGATGCTGGGTGTTGACCTCATGGGGCCATTACCTAGAAGTAAGAAAGCCAACTGTTACCTCCTGGTGGTGGTCGACTATTGCTCTAAATGGGTGGAAATGTTTCCCTTGAGGGACAGCAAGACACCCCGTCTGGTCAAAATCCTCAGAGAGGAAATCTTCACCCGGTGGGGGGTGCCGCAATACATGGTTTCGGACCGAGGTCCACAGTTTACTTCAAAACTTCTCACTAACCTCTGCAACACATGGGGGGTTGTTCAGAAACTCACAACCAGTTATCATCCACAAACCAATCTGACAGAACGATTCAACCGGACCATTAAAGCCATGATTGCATCATATGTCGGCAAACACCACAACACCTGGGACCATTGGCTGTCAGAGTTCCGTTTCGCCCTCAACACAGCTCAACAGGAGAGCACTGGACAAACCCCTGCTGAGCTGGCTTTGGGCAGGAACCTCAAAGGCCCACTGGAACGGCTCATCTACAAGTCACCATCACCTGCACAGCGAGAGGCCTACAACCTGGTGGAGAGACAACAGAAAATGCTAGAGGAGGTCCAACGGAGAGTGGGGGTGCACCAACTTAGACAAGCTAGGTATTATAATGCCCGCAGAAAAGATGCGCACTTTCAGCAGGGTGACCTAGTCTGGGTCAGGTCCCATCCTCTCTCTAGGGCCAGTGATAAATTCTCTGCTAAGCTAGCGCCTAGGTGGGAAGGGCCAGCTAAAATTACAAAAAAATTGGGGCCTGTAAACTACAGGGTAGGGTGGAACAACCCACAAAAAGAGGATACAGTAAATGTGGTAAATTTGAAAAAATATTTTGGTGTCTTACCTGAGTAGCCTCCGGCTGGAGGGGGGGTCTATGTGACACTAGGCCACATATTTAATATTTTAGGATACGCTGTAAAAATATTACCTGGTTTCAATATGTAAAGAATTAACAGGTATAATGTGGTGATCCTAAAGTACTGTTCCTACCTTAATGTGTACCTGTGGCCTTATATTTATATGTATTTATTTTATATTTATGACTGTTATTGTTTTCTGACCGGGGATCGGTGTTCCGCAAATCAGCTGACGTGCCTGTCAGCTGACGGGATGAGGTTCGAGAGGTTTTAAAGACAAGGAAATGAATGAATGGGGGGGGCGGAATGAATGGAGGGAGTCTGAGAGGGACCTCTAACAAACGCCAGTCCAACGGAGAAAGCTTAATAGTGGAAAAGCTTTAAGAACCACTGAGACAAAGTCGACAACTCTTGCCGACTCTTTGGATACGTCGGTAAGAGCGATTTATACTTTTTGAAGGAGGTTTTTGTTACGACCTGGGTCATCTTGTTTTTCTTTGCCTGTCTTTTTCCCGGATTGCCAAATTTCCCCGGACGTAAGAGACCGTGGCTTGCGGAGTTTGGTTCGGGGACATCGGGGATTTCGTTTGGATATTCTTTTTTTGTTTGCTTTGAACTAGAGGGAGAACGCGCGAGTGTGCGCAAGGGGCGCGCAAATGGAGGCCGCTTATTAACGCGGTTATCAGATCACATCGGCGGAAAAGACTTTTGGGGTATCTGGACTGTGGGTTTATTTGAGGGTTGTTTGGTGAATGTATATGAACTGTGTGTTTATTTGAGGGTTGTTTGGTGAATGTATATGGCCTGTGGGCTATTTGAGGGTTGTTTGGTGAATGTATATGGAGATATGAACAGTTTGAAAATATATGAGTTAATGTAATTCCCTGAGCTATCTCCTCGTTATTTGTAGTATTATTAAGTGGTCTCAAACGAACACAATCAATGTGCTTGGTTCTCAAATTAAGAAACTCGCGTTTCTATCGTAATAATTGGGCTAAAAGATTAGTCGAAGTGTTACACAGTAAGTTGCAGTGCCTTTCTTGGCTTTTTCTTCTGCATCTCGAGCAGAGTACCACTAACAAACGGGAAGCAAGGCATGAAAGCTGGCTGCTACAGAGCAGACGTGACCCTTAGCAACCAATATATGCAAAACAAGGAGACACTATTCACTGAGAGAAAAATCTCATCTCTTTTTCCTGCAGCCTGTTCCTTGAGTTCTTTTTTTTTTTGAAAATAACCAAGTTACTGAAGCTACAAGTGCATTAGCATATGAATAGGGACGAGAGGTAAGTGTTTGCACCGTGCCAAGGTAGCAGGTGTGCGGCACACAGTGTTTGCTCCAAAGTGCTCAAGTTGGAATGAGATTGACCTAAAACACAAACACACAGCGCCAATGGAGATTTAATTTGTCTAGCGTGAAGTCAGTCGGGATACTTTACACGAATAAAATAGGACATTCATATTCAGAGATTCAAATAATGTGAATATTTTCTTAGGCTAACCACAGTGGAACATTTCTAAAACTCCACGGAAGAAAGCCCTACGCACAGTCGGGTAAGCTCAGACAAAGACACCTGAGAGAGAAAGGAAGTGAGTTCTGTGTCACAAGTCAGCCATGAAGGGCTTGACAGAGATCAGGTGAGTCTCCAGGATGCTCACATGTCACACGCTTCACTGGCTGCTTTCAATAATGGACGACCTGCCACACTGTTCATACAGTATAGATGCGGTGCCAGCTAGGATGTTACGCTAGCTAGGCTGTAATGCTAGCTAGGCTGTAATGATAGCTAGGCTGTAATGATAGCTAGACTGTAGCGCAAGCTAGAATGTAATGCTAACTACGCTGTAGTGCTAGCTAGGCAGTAGCGCGAGCTAGGATGTAGGTCGAGCTAGGCTATTATGCTAGCTAGGCTGTAAGGGAGCGTACCTATGTTCCCCGGGTCCTATGTTCCCCGGGTCCTATATTCCCTGCTTTGTATGTGACCAGGGAACATAGGATCTGGCAAGCAAATTATTTTGTCGTAGGATGGTAGGGGCAAGTACCGCCTTTTTGGCCTCTGACTCGCCTTTGATTGGTTAGAATGGCTCTCTCCGATTGGTTATGATTAGGGTTAGGGTTAGGTTTAGGGTTAAACCTCACCCTAACCCTGACCCTAACCCTTCGCACCTGGGGAACATAGGGATGACCCCGGCTGGAAGGCTAGATAGGCTGTTATGCTAGCTAGACTGTAATGCTAGCTAGGCTGTAGCGCGATCTAGGCTGAAGCGCGAGCTAGGCAGTAATGCTAGCTAGGCAGTAATGCTAGCTAGGCTGTAGCTTGAGCTAGGCTATAGCGCGAGCTAGGCTATGGTTGGTTTTTATAACAGATGTACTAAAGGGTAAGTTAACCTCATTCTTAGCAGTAGAACTGAAATCCAGGAGATTTAAAAATTGCGATCTGAGGCAGAAACATCATAGGAGTCGGATGCAACGGTCCAAAACCCACATCACACTCGCAATGGCCAGGCTGTGCGTTAGAAAAACACCACTCTGCAAAAGCGCTTCAAGCAGCAATTAGCAGACCCCTCCTATTTAACAGAGAATATCAGTGGGTTAACATCTTTACCCATTCCAGTCAAAAATAATGCAGAAATGTCCAACACTAGTGTGAGTCCCTGAACAGCACAGATTTCAGCCGACGTGAAGAGAGCATTCAGTATGTCTCATCAACACATATGTTTGGCCACCTGCTTGTGTATGTTGCACAAACACCTCGATGCACATTTTGGTTTGAACGCTTCGGAGGAAGGGACGGTGAGGGAGAAGGTGTGGTTCCGTGCTGATGATGACAGGCCGGCTGCTCGAGAGTGTTAGTCTGGGACGAACACGGCGCCACAGATCTCGGGGCTTTCACATCCGTTTAGTATTCAGAACGGCGCTCCCAGAATTCACTGCAACAAAAAAAATCCTCGATGAATAATTGATGCTGCGGGAGCTGCACTTCTCTGCTGTTAATTGAAAATAAGGAAGCAGGAACAGTGAAACATTATAATGTATACATCATGTAAGCATATAAATGTATACAGTGTCAGATCCCTGGTCCGAATTGGTCATCGTCGCTCCAGTAGCCAATGCTTTTAAAAGATGTCTTCATTAGGGACGGCCAGTTTTAATAATACAATTAATCACATTTCACTAGAAATAAACCATGCGTGTGTAAGTACACTAACGTTGAGTTAAAATCTAAATCAAACTTCACCTCTTTTTGCTTGAAAATCTGCCTACATCTTGGCTACAAAACCATGATGATTAGAAACAACTACTGCTACTACTACTAGTACTGCTACTGTTACTACTGCTATACAAAATAATAATACATAAATAACAGAACATTTTATTATTTAACAAGTCGAATTTCATCAACTTACCCTAAGCTAAAATCCTGCAGGTGTGATGAAGTGTTACATGTTGTTTGCGTTGCTCCTGCTACATAATGGAAGCCCCTATATGCTCCAGGGAGCAGCGCTTCATTTCATCGTCCACTGCAGTGTTATCAGGGCTGATGTCTAACTGTTAATGGCTCTTGGTGAGTCAATATGGCTCATATGAAGACCTCCGTTAGCCTCGATGTTAAACCGTGTTAACACCATTCATTCAGGCTGTTTCACAAGGCTTGCCGGTTTGGTGGACCTAGACTGTAAGTACACACGGGACTGAATAGATAGTATACTAGTGTATTGTGTGTATATACTATATACTGTAGTTTAGATGGCATAGTGTATGGGATTGCTTAGGTTTATACAGAACCGTAAATCATAACAGGTAAGGAGCTATGCAGTGCGCAGGCAAATAATCCTCGCTAACACCTTGCTAATGTTCCATTAACGTTGCTAATAAATTATTCTTTCTAATCATTGACAGAGTGTAAGGAGGTGACAGAGAGACAGTGTAAGATAACGAGAAAGTGAGACGTCGTAAAGCAGTTAGAGAGAGCAGGTGTAAGTGAGCGAGAGAGAGAAAGAGGAGGGAGGTGAGCAAGGGAGGGAGAGAGAGATAGAGTAAGGAAGGAAGAGAGACAGACAGAGTAAGGTAGTGTGTGAGAGAGAGACATAGTAAGGAAATAAGAGAGAGAGTATGGAGAGTAAAGAAGGACGAGAGAGAGAGTATGGAAGTGAGGGAGAGTAAAGAAGGAAGAGTGAGACGAGAGAGAGAGAGAGAGAGAGAGAGAGAGAGTAAGAAAGTGAGGGAGAGAGAGAGAGAGAGAGAGAGAGCGAGAGCGAGAGCGAGAGAGAGAGAGTAAGAAAGTGAGGGAGAGAGAGAGAGAGAGACTGACAGAGTAAGGTAGTGTGTGAGAAAGATGCTAACATTAAGGTTATCAGGTTATTCTCTGCAACACTGCAATGCTCAATAAATTATTGGTTACTTATCCATAATTACAATCTGAACACCAGACTGAAATATCGCTTTCAATTACACACCAGTCCCTGGTGTTTTGGTTCATAAGACAGTCCTAAGTTTTAAAAGCTAATTGGTAAAATCCTTTACTTCTGCAATAACCTGATATGCCCTCTGGATTATGTCAAAGAAAGGGACATATGGGACATTTTATTTCCATCACATATTTCTAAGCGGAACAGCGAAGTAGCAGCGTGCAAAAGGTAGAAGGAATTTGACTTGATCCCCACGAAATGTGACAAACATTTGCCAAACACATTCCAATGTTAAGCCGGTTAGTGTTAAACCAGTTAAAAAAGATGGAGAAAGATCCAAATCTGAGTTCAGGACGAAGAACGCGTGTTTGCCAAGAAAAACAACCTTTGATTACACCAATAAAAACAAGTCACTATTTTTGCTATCATCCGGTTCTTGAAAAATAAATGTTACGTGGTACATGCAATACATGATGTTATGTTGTGCAATACATGATGTTAGTTTTAGAATAAATGTAGCATCTGACCCCGGTGCCTGCTGCTTGCTAAGCGGGTGTGCGTAGAAGACGTCATGTCTAACATGACGTGGATTATCCGCCGATTCTGAACCAGAATGCGATTTAACACGCATGAGTGTCCGGGTATGACGGCATGTATGGAATAACAATGCAGTCACGGGTGGATGTGGACTGAATGAACGCCGCCACAGAGGAGCACCAATAAACATGGCAAAGCAACGAGCGTTCATCTGGACTGCTCACCGTTTTTAGACACTTAGGGTTCCCGTTACTCAGGTAGGGGCTCTCGTGTAATGGGATTACGCAAAATGTCCATCAGGGCTGTCCTGGGGGCCCGGTATTGTTAAGCCTTTTCTACAATACATCTCAAGAGAAGATGACAATTGGTCCATCTTGGTGTTGTTATCTTGATAACAACACCAAGCTTCATTGTAAAACCCTGCTGTTCATTAAAAAGCACTGCAGCACTGGGACATGTATGATGTTGTTCACAGGCCTCCAGGCTGCAGTTCTGTTGTACATAATATGCATATGTACAGTATATATAGATATCCATGTGATAGAATCATAAACCCGTAGTAAGGATCAAGTACCAACATGTATTATACCAACATATAGATTATAAGACATATTTAGAATTATTATTATACGCAGCCAATATAGAATTATTATTGTACCCAGATACATTTAGAATGTTTAATACCAAGATATATTAAGATTTATCATCATACCAGGATACATGTAGAATTATTTTTATACCAATATATATTAAGATGTATTATTATACCAGGATACATTTAGAATTATTTTTATACCAATATACATTAGGATGTATTATTATACCAGGATACATTTAGAATTATTTTCCTACCAAGATACATTTACAATTGGATGTTCTTGTAATCCCAGAGTATGAAGGATACCATTGAATCATGCCCCCTTTGAACAAGGCAGCAAAGTCTTTCTGACTGCCGTTCTCTCAAGTGTGAGACATAGATGCTCCAAGCTATTGTTCAGAATTTCCTGTTTGTAAAAAAGTTTTCCAGTTTCAGTAATACTTTTTAGTTTGTAAATAAAGTGTCATCGTTTTGTAGAAATATTTCGGCATCATTAAAACAGTTTTGACCTGATTAGCATGAACCAATCAGAAGGTTTCAACACGGCCCTTCCTCATAAACTTTATTCACGTTCATACTTAGCTGACTCTATAGAACAGGATTGATGATCACCTCAAACAAACTCTCTCTCTCTCTCCCTCACAGCTGCTGCTCTCTCGACCACCTTATTAAATATTAATGACGTTCTCCTTAAATATCCTTTATACCATCGCCTCACGGAAACACTGATTGGTCCTGGGAGGGGCCAGACCGGGCCAGGACCAGACCGGGCCACGGCCAGACCGGGCCAGGCCCGGGTAGGGGCACCACATCTGCCTTGTAGTGGAGCTGGACCACCGCTTAGCGGGTTGTTGGGCATACCCGGTGTGTGCGAGCATGTGTGTGTCTTTGTCAGTGTGTGTCTCTGTGTGTGTGTGTGTAGGTGTGTGTGTGTGTGTGTGTGTGTGTGTGTGTGTGTGTGTGTGTGTGTGCGTGTGTGCGTAACACACTGGTCGTTTATATTAGCCGTCCCTCAGGTTTGACAGTCCTGCCTCTGCTGGTTTAACGAGAATCATCGTGTCCATAACCTTGACAACTGAACTCCCATCTCCTCTCCTCTCCTCCCTTTTCCTCTCATCTGCCAACTATATAATAGATAGACATACACACGCACACACAGACATACACACCCACACACACACACGCAGAGGGACCTCAGAGCTCAGAGCTACAAGACGAGACATCTTGAATTGATTGGGATACAATGGTGGAGGAGTGGCAGTCAAGGATCAATGCTGCCGAAATCCCACCCACCCACCCACCCACCCACCCACCCACCCACCCACAAACACCCACCCAAACGCGCGCGCACACACACACGCGCACGCACACACGCACACACAAATGGAAAACTAAAATGAAAATTCATGGCAGAGTCTGAGACCACCATACATACTGTATCTCCTATCCTCCACCCTACATACTGTATGTCCTCCACCCTAGATGTTGTACCTCCTCCACCCTACATACTGTATGTCTCCTCTCCTCCACACTACATACTGTATCTCCTCTCCTCCAGCATATATACTGTATCTGCTCTCCTCCACTGTATCTCCTCTCCTCCACACTACATACTGTATCTCCTCTCCTCCACTGTATCTCCTCTCCTCCACACTACATACTGTATCTCCTCTCCTCCACACTACATACTGTATCTCCTCTCCTCCACTGTATCTCCTCTCCTCCACACTACATACTGTATCTCCTCTCCTCCACACTAAATACTGTATCTCCTCTCCTCCACTGTATCTCCTCTCCTCCACACTACATACTGTATCTCCTCTCCTCCACACTACATACTGTATCTCCTCTCCTCCACACTACATACTGTATCTCCTCTCCTCCACTGTATCTCCTCTCCTCCACACTACATACTGTATCTCCTCTCCTCCACACTACATACTGTATCTCCTCTCCTCCACTGTATCTCCTCTCCTCCACACTGTACATCTTCCAGCATACATACTGTATCTCCTCCCACCTAGATACTGTACCCCCTCCAGCCTACATTCTGTATCCCCTATCCTCAACCCTACATACTGTATCTCCTCGACACAACACACCCTATATCCTCCAGCATAGATACTGTATCTCTCCTCTCCCCCACCCCACACACTGTATGTCTCCTCTCCTGCACCCTACACCCTGTAGGATCTCTCCTCCACCCCCAGACGGATCTCGACGGGTCACGACTCTCGGCTCACCCCAGGTGACCCCTCCCCCCCGCCCCCGCCAGCCCCCCAGACGGAGGAGGGGGTACGACAGGGACGTAGCGCAGAGCTAGATTAGCGTAGCGCCGCGGGGCATATGAAAGAGCAGATCATTGCGTGGGACACCCGGGACCTCGCTGCAGCTAACAGATCTGTGCTCCGTGGGGGGGGGGGGGGGTGGCGGTTGTGAGGGGGGCGCCGCTATCCTTATCTTCATCCTCTAATTGCTTCCCGGTGTCTCAGCAGATGCAGATCCCATCAGGAAGACGAGCGACGCAAGCGGAGCGCGTTCAGGCACAGCACTGAGGGGGGGGGGGGGGGTTGGGGGGGGGGGGGGGGGTTCAGGAGAGACTTTGACATATCAGCATGTTTTTAATATGGAACAGTACACATTATTGGGCTGATAACATGACTCAAACACAGTGTATGACCATTGTAAACAATAAACAGAAAAAGGCAACAGCTCCGACGGGGATCTGCCTCAAAGTGCGCCGACGCTTTCATATTTTTTTTGTTTGTAAATACTCAACATTATCTCTTTTTTTTTTTGTGTAAATCATCTTAATAGATCTTTTTAAATATTTAAGGTTTTTTAACGTTTTTTATCTTTACATAGTCATTTTTCATCAGTAATTCATAGTTATAATATGTACAAACCGGGCCTGGGCGCTTTGGGTCACGTTTTGGGCCAAAAAAATGCCGATAAGTAAGTAAGTAAAGAAGCTGGAGTCTCGGAGAACGACTGATAAGGCAATGTTTCCTTTCTGCATGCCTCGTTGGTCTTAGATGACGGCAGGTCTGGTCTGATTGTGGGGTCTGGGTTCGCGGTGCCGGGTCTAGTCTGGACCAGAGGGGACGGGGAGGGGGTGGGGTGTCCGGGTCTATGTCTGTGTTGAATGTTCTCACCGCTAGCAATAACTTTATTTACAAAGGCTCAGGATAGTCGACATGGTCCACGTAGTCCGTTCCAATTAAATGCTTCCGTATCTTGGGAGGGTTTCGGGCTGGGGGGATCGGGCTGAGGGGTACGGTGGGAGAGGGGTTGAAGGTCACATGTCTTAACTTTTTTTTCACCAGGCCATCCTCGATAACACAAAAAAACAAGAAACGAGCGAAGGGGATCTGTATCAAAACTCTCCGTGCGGATACGTGGATGAGCTGGGAGGACGGGCGAGCTCTCAGAGAGTATGAAAAGAGAGGACTCTTTGCTTCCTTAGTTCATCGTGTCCAAATGTTTCTTTAATTATTCTTTTATTTTTTTTACATGAAGTCATCTTGATGAGATGCCCCCCCCCCCCCCCCCCTCCCCCCATCGAATCCCCCCCGCGTTTACAGACGTCTCTCTTTCCGTTGGCTTAAATCCATCCTCCTCCTCTTCCTCCTCCTCCTCTTCATCTTCATCCTCCTGGGTCCTTCTCTTCTCCTCCGTCATCTCCCCATCCGTCCGTCCGTCCGTCTCCTGCCGTTCCTCCGTCTGACTCCACGAGGGGGGGTGGTGGTGTGGGTGTTGGTGGGGGGGGGGGGGGGGGGGGGGGGTGTTGGTGGGAGGGTGGGGGAGTCGTCTGGGAGGGCGGGGCCCCTACTTCAGCAGCCACTCGTTCACTGCAAGAGAGAGAACAATATATTCACAGCGCGCTCGGCCTTCCTGTTTCATCGTTGCTACGGTAACTCTTTCCCCGTTCCCCGGACGGACACTCTCGGGCGGAAGGGCCTGGATGTCTGTTGTTTTAGAGTTGTGCGTTTTGGCGAGGGATAGGTGTGTAGGTTTGTCTGTCTGTGTGTGTGTGTGTGTGTGTGTCTGTGTCTGTGTCTGTGTGTGAGTGTGTGTGTGTGTGCGCGTGACTGCCCGTGGATGTGTAATTGTGTGTGCCGAATGAGACACACATTTTACCGCAAGCCGTATAAAAAGTGTGCAATAAAGAGGGTGCCTATGGGGCCGTATCGTATAAAGCTGTTGCAATGGGGTCTCCTTCATAGTTCACCTCAACACGGAAATAATGAAGGAGAACATAGTGGCCCCGCTGTATAACGCTACTGTATATAACACGCCACTGCTGTATAATACTAGTGTTTATAACAAGCTACTGCTGTAAAGTACTTCTGTGTATTACAACATACAGATGTATAATACTAATGTATATAACAAGCTACTGCTGTATGACACGACTGTGTGTTACAACATACAGCTATATAATAGTACTCTGTATTAGAACGTACCACTGTATAATACTGTTTATAACAAGCTACTGCTGTAAAATACTAATCTGTATAATACTCCTGCATATAACAAGCAACCGCTGTATAATACTACTGTATATAACAAGCTACTGCCGTATAATACTACTGTATATAACAAGCTACTGCCGTATAATACTACTGTATATAACAAGCTACTGCCGTATAATACTACTGTATATAACAATCTACTGCCGTATAATACTACTGTATATAACAATCTACTGCTGTATAATACTCCTGTGTATTATAACGTACTTCTGTATAATACTACTGTATATAACAAGCTACTGCTGTATAATACTCCTATGTATTATAACGTACTTCTGTATAATACTATTGTATATATACCGAGCTACTGCTGTATAATACTGTAATTACTGCTGTAAAATACTATAATACACTGCTGTACAATACTACTGTGTATTATAATGTACTGCTGTATAATTCGACTGTATTATAACATACTGCTATATAATACTACTGTGTAGTATATCTGTACGAGTATTATAACTATTGTACAATGCTGTGTGTAGCAAGGTTCCGTGTTCCTGCTTATCCCACAGGTGAACATCAGAGAACCGACCAATTAGAAGCCTTTTCACTGCCTTCTGCTAATGCGATGTGGCTCACCTTGAAGGTGTTTACATCCCGACCCGATGAGGCTAATGAAGCAATAGTGCTTTCTTCCATTGTCTTCCTGCACTCTCCGCTGACTCCCAGGAGAAGGAGGTGTGTGTGTGTGTGTGTGTGTGTGTGTGTGTGTGTGTAGACGTGGGCTACCTGCCAGCCTATTAATTGCGCTGAAAGGGGTCTCGGCAGGTCTTTGTGAATCGGTGTGTGTTGTTGTGTCTATGTGTGTGTGTGCGTTTAGAGAGAGAGAGAGAGAGAGAAAAAAAGTAAGAGAGAGAGAGAAAGAGAGAGAGAGAGAAAAAGAAAAAGAGAGGGAGAGAGAGAGAGAGAGAGAGAGAGAGAGAGAGAGAGAGAGAGAGAGAGAGAGAGAGAGAGAGAGAGAGAGAGAGAGAGTTGATAGTAATATGGGTTTGGGTGGTGCAGGTAGTAGTTGTTAGTAATATAGGTTTGGGTGGTGCAGGTAGTAGTTGGTAGAAATATAGGTTTGGGTGGTGCAGGTAGTAGTTGGTAGTAATATAGGTTTGGGTGGTGCAGGTAGTAGTTAGTAGTAATATAGGTTTGGGTGGTGCAGGTAGTAGTTGGTAGTAATATAGGTTTGGGTGGTGCAGGTAGTAGTTGGTAGTAATATAGGTTTGGGTGGTGCAGGTAGTAGTTGGTAGTAATATAGGTTTGGGTGGTGCAGGTAGTAGTTGGTAGTAATATGGGTTTGGGTGGTGCAGGTAGTGGTAGTAATATAGGTTTGGGTGGTGCAGGTAGTAGTTGGTAGTAATATAGGTTTGGGTGGTGCAGGTAGTAGTTGGTAGTAATATAGGTTTGGGTGGTGCAGGTAGTGGTAGTAATATAGGTTTGGGTGGTGCAGGTAGTAGTTGGTAGTAATATAGGTTTGGGTGGTGCAGGTAGTAGTTGGTAGTAATATGGGTTTGGGTGGTGCAGGTAGTAGTTGGTAGTCATATGGGTTTGGGTGGTGCAGGTAGTAGTTGGTAGTAATATAGGTTTGGGTGGTGCAGGTAGTAGTTGGTAGTAATATAGGTTTGGGTGGTGCAGGTAGTGGTAGTAATATAGGTTTGGGTGGTGCAGGTCGTAGTTGGTAGTAATATGGGTTTGGGTGGTGCAGGTAGTAGTTGGTAGTAATATGGGTTTGGGTGGTGCAGGTAGTAGTTGGTAGTCACATGGGTTTGGGTGGTGCAGGTAGTAGTTGGTAGTAATATGGGTTTGGGTGGTGCAGGTCGTAGTTGGTAGTAATATAGGTTTGGGTGGTGCAGGTCGTAGTTGGTAGTAATATAGGTTTGGGTGGTGCAGGTAGTGGTAGTAATATAGGTTTGGGTGGTGCAGGTAGTAGTTGGTAGTAATATGGGTTTGGGTGGTGCAGGTAGTAGTTGGTAGTCATATAGGTTTGGGTGGTGCAGGTAGTAGTTGGTAGTAATATAGGTTTGGGTGGTGCAGGTAGTAGTTGGTAGTAATATAGGTTTGGGTGGTGCAGGTAGTGGTAGTAATATAGGTTTGGGTGGTGCAGGTCGTAGTTGGTAGTAATATGGGTTTGGGTGGTGCAGGTAGTAGTTGGTAGTAATATGGGTTTGGGTGGTGCAGGTAGTAGTTGGTAGTAATATGGGTTTGGGTGGTGCAGGTCGTAGTTGGTAGTAATATAGGTTTGGGTGGTGCAGGTCGTAGTTGGTAGTAATATAGGTTTGGGTGGTGCAGGTAGTGGTAGTAATATAGGTTTGGGTGGTGCAGGTCGTAGTTGGTAGTAATATAGGTTTGGGTGGTGCAGGTCGTAGTTGGTAGTAATATAGGTTTGGGTGGTGCAGGTAGTGGTAGTAATATAGGTTTGGGTGGTGCAGGTCGTAGTTGGTAGTAATATGGGTTTGGGTGGTGCAGGTAGTAGTTGGTAGTAATATAGGTTTGGGTGGTGCAGGTAGTAGTTGGTAGTAATATAGGTTTGGGTGGTGCAGGTCGTAGTTGGTAGTAATATAGGTTTGGGTGGTGCAGGTAGTAGTTGGTAGTAATATGGGTTTGGGTGGTGCAGGTCGTAGTTGGTAGTAATATAGGTTTGGGTGGTGCAGGTCGTAGTTGGTAGTAATATAGGTTTGGGTGGTGCAGGTAGTGGTAGTAATATAGGTTTGGGTGGTGCAGGTAGTAGTTGGTAGTAATATAGGTTTGGGTGGTGCAGGTAGTAGTTGGTAGTAATATAGGTTTGGGTGGTGCAGGTAGTAGTTGGTAGTAATATGGGTTTGGGTGGTGCAGGTAGTAGTTGGTAGTAATATAGGTTTGGGTGGTGCAGGTAGTGGTAGTAATATAGGTTTGGGTGGTGCAGGTAGTAGTTGGTAGTAATATAGGTTTGGGTGGTGCAGGTAGTAGTTGGTAGTAATATGGGTTTGGGTGGTGCAGGTAGTAGTTGGTAGTAATATAGGTTTAGGTGGTGCAGGTAGTAGTTGGTAGTAATATAGGTTTGGGTGGTGCAGGTAGTAGTTGGTAGTAATATAGGTTTGGGTGGTGCAGGTCGTAGTTGGTAGTAATATAGGTTTGGGTGGTGCAGGTAGTAGTTGGTAGTAATATAGGTTTGGGTGGTGCAGGTAGTAGTTGGTAGTAATATGGGTTTGGGTGGTGCAGGTAGTAGTTGGTAGTAATATAGGTTTGGGTGGTGCAGGTAGTAGTTGGTAGTAATATAGGTTTGGGTGGTGCAGGTAGTAGTTGGTAGTAATATGGGTTTGGGTGGTGCAGGTAGTAGTTGGTAGTAATATAGGTTTGGGTGGTGCAGGTAGTAGTTGGTAGTAATATAGGTTTGGGTGGTGCAGGTCGTAGTTGGTAGTAATATAGGTTTGGGTGGTGCAGGTAGTAGTTGGTAGTAATATAGGTTTGGGTGGTGCAGGTAGTAGTTGGTAGTAATATAGGTTTGGGTGGTGCAGGTAGTGGTAGTAATATAGGTTTGGGTGGTGCAGGTAGTAGTTGGTAGTAATATGGGTTTGGATGGTGCAGGTAGTAGTTGGTAGTAATATAGGTTTGGGTGGTGCAGGTAGTGGTAGTAATATAGGTTTGGGTGGTGCAGGTAGTAGTTGGTAGTAATATAGGTTTGGGTGGTGCAGGTAGTAGTTGGTAGTAATATAGGTTTGGGTGGTGCAGGTAGTAGTTGGTAGTAATATGGGTTTGGGTGGTGCAGGTAGTAGTTGGTAGTAATATAGGTTTGGGTGGTGCAGGTAGTAGTTGGTAGTAATATAGGTTTGGGTGGTGCAGGTAGTAGTATGTAGTAATATAGGTTTGGGTGGTGCAGGTAGTAGTTGGTAGTAATATGGGTTTGGGTGGTGCAGGTAGTGGTAGTAATATAGGTTTGGGTGGTGCAGGTAGTAGTTGGTAGTAATATAGGTTTGGGTGGTGCAGGTAGTAGTTGGTAGTAATATAGGTTTGGGTGGTGCAGGTAGTAGTTGGTAGTAATATAGGTTTGGGTGCAGGGGTGTGAATATGGTGTGACAGGTGGTCAGCAGTGTTGGCTCGTGATTGATAGGACTAGGCTTACCGAAAAGGCTTTTATTAATAAATCTGAATTAAAGACCTATTAAGCATCTGTCTCTCTCTCCCACCCTCGCTCCCTCTCTCAGTTCAATTACATTTGCTCTATTGGCATGAATGATGAAAAACTATTGCCAGAGCATTTGACAAACATAACAAAACAACAATAAATAGTTACACATTCCCGAATGATAACATTGACGAACGAATACATTATGAATACCAAACAAGTTTGTAGTCAGAATTAATCTCCAGTAATACGACCAGAATCAATGTATTTAGCAGCATCTGTCCTTCACACAGATATGACCGATTCTGAGATAAGTGAAGTCAAATTAATTAATGACACATTATATATTCAATTAATTAATGATCTTCTTTCCTTGTATTTCTTAGATTGCTCTCTCTCTCTCTCCCTCTTTGTTCATGTAATTAAAACCCTTTGTTTTAATTTTATGCTTGGTAAAGCAAGCGCAATCGTCTTGTTATTTATCTATTGTGGATTAAGAAATAAAAGCGTAATAATCGTTAAAATAGGAAGGGGTGTGGGGGTGAGGGGACAGATCCCAGAGCCTGAAGTATCTTGAAGTGAAGTGTCTTGAAGTGTTAGGTGCCTTACTAAGGGTCACCTCCACTTTTAGTTTAGGAGGAGCCGGGAATCAAACCACCAACCCCTTCGGTTGTCAGATCCACCGCTCTGCCTCCTGATCCACCTCCCCCATAACACAAGGTGTCTCGTGTCGGCTGAGACACAACTAATTGATCGTAGGCGATGCGACTGCCATCAAAATCAGCGGAGAATGTCGAAGGCAAATCTGAACAAAGAAGTTCAGCAGTCGTGAAAAACAGGAACGCAGAGACAAAAAGAGTGTTGTTTTCCCCCCGAGGTATGATGTGAAGTGTTTGGTTTCTGTTCTATAAACATCCAATCAACCCCGTTATATTGGCTAATTGCATCTGCTTTAAATCTTTTAAATGTGTGTGTCTGTGTGTGTGTGTGTTTGTGTGTGTGTGTGTGTGTGAGTCTTAAAAAGTCTTCAAATGAAGAAGAGCCAGCGGCGTTCCAGACTGCTAGGAGGTGTTTGTTCAGCAAACAGCAGGAGAAACTTCTCCAGCAGCAGAGGAACGGGTTTACACATTGATAAGCCAATGGAAAAAAACACTATATATAATGTACGCTGCGCTGCATCACGTATAACCAGCACATTCTCACACATAGGGTTAGGGTTAGTGTAGTAGTGGCAGTGTTGGGGGTAACGCGTTAGAACTAACGCGTTAGAGTACTCTTATTCGTTTTTTTCAGTAACGAGTAACCTAACGCGTTAGTTTTGCGAATTCAGTAATCAGTAACTCGTTAATTTCCAAAATAACCACTCGTTACTTTAAGATTTTCCCTCGATAAGGAAAGTAAAGTCCCGGGTTTTCTGCTTTTAGTCAGATGCTGCTGCCCTGCTCCTTGCATCTCTCTCTCTCGCTCTCTGTGTGTGTGTGTGCGCGCGCACCTGTGTGTGTAAGCTACGTGTGTTACCGCGGCAAGATGGACGAGAAGATAGCCTTAGATTCCTGGAGGTACGCTCATTATTTTGAGTTACAGAGCGAAAAGGACAAGAAGAACATAGTGGTCGTTTTGAGCACCTTCTTCTCCTACGTTTCAACCATTACTTTGGTGATAAATAGGCTAAAGGTAGCCTACGTGATTGTTATGAATGTAGGGCTATAGGGTCACACGAACATTTTCAGTTCTTCAATGTTTTTTTAATGCCATGCACTGTTCTTTTGTGCAACGCATACGGTTAAATTGAGTTAAATTTCCAGTTCTAAAAGGTTGCGTGCCTACCTGTTAAGCACTTTGTTAGGCGCCTGCACTTGTAAAGTGGATAAGCTATGTGTGACGCACTGTTATTTTGTGCGCAGCCAATACGGTAAGCTACTGCCTGTTACCGGAGTAATGTTATTCATGGAAGCTGTTCAAATGATCAAAGGATGAATGCCTGTTAAATAAAACGTGCAATATGATGACTGTCTTTCCTGTTATTATGCTATAGGTTCATGATTGATTCATAAACAGTCAGCACTGTTGGTGCATCTAAAGGAGGATGTGTGTTGTTGTTGCGCTAGGCGGACACGCACGCACCCCAAACGCATTTTAATTGTTGGTAACGCACGAGTACTCTAACGCGTTTCTTTTATTTATAGGTAACGTAGTAACGTAACGGATTACTTTTAATTGATAGTAACAAAGTAACCTAACGGATTACTTTCAAAAGTAACGATACCCAACACTGAGTAGTGGTTAGGGTTAGGGTAGTAGTAGTTAGGGTTAGGCTAGTAGTGGTTAGGGTAGAAGTGGTTAGGGTTAGGGTTACGCACATATTACTGTGGAGGGATTACATTGTAATGAGTTGAAAACCCTGTTGTGCGTCAAATGAAGACGCACAACGACACCCTTTGCGTCAGTAGTTAACGCCAAAAGCCCCAAAAAAGCGTCGATTTTTGACGAACTCGGAGCGAGACTGCGTTGGTATAACAATGTGTTATTAGAGAGAGAGAGAGTATTCATATTAAACTTTTGAATAACTTTTTAAAGTATTTTATATTTGACCTTTAATAAGTCTACAAAGGGTATTCAAATTGTGCATACATCTTTCTTACCCTTTGAACTAGGCTGCTTCGGCAATGTTATGTTTTCCATGCCAAAACATTTTATTCTGAGTTGTGAGGGCTAGCAATAGCTCTGGTTGGTAGCTGTTCTTCGCTAAATGAAGGAAGGAGGGAGCGAGGGTGCGAGGGAGCTAAGGCGTGAGGCAGCGAGGAATCAAGGGAGCAAGGGAGCAAGGGAGCGAGGAGGGAGCGAGGGCTGGCGTAAGCTTGGTTGGTAGTTGTCCCTCACTAAAGGAGGTAAAGGAGGAGGGCAGCGCTACGTTGTCCCGGTGGGTATCTGTACTGTACCTCGGTACTGGAGCTTCTGGACCCTGTTGTTGGGGCAGTCCTTGCCCTGCATGCTGAAGTTGATGTTGGTGCGCATGCAGCGGTGGTTGAGCGGCTGCACCGGGCGCACGTTGTCGCTCATGCTCAGGAAGATCTGAGGCGGCTGGTTCTGGCTCAGCAGACGCAGGGAGTGCATCTGGGAGAGGGAGGGAGAGGGAGAGAGCGAGGTTGGGAGAGAGAGAGAGCGAGAGCGAGAGAGAGAGGTCATTTAATTGATCAATGGTGCCCATCAATGGTCTGATCACCTCCTCACGGTCCTGGTTGCAGCAGGGTGTGTTGTAGCGGTGGGAGGGAGGGAGTGCTGTACAGTTAAAGGCTGCCGTGGGAGGTGATGCTTGGCAGAGGCCAGCTTGGGGGTGATAAATATGTCTGTGTGTGTGGCTGTTTGTGTGTTTGCGTGCATTGTTGTGCATTTGTGTGTGCGTGCATGTGCGTGCGTTCGTGTTAGTCTGTGTGTTTGTATATGTCTGTATGTCGGTGTGTGTGTGTGTGTGTCTGTGTGTGTGTGCATGTGTATCTGTGTGTGTGTGTGTGTGTGTGTGTGTGTGTGTGTGTGTGTGTGTGTCTGCATGTGTGTGGGCCTGTCTGTGTGTCTGTGTCTGTCAGTGTGTGTGCGCGCTGGTCTGTGTTTGTGTGCGTGCGCGCGCCCATGGCGACTCACCTGCATCCGAGTGATGTACACGGGCTTGTTCATCAGGATCCACGTGGCGGTCTCGTAGCAGGGGGGGACGGTCATGGAGCCGTCGTAGGTGATGAAGCTGTTGGTCTCAGGGTAGATCTCCTCCATGTTCAGACCCGTCAGTAAGTAGGCGTCATCTGGGGGGGGGGGGGGGGGGAGAGGAACAGGAGGGAAAGAGTTAGACAGTTTGCAAAGCGGCTCCAAAGGCCCCCCATCTGTTAGCCGCGCCGCATGCAGCTGCCGCGGCGCGAAGCCCCTCCCCCTTTTATGTCCCTCGTTAACGCGTCGTGCTCCCGGCGCCACCACCACCGCCACCTAGCTCAAAACAGTGGGGGAAAGGGGGGCCCAACAAACGCTGTGACGAACCCACCTTCTAACAGGGAGCGCGACGAACCCATTCCCCGCCGCCGTTCCTCGTCTTTCACAAATCATTTACTGAGGCGAACGATGACACACCGCTGGTGTGGGGACGGAACACTACTAAATGAAAGAGTTATTACCTCAACAGCCCCATAGGGAGCGCTGTAATATACAGAGACACCTCCCTCTCCCTTCCCTCCTCTCCCACCCTCCTTTCTCCCCCCTCCCTCTCTTCGTCTCGTTCTCCTCTCTCCATCCTCTCCTGTCTTCTCTCCCTCCCTTCTCCCCCCTCACGCTCTTCGTTTCTCCCTCCTTTAACTCCCTATACTCTCCCGTCATCTCTCCCACCTTTATCGCCCTCCTCCCATGCTTCACCTCTCCCTCCCTCCTCCACCTCCCTCGCTGTCTCTTCCTTTTTCCCTCTCCGTCTCTCTCTACCTCCCTCTCCCTCTCTCTCTCTCCCCCTCCCTCCCTCCCTCTCCTCCCTCCCTCTCCTCCCTCTCTACCTCCCGCCCCCTCCTCCCTCTCCCTCTCTCTCTCCCCATCCCTCCTCCCTCTCTGCACCCTCCCTCCCTCCCTCTCCTCCCTCTCTACCTCCCACTCCCTCTTCCCTCTCTCTCTCCCCCTCCCTCCTCTCTCTCTCCCCCTCCCTCCCTCCCTCTCTGCCCCCTCCCTCTCCTCCCTCTCTACCTCCCGCCCCCTCCTCCCTCTCCCTCTCTCTGCCCCCTTCCTCCTCTCTCTCTCCCCCTCCCTCCTCCCTCTCTGCCCCCTCCCTCCCTCCCTCTCCTCCCTCTCTCTCTCCCCCTCCCTCTCTGCCCCCTCCCTCCCTCCCTCTCCTCCTCCTCTACCTCCCACTCCCTCTCCCTCCCTCCCTCCTCTCTCTCTCCCCCTCCCTCCTCTCTCTCTCCCCCTCCCTCCTCTCTCTCTCCCCCTCCCTCCTCCCTCTCTGCCCCCTCCCTCCCTCCCTCTCCGTCTCTCTCCAGCGGCCCGCTCCGCACTTGAGCGGCGCGTCTTATCGTAGCGCCGCTGACAGACGCTCGGCAATCGTCGACCGTAAACGCATCCCGCCTATCAGCGTGCGGCCCACGCGGTGCTCGATCGCTCGCCGCGGCGCTGACAAGAAAACACCAATCTCACACGTCCACGGTGCAATCCATACTCACTGTGGAGCCGGGCTAATGCCTTCTGACAATTAACTACCCCCCACTGCCATAGAAATATACACACACACACACACACACACACACACACACACACACACACACACACACACACACACACACACACACACACACACACACACACACACACACACACACACACAGGAAAAGGCGAATATACGGTGGCAGCTCATCCAAGGAGGCAATTATATATATATATTTTACATATGTGTGTGTGCGCACCCAGGCACGACAGCAAAGTGTGTGTGCGAGTGTGAGTCCGTGAACATGTGAGGGGCTGTTTTGACAGCTGTCAGAACCCATCCTCCGTCCTCTAGAGGGACTCCTCCCTCCTCACGCCCTCCTCTCTCGCCTCCGTCTGCGTCTCGCTCCTCCGGGAGCCCTCCCACCACCAGAGGTCAGTGTGTTTATTCCATCCCTCTCTCCCCCCCTGCCATTAATCCAATTATTGGCTTCTTCTTCCACGATGGCCCGGGGGTTGAACTCAGAGCACAAAGGAACTGCTGCTCACTTGATCTACTACAGCAGAGCCTGCTATCTGTTGCCGGGGGAGACCCTCAGGAGAAGGAGTGAGAGGAGGAGGGCTACTGACTGATGCCTCTACCCCTCAACCCGCCCCCCTTCACCCCACACCCCCCCACCTCTAATGGGGCTTACTGAAGAATCCACAAGAAAGTGCCTCAAATTCTACTTTTTACTTTAGTCTCCAGGTACGGGAATGTGTGTTACACATGTTGAACACGTGTGTTATGTGGGGTCAACATGCGTCGGTCTGACGTACATGGAACACATACATTGTAATGAAAATGTTTGTTACAGATATTGAACAAGTGATTTACATGTGTTGCTGTGGTGAACATGTGTGTTACATATGTTGTAAATGTGTGTTCCAAATGTTAAGTAGGTCAGGTTCAGAATGCATTGATGTCTAAAATCTGGTTGCGAATATAAAAAAACCCATCAATGCATGAAGCTTTGGAACTGCGAAAGCACGGGTGGTGAGCTGGGAATGCTTCACTTACTTTTATACGTTATTCTTGTGATGGTGTCTCTGTTCAACATTCGATTCAGGAACGAGTTGGATGTTTCAGCAATCTGAGTAGTAAACAGACGGCGGGAGCGTGCGAGAGAGAGAGAGAGAGAGAGAGAGAGAGAGAGAGAGAGAGGAGAGAGAGAGAGAGAGAGAGAGAGAGAGAGAGAGAGAGAGAGAGTCAGACAATGATCAGGTCCGAATGAAAGAAGAACTCGAAAAACATCGTCAGGACAACCTTGAATCAAAAGAGGAACCCGACCATATGGATCCGTACACAACTCGTGCAACGGTTTTGTATGTGGGGCGGCCAACCTGCAGAAAGGACGAGCTGAAAGCGGGAGAATAACGTCCCTGAACAAAACATACGGACGGACGGCGTGTCCATCGGAGGAGAACGCAGCCCCACACCGAGGTGGTTGTAACACACTGTTCTCATGGGCCTTCAAGCAGTAGGCGAGGTGTAGATTGTTAGTAGAGTTGTTAGCGTGTAGAGTGTTAGCTCTACTCCACCACCACCCCCGTCCTGCCTAGAAGATATCCTGAACCCCCTCACCCCTCACCGCCCCCACTCCCACTGGCCCGTCGCCCCCCCTTTCGGTACCTAGTTGTTTTATGGGGCATGGCTGCTAATGTTGGTGGATGCAACAAGGATTTGTAAAAGTAAGAGTTGTTAAATTAAAGAAGGGGACTGTGGATGAGTGCTCCGGTCTATTTAGCTGGTGGGACGTTGCTCATTACCGCATGTCTGTTCCAACGGCGCAGAATAACCTGGCAAAGCAGGCTGGAAGTGTTTGAGGGATTACTACATTCATTTTTTTTGGAGTGCAACCAGTGGGTGGGTGAGCGGGCTGTTTCTGTCTGTGACTTTTTTCCTTGTTTTTTTTGTATCTTCCGTGCCAGCATTATTCTAAATGCAGCTCTGAGCCTGGCTGTGCCTGGCAGGCATTATCACATTGATTTTTCATCTGAAAGCTCTCTGCCGGAACTTCTGTGCATGAGCATTTCTACAAGATCCTCTCTAAAGCTAAATCATCGTGGCTGTCTTCTGTGCAGGAGTGTAGCGACGCTCGTGTCACACTTCGCCGGCGATTACCTGCCTTATTGTCGTTCCGACGCAGGACATGATTTGCTCCAAAACTTTACCTTCTTACTTTGAAAACAAACTGCCTTAAAATGTGTACGCTTTTGAACATACTTGAATGCATGGATGCATGAATGGGTTCAGTGTGGAGCAGGGAGGTGAGACAAAGTGGTCCAAGGAGGTGAGACAGTAGGGAGGTGAGACAGTAGGGAGGTGAGACAGTAGAGAACAGGGAGGTGAGACAGTATGGGAGGTGGGACAAAGTGGTCCAAGGAGGTGAGACAGTATGGGAGGGGAGACAGTAGAGAACAGGGAGGGGAGACAGAAGAGAACAGGGAGGTGAGACAGAAGAGAACAGGGAGGTGAGACAGTAGAGAACAGGGAGGGGAGACAGTAGGGAGGTGAGACAGAAGAGAACAGGGAGGTGAGACAGTAGAGAACAGGGAGGGGAGACAGTAGGGAGGTGAGACAGAAGAGAACAGGGAGGTGAGACAGTAGAGAACAGGGAGGTGAGACAATAGAGAACAGGGAGACAGTAGAGAACAGGGAGGTGAGACAGTAGAGAACAGGGAGGTGAGACAGTAGAGAACAGGGAGGTGAGACAGTAGGGAGGTGCGATAGAACACAGGGAGGTGAAACAGAGAGTACATGTAGGTGAGACAGCAGGGAGGTGAGACAGAAGGGAGGTGAGCCCGTAGAGCACAGGGAGGTGAGACAGAAGGGAGGTGAGACAGCAGGGAGGTGAGACAGAAGGGAGGTGAGACAGAAGGGAGGTGAGACAGAAGCGAGGTGAGCCTGTAGAGTCCAGGGAGGTGAGACAGCAGAGTCCAGGGAGGGCGTTCTGAGAGGTTTTGCGGGTTTCTTGAGGTGAGAAGGCACACTCCTGTACTGATGAGCGTTGCTAGGCGATGAGCCAGGTTCATGGAGTCTGATTATATGTATGAGGTTGGGGGGGGGGGGGGGGGGGTCTTCACTTTGACGCAGGAATGAAATGAGGCCTTTGGACGGCCCCTCAGACACCACAGAGGGGTACGATGCAATTTCAGCAGCTACTTTTAGCGTGTTCCTCGCTGCGCGGACAGACAGACACGTCTTGAGTGACTCATGCCCCTTCCCGCGTCATGATTGGATTTTTAATTGTTTCCTGAGCCGCTGTTTTGCTCACGGCGTGGATCACAAACGCCGGCATCGCGGAGAGACACGGGGAGACGGCTGTGACCCCTGAAGACACAGGGTCATTGAGCTTCTACCTTGTTGTTGTTTTGTTTCTGGTTTTCCCTGAGATGCTGCCAGCGCAAAAAATAAATAATGAACAATAGCATGTTAATGTAATTAAGGGGGCTTCTATTAATTATATTTGACAATTATCTCAACGCAGTTCAAGCTGGCTTGCTGGGAAAACTTTTCCAGTGACATGAAAGGTCTCTGTGACTTTGGACTGCTGCTAGCTTATGTCTTTATCATTTAACTTTATCTCAATGAGTTCTGCGGAACAATACGTTAGCCCGAGGCCCTGGAACATCAGTCCTGTAATCCTTCTTACTTTGTGTTGTGCACATTTAACTAGGTCACGCAAATGTGCAGCCCATATTATACTACAGTAGGAACCTTTGAACGCCGTTGCACACATACGCGCATATCTTCGGCTCACAAGATGTCCCTTTGAACGAAAGCTTGCTTTATTAAAAGTATGTCTAGGCACATATAGGAAAAAACACACACACATACATATACATTTATATATAATAGTCACATGCATACAATATATGTATATATACGTGAATGCATACATACTTACATATACATATATACACACACACACACACACACACACACACACACACACACATATATATATTATGCATATACATATATACACATGTCAAATGACACATGTACACAATCTCAGTATATATACATATATATATATACATAATATATAAACATATATATATAGAATGTACACGTGTTTGTATTCTACAGACACTTGTATATTCTATTACACTTTTTTTTGTACATTATAAGACACTCACCTTCATAAATATGGAGACTATGACCAGTCCATTCGGGCTTTTAGCTGCCTCTGTGTAGTTGGTATACAGCTCATGATTGTAATGGATCAGTTGAACCTAGAGGACAGACAGAGATGACAGCAGCACAATGTCAGCCTTTAAGCCTTCTACCGCTATTAGATCGTGCAGGGAAAACACTGGACACTTTAGGTCATTCCGTTTGGTCGTTCGCTGATTCAAACAAGCAGTGTTTAAGACAAATGTCACGCCTCTAGATGTTTATCCACGGTGAGTGCACAGCGTTTAAAACTGCAATAAATGTCCCATCGCTGCAAGCTTGGTAAACCGTGCACTGGTGCTAATCTAAATATATTTAGGCAGCTACAGCACTTTGGTCACAAACTCACAATCCCATTTATATTGGAGAGTGTAAACAACAGTTAAGGCGAAAAGTAGAAAAACATTGTTGTTAAGACAAACCTGAATGTTAAACGATGCACACACGCATCACTAGCGAAAGATTAGGTATAATGTCATCATTAAAATCATCATCATCATTAGTTGAACGTGAGGAATAAATATAATTATCCTCTGGTATATTCTCCATGAATGAGACACCAGTTCTATTGACACAACACAGTGAAATGAAGAAGCATGCGAAATGCCGTTAGGAATTACATATAAAGACATGTTGTGGGTTCGAGTGCAAGGATTAGCCAATCCATGCTGTTCGAGAGCCCTCAAGAGATCAGAGGCCTGACGCTTGACTCCCGCCTCTTGCCTCCTTTCTGCTGTTAACTGCTATAGATTACACACCTCGTCATATAGGGATCATAGCGCTGCGGGTACTAGCTCATCTGCTACCGCTATGCTAAGAGAATAGTGTAGCGCTGGGGTTCAAACAGGTCACACAACAGACTCACTAATTATTATGGATAAAGAGTGAAAGAGTAAAATTACCCTTCAAAAATTGAATCCGGAATAACAGATTTTAGTGTGACGTAGTTACGCCCTCAAAAACGTATTATATATAAAGAGTGACGTAGTAAAATCATCCTAAAAAAAATCGAACCCAGAAATAATACATTTTAGATGTAGGGGTGACGTATTTACGTCATCATGACATGGAGTTAAAGCTTCCATCACTCCAACCGCGCACACAGCGCCATTACCACCCCTTATCCTTCACAATAAGAGCGTTGACACTTCCTGTAGGCTGTATCTGTTACCGGGCTCTAAGCCTGCCGCCTTGACTGCTGCGTGTCAACCGGTTACCAGTTGAGTCATGGAAATATCTTTCCCTGCAGGCGGGACACGGAGACGGGGGGGTAATAGAAGCTGTTCCCTCCCTGACAGGAAAGTACCGGAGGCTTCTGGGTAGAGGAGGTGCCCCCTCAGCAAAACTACGTCTGAATATTTCAGTGTTTTCTTGATGTTGATAAATGATCAACAACCCGGGGGCATTATATATATATATATATATATATATATATATATATATATATATATATATATACACATATTATTAATACATACAGACAAATGCTGAGGCTTTGCAAACGCTCCTAATCCATGCTGACTTCTGAAAACACCTGCGTCGAATTTTTTAATAATAAAACATTGAGACAATAAAAACATCGGAAAAACCCAATTACAGTTGATATGACGGGCATAGGGGGATAAAAGTCACTTTCAAATCAGCACGCACACACGCCGAGTAGACACACACACACACACACAAACACCTAGAAGGTATGTGTGTGTGTGTGTGTAGCCTACTCCGACACAGAGCTCTGCACATGCCGCAACGACAGAAGGATATGAACAAAGAAATGCCAGAGAGGAAAGTAATTACACAACGCTTGGTTTGGGGGGGAAAGCACAAAGTGACCAAACGTCTATATATATGCGACCTTGCAGGCGGGCTGGCATTGCGACCCGCATTGATCCGATTTCACTTTTCTTCATTTCTCTAAGTGAGGCTGCACAGACGCTCAGAGGTGCTCGGACACGCTCCGGCCACCACCAAACCAGAGCTGCAGGGTAGCGGCCAAAGACAGGGAGGGAGGGAGAGAGAGAGAGAGAGAGAGAGAGAGAGAGAGAGAGAGAGAGAGAGAGAGAGAGAGAGAGAGAGAGAGAGAGAGAGAGAGAGTTACATAGTGGGAAAGAGAGAGAGTCACTTAGTGGGAGAGAGTTAGAGGGAGAGAGAGTTACATAGTGGGAGAGAGAGAGAGAGAGAGGGAGAGAGAGAGAGAGAGAAAGAGAGAGAAAGTGTTACATGGTTGGAGAGAGTTACAGAGCGAGAAAGAGAGAGTTACATAGTGGGAGAGAGAGAGAGAGAGAGGGAGAGAGAGAGAGAGAAAGCGTTACATGGTTGGAGAGAGTTACAGAGCGAGAAAGAGAGAGAGTTACATAGTGGGAGAGAGTTACAGAGCGAGAGAGAGAGCGAGCGAACGAGAGAGGCCGAGCGAGCGTGGTGGAAAATAGTGACTCAGTACGGGCGATAAACAACCCACCCAGGCCACAACAACTCCGCGACCGAAAGAAGCTCCCAGTTATTTGGCACGGCAAAATAACGCCCACAAATACATCTTTGGGCTAGGGGACACCAAACAAACACGCTCTGTTTACACCGACGCCGAGCGAGCCCGCGGGCCTCTGCGTGGGCAGGAGGAGGCGGGGGCAGGAAGCAGCAGGTGCTACCGACGCCGCCGCAGCGGCCCCAAAACCACGGCACCGGGGCCCGCACTCCAGAGGAATCCCATCAGGATTATTAATGGAAGGTCTACCTGGCGTTGGGTCAAGCTCTGCTGGGCCCCTGCAGAGGGGATTAAATAAAGAACGCTAGGTGTATGTGTCTGTGTGTATAGATATATATATATATATGTATATTTGTGTGTGTGTGTGCGTGCGTGTGTCTGTAAACCGGTGTGTGTGTGTGTGTGTACATATATGTGTGTGTGTGCATGCGTGTGTGTGTAAACCGGTATGTGTGTGTGTGTGTGTTTATATATATATGTCTGTGTGTATATATATGTGTGTGCGTGCGTGCGTGTGTGTATATATGTGTGTATATGTGTGCATATGTGTGTTTTTGTGTGTGTGTGCGTGCATGTGTTTATATATACGTGTGTGTGTGTTTGTGTGTGTATACATGTGTGTGTGTGTTAGGTAGAGGTTGGTTGGAGCTCAGTGTCCGTCCCTGAACAGTTGACGGCGTCCGCGGTGGATAAACAGGGAGAGAGTCGGGAGCTCGGGTCTGGTGGAGGTGTTTTCGTATTAGGAGATGTCAGCCGAGTGACATGTGAGTCGCACGCGCGGCGGTTGGTAACACCACTCCTTTTGTTCCGGTTTAAGGTGTTTTTTCTTCGTCGCCTTACCTTCCCCTGCCACTCAGGGGAGGGGAGCGTCTGTTAGCGAGACGGCAGAACATGTGGTGGTGGTGGTGGATCGGTGTGAATTGATAACCACGCTAGGCTTTTGCGAGGACGCAGGGTATCGTGTCTCGTCTGTCTGTTGTGTTTGCAGCATTTGCATTAGCGTGGATCGAAGCCGGCAGATCTCTGCCCGTATCGGGTCTGACTGACAGGGTTTACTAGGATGTGTTCGGCTAAGGTCAGGAGGTAGAGAAGACAGAGGGGGTTGCCCTTGGGGGGTTTCTAGTTCGATCCCCCGGCTATGAGGACTGTCGAGGTGTCCCTGGGCAAGACACCTCACCCCGACTGCTCCCAACGAGCTTGCTGTCGCCTCGCATGGTTGACTCCGCCGTCGGTGTGTGAATGGTTGTAAGTCTCTTTGGATAAAAGCGTGTGATAAGTACCACGAATGTAAATGCAACGCACACTACTTACTAGAGAACACCAGGTGATATACATGATAGGACACTCCCCCTAGCGTAATGCCCTTTGTGCGTACAGTGCGTCGGAGCAGTCTTCACTGTAGATACAGTATGAAACGGTCAGTCTCTAAACCCTGCATGTTGCCTAGCAACAGCACCCTCTACAAGGTGCTCCTGCTGTCAGAGCGATGTCATCGCCGGTGGTGCAGCGGCTCAGAACCCGCCAGGGGCTGACCGCATCTGGGCCAGGGGGCGGTGACCCCTGACCCCCCCCCCACCTCCCGTCCTCCCGGGGATATTAAGTCTCCGTTTTGACCTGGCGGTGGCAATCTTCTTCTCTGAGGGGGGGGGGGCGTTGGAGAGGAGGAGAAGACTGCGGTGTGGAGATGGGAGGTGGATCACTTATGACTCGTGTACGTTCAGGGGTGAAAAAGACCAGTGAAAAAACGACCCGAATAATTGCCATTGTCGTTTCATCACTGACGACCGATTGGTCCGATTGGTCAATCAGTCAAGGGGTGATGTTATCAGAGAAACCTGGACATTTACAATGAAGACAATGCTCTGCTAAGCGCTTTGATGCAGTTCATACATAGAGTTAACTCTAGCAGCTGGAAGGGATGGAGAGAACACTCAAATAGTTACCACGGGTTAGAGAGTTCAGTCCCCAGCAGAGACTGTTAGGCTGACTGCAAGTGTGTGTGAATTAGTGTGGGTATATGCGTGTGTATATGTTTGTGGGCTTGTATAGTGTGTATATGTGTGTGTGTGCGCTCACCCAAGTACACACATGTATGTGTGTGTGCAAACGTGTGCATGTGTAGTGTGTGTATATGTGTGCATGTGTGTGTTCGTATAGTGTGTGTGCAGCACTGCACACGTATGTATACCTATATGTGTATACGTGTGCGTGTGTGCGTTTATACTGTGTGTGTGTGTGTGTGCAAATATGTGTATACCTTCATGTGTATAAGTGTGTGTGTGCATGCGTGTGTGTGTGTGTGTGTGTGTGTGCGTGCGTGTGTGTGGTGGGGGCTGTGGTATTTATGCTATGGCAACCTCTTTACCGGCTGATGGGTGGCTAAGCTCCAGGGCATGCTGGGAAATATGAGGACAGGAAGTCGATAGTTGGAGGTGCGGTCGACGACAAGCAGAAGAAGAGCAATGAGACGGAACCCAGGCGTTCACCCTCTGCTCCTCCCTAACCCCCCTGGCCGCCATAAACCCCAGCCAGCGCTCGTAAAGCTAGCTAGCAGCCGGTCGCGCGTGGCCCCAGGTCAGCTTCCGACTGTCTCACCGGGGGACGGGACCAGGTGACGGATTGCGCTAAGGGGCCCTAAGTGTCCCATCTATCTATCACTTTGTTTTGTTGTCCCGCCTGTTTTATTGTCCTGCTGGCGTGCGTTGGTGCCGGGCTAGCTAGCAAGCTTGCTCGCTACACAGCCGCTCAGGGGTAATGTACAGCCAAGCCGGTCGTTATCTCAGATTATTACACGGCTCTTCTCAATGCCGTGGAACGCTCCGTCGACTTGCATTGGCCTTCAAAGCTTCCGGCGGTGAATAATTTTTTGATAATTCACCGTTGGCAAGCATATGATGACCGCTGTCAAGGAAAGTGGGGGTTTTGCCGTCTTTTGTATCACTCCGCAAGTAGTCCGGCAATTATCAACCCCAGCGTAGTCGTTTGTTTAGCGACGTCAACGTCTTTAGCAGACTATTTCTCTGCTGATCAACACTACGAATGCTGGTAACAAATAAATTGTAAAAAGACACAACATGTGAATTATTTTTTCGTTGTGGCAAGTAGCTGTGTAATAAGCGGGATAATGTATAGAACATATATAGGTCATTATGGAAAATAGTACCCTTCAGGGCGAGGCAAGACACCTCTGCTTCGCGTCGGTTTCCGGTTCGCCCTGTCTGGGCTAATTTTCCCGATAATGACCGGTGTTCTATACATTATCCCTTGCATAAACCTTTGGCGATAAAGGCCGGCTCGCTGTACATTACCCCGCTTTGTTACACGAGGCCTGCTCACAGCATAACGTTGATGGGTAGGCCCGCCAGTTAGCGAGAGTGTGCCAAAGCCTATCAGATAGACACCGGGATAATTACCAACTCTCTCCTGGTTAACATTCTTGACCGAGCTAGAACCTTCTAAAACTCCATAATGTTTATATGAACAAAATCCTGTTTTTATAAAACAAGGACTTTACGGGGACAGCTCCAGCCGGGGACAGGTCAACAGAGATGGGGGTATCCCTGGAAAACGGAAAAGCCAGGTAACACTACAAAAGTTTTTTTTTTTATTATTTTTTTTAAGTTATTATTTTGTGTAACATCTTCTGAATAAATGTCCTTGTCCTTTTTTCAACAGGGGGACACTCTTCCTCCAGACGTTGCGTTTGATTGCTCTATCACCACGCCCCAAGTGCAGACCTGTTCAAAATATAAACGCCTTGTCGCCTTGAGTACTTGTTGCACATACCATAATCGTCGCCCCGGAAGGTTTTCTCAGTTTAAATAAGTGATTCTCCCTTCGGCTCCATCAGTTAATTACAGCCCCAGTCACGATGTTAGACGTGATTTAGCGACAAGCGGAATTAGGGCTCGTGCAGAGAGGGAATGTGTGCTTTAGCAGCTAATGAATATGTGCAGATGAAAAATGTGTATAGACGCCAACAGCATTCAGAGTGATAATGTGCCATTAGTGTTAGCACATTATTATGTGTTATGAGCTCAATGAGATTTGCCAATAAGGCGATTTTCTAATCAAACACGCATGCACCCGCGCGCACACACAGACACACACACACTGGCACACACTGACACACACACAGATTGACAGACTGTCAGCTTGTGATGATTTCCTAAATCCCGTATGCATGACATCATGAAGATGATCTTTCTTAATAAAACATAAAATGTGCCAGCCCTTCAATCAAGTAGATTTGTATTGTGGATATAATCTTTACTTATTGCTATAATATTTACAGGGGTGGTTTATTCTCCCCTGATTAGGTATGCAGCACGTATTTCATGTGATGCCTTGAAGACACATTAGGGCAGGATTTCCCTGATCAATAGGCAACAGCAAACAACAGGAGACACCATAGGAGATCTATTACTGAATGCACACAAGTAAACGAACATAGTGCCTGTGTAGTGTGTCAAGTAACCATCAGTCGATGGGTGAATCAATTGTTTAGGGACAGGAAATCTGTCTTATTCCACAGTCAAAGTCAAACTCCTAAAATGAGTCTCCCTGGTGAAATGCAGTAGAAAGGAAATTCCCGTGAACAGTTCCCCCATGAGGGGAGTCAGTGTGTGTATGTCAGGTTTTTAATTTAAGACGTCACTTCTAGACTAGTATTACCAAAGGAACATTTCTTATTTCACATAAACATATTAAAAAAATAAATTAGACTTCTTTTCAGTGTCAGGTGACTTAACTGTGCGGTTACAACTTAATAACAACAGTGATTATTTTGTACTATTCTAAAAAAACATTAAAACTTTGAATGTCACCGTGTCAAAATGATTGGGCGATCAATCTGCCATTTATGAGTTCAAGCACGGTGTGTCAGAAGAATATTCAGCACGTCACCTTTTTGTGCTCACGCTTGCAGAGTTTTATAAATGAGAAACGCCGCCCCGTAAGGAAATAATACAGAGAATATTTTAGCACTTATTAAAACCCAAGGTGTTTCATTTGCAGATTTGTCTGAATTTGAATTAAATCCAGCGGAGGGAAGCTCAACAAACACACAAAAAACACACACACACACACAGACAGACTCAACACAGAGCATAACTTAACCCCAAGGTGTTGGAACACTTTCAGACTTCTGGACCCCGGTGGAAACAACAGTCGACACATACAAGCGCACACACACACACACACACACACACACACACACACACACACACACACACACACACACACACACACACACACACACACACACACACACACACACACACACACACACACACACACATGCAAGCAGAAGCATTAGAGAAGGCTGCAACCAACACCCACAAAAAACACCCACACACACACCACAAAGGCTTTTGCAGGCCTAGTAGGCAAACAGAAGGTACAGAGAAAATAAGATGAAGTTAAATGTATTTACAAGTTTTTATGATGAATGTTTTGCAGCATTAATGCTAGCCAATCACTCCCCCCGCCGCCAGCACCCCACCCCTTCTGTTCACCGCGAGAGAGAGAGAGAGAGAGAGAGAGAGAGAGAGAGAGAGAGAGAGAGAGAGAGAGAGAGAGAGTGAGTGAGTGAGTGAGTGAGTGAGCGAGAGAAAGAGAGAGAGAGAGAGAGAGAGAGAGAGACACACACACAAAAGGAAACAGAGACAGAAAGAGTCAGACAGAGACAGTGACGGACAAAGAGGGAAAGGGAGAGAGCAAGAGAGAGAGAGAGGGTGAGAGAGAGTGTGAGAGAGAGAGAGAGAGAGAGAGACACACACAAAAGGAGACAGAGACAGAAAGAGTCAGACAGAGACAGCGATGGACAAAGAGAGAAAGGGAGAGAGCGAGAGAGAGAGAGAGAGGGTGAGAGAGAGTGAGAGAGAAATAGAGAGAGGAGAGAGAGAGAAAAAAGAGAGAGGTAGAGATTGAGTGAGTGCGAAAGAGCACTCACTCGCCGCAATTTCACAACGTATTGAAGTAATTTTTCTTGTAGAAAAAGGGTAAGAAATGAGTAGGCGTGTGGGGGAGGTGTTTCAGGAAAAGACAGTTACCCAGATGTACAACAGGAACATTACCGAAAGTAGAAGACTAATTATAATTATCAAATGATTAAAGGAAAATACATGTTGAGAGCAGCTCTCATCAGCCAGGTAATGTTAAGATCTAGTGGGCTTACAGCTGGTCTATAGGATGTCGCAGTTGACATCACCTGCCAAATACGAGATCAGAACGCTCATTTCATTGCAATAATTTGTTTCTCTTGTAGTTTCTGTTGTGCGTTGATGTTTGTTGTTGCAGGTTGAAAAGTCGTTCAATTACAAACGCACACACATACACACACTCTCTCTCCCTTTCTGTCTCTCTGTCTTTGCTCTCTCTAACCTGATCAATGCCTACATTTCAGTATAATTTCTATCACTTAGATTTCAAACCTAAGCCAAGTGAAAAGGTGTGTGTGTGAGTTCTCTGTATTCTACACAGTTTCACGTCGCACAAAGCAAGATTATTCAAAACAATGCAACATTACCATCTCTCTGCCGTCTGCTCCAAAGATTACATTTAAACCAGAAACCAGACTATCTCTATTCTACAGTATGGCTCTGCATTGGAGCCGCAGTCTGCATGAGATGAATGCTGCTCTTTTTGCCTCATTGAGTCGGTGCCAAGGAGAGTTGTGTATCTCCACAGACCGTCGGCAGCAGACACGGTTGGGTGCTGTGTCACAGCTGGACGGCTGTCGGGCAGCGGTTAGGATTCAGAGATGGAGCCGCTCAGTGCGAAGTTAATGTGACTTCAAAGCGTTGAGATTTCTATCCTTATTTGTCTGGTGTTGCATTGAAAAACAACAACTGTAAACGAGGCGCCTCACTCTCTTCTCTCTCTCTCCCCCTTCTCCCTCTCTATCACTCTCCCCCTTCTCTCTCTCTCCCTCCCTCTCCCTCTACTCTCTCTTCTCTCTCTCCCCCTTCTCCCTCTCTATCACTCTCCCCCTTCTCTCTCTCTCCCTCCCTCTCCCTCTACTCTCTCTTCTCTCTCTCCCCCTTCTCCCTCTCTATCACTCTCCCCCTTCTCTCTCTCTCTCCCCCTCCTCTCTCTCTTTCTCTCTCTCTCCCCCTACTATCTCTCTTTCTCTCTCTCTCTCCCCCTACTCTCTCTCTTTCTCTCTCTCTCCCCCTACTCTCTCTCTCTCCCCTACTCTCTCTCTATCACTCCCCCCTTCATTCTCTCTCTCCCCCTCCACTCTTCCCTCTCCCTCTACTATCTCTCTCCCTCTTTTCTCTCTCCCTAGCTCTCACTCTCTTTCAGACGCCCCCCAAAAATGCGTTAAATTAAAACAGGTTATTTATTCTAAATCGAAAAATGTTCAATTGACAAATGTAATACATCAGTTTGCAGAGGTGAATATGATTTTCTATAATTAAAATAGATTTGCCATCAAGACTGCAGTTATTTTGTTGACACGCAAATAGCTTATTATTAATAATCGGGACGGTGCCGCCATGCGTGTGTGTGTGTGTGTGTGTGTGTGTGTGTGTGTGTGTGTGTGTGTGTGTGTGTGTGTGTGTGTGTGTGTGTGTGTGTGTGTGTGTGTGTGTGTGTTTTCATTTATTATAAATTGGCCGATTAAAGAAAATAAAGGTATCTATATTGGGCGCTGTAATGGTGTTACCATAAAGTGAAAGTCTCATAAAGTCGAGGCTAGACAAGATAATAGAGTCTAGTCAATAACGTTCTTATCTCTTCCTTTGCCACATATAAGCATAGGGACACACTAAAACATTCATGTGCCCAAATACGACCCACACACGCGCACAAACAAACACATATCTGCAAACAAACACAATAAGACAAGCATACAGAACACAAACCGGACCCTACACACATGCACACAAATGCATGCGCACCCACGCACGCACACACACACACAGACGCACAGACACACACACACACAGCGTCTGACCTCTCCGGAGAAGGCCTGTCCATTGAGCAGGTGCTCGGAGCCCTGTCCGTCCTCGCTGCCGAAGTGCAGCCGGATCTCCTCCAGGCGGTGGCTGTACGTCATAGGGCCTCCGGAGATGTTCACTAGATGCTCCTTTTCCAATCGCAGCGAGACGTGGCGTCCCGTGTTGTACATCGTGCCTCCCACCTGAGACAACCAAACCAAGAGCGGGGAACACAGGAGTTAAACACAGTCAGAAAAACAACACATCCCTCGTACAAACGGAATTTAGCGCTCCAGGTAGGGCTGAAGGATTTTTGGAAATATTCTCATTGCGATTATTCCGACCAATATTGCAATTACGATTTAGTATGCGATTATTCTTTTCAAAGTTCCTTATGTTCTGTATTATTCACTAAACAAGCAATGAATCATTCTATAGTACGACCAACACAACATTGGAAGCACTCATCATATAAACTGCTCTTTCCCTTAGGCCAGGCCTATGTGTTGAGATTCGATGGATTGATATTATAGCAACTTTGTATAATATTGATTGTAAAATGAAAAAATGTACGCAGCCTTTGCGATTTGCAAATCGCGTTCTGTTACATCGCGATGTTGGTTTGAAGCCCTAGCTCCAGGTGTGGTGGAGGTAGCGCTGCGAAAAAACTGAGAAACTCATTTCCCTTCTTCTTAAACCATACCCGGCCTGAAGTTCCATCACTGATTCAAGATCCCCTCACAATTATACCTCAAAGATCCCGTCTGATATTTAAAATATGCCCTCACTACATTATTTACAGTCTCCACTCTCTGCGATCTAAATTATTCCCCAACTATGATATCTTAAATATCCACATGATATTTGAAACCAGCCCTGGCTGTGTAATTGCCGTACAAATGCTATGCTACTAGGAAAGTCTCAGAAAGAAATGGGAAAACCATGAAAGATGATAGGGATTTTTGAGAACAGGTCAGGATGTGGTTTGTCTTATGACCACAACGTCTTTCAGAAAAAAGATGTTTCGTGTTCCGACGGATGAAACATTTTGGACACTCGCACGAGCGAACATACACCCACGGGTGCAGAAACACACCTTCACAAACAAGCAGACCAGCACACACACACTCACACACACAAGCATGCATTCACACACTCATATGAGCACGCACACACAAACACACACACACACGCACACACACACACACACACACACACACACAAGCTGTGTAATTGCCGTACTAATGCTGTGCTACTAGGAAAGTCTCTGGTCAAGATCTGGTACGTCTTATGGCCAGAACATCATTGAAAAAGACAGATGAAACAGATGAAACATTATAGGGCTGAAGAGTCACCACTACCTTTTTCATCTGCCGCTTCAGGACTCAGTGAAAGCCTTTTCAGGTGAAGGTCCTCGGTAACTAGTCGTAATAAAACTCAAAATATCTTTTTACATTTCAGAACTGACTATAAGCGGTACTTTCTACCGTCTATGTCTGTTTCGTGGGTACTGACAGCTGAGGGGTAAAAACGCGAAAGGTCACTACCGTGTAACCACTGATGCAACACGAAAAGTGATTTCAGTATGCTATGTTTAGTTATTAATATTCGGGAGCTCTTTTTATAAAACATACTGCTACGGGCTAGCGTAGCGTAGCCTTGGTTAGCTCGGCCCCCCTGCTAGTTCTCCTTCCTTCTTCCTACCCCTGACTCTCTCATCTCCTCTCCCTCACCCCTTACTCTTTTCCTTCCCTCCCCCCTCTTTTCCTTCCCCCCCTCACCTCCCCCCATGCACCTTGTTCTTTTATTATCCTTTCAAAATACCTCTGCCTCCGCACACCCCAGAGAAAGACCTCTCCGCACAAGACGTAAATATTTGATACAAAAAAGCCTTTGAAAGTTCGGCGATTTGAGATGAGAAAAAATAAGGAAAGTGTGAAAACTGAGGGATAGAGCGAGGCGCGAGAGAGAGAGCGAGGTAGAAAGCCGGAGAGTGCGAGAGCCAGAGCCAGAGAGAGAGAGAGAGAGAGAGAGAGCCAGAGCCAGAGAGAGAGAGAGAGAGAGAGAGAGTGAACAAAAATCTGTATTATGATTTGATTCTCAATGTCCTTCAAAGTACAGAAATACACTCAACAAAAACACAAACATTGCAACACAGCAACTTGGACACAAAGGACTTTGCCAAATAAGAATCTGGGGGCAGAGGGTGGAGAACAAGAATAATAAAACCTCACTGTAATTACACAGCCTTGGAAGACAACCGAAATGTATATACACACAAATGAATAAATATTAATGTAAACCAAGCATAGAAGAGGCCCTCTCCTGGATTATCCCGCCCCACAGAGGACTGACGTGTGGTTTTGTGTCGGGCCGCCGGAACGCTGACTGAACAGGATAACAGGATGTTCATTGTATTATTTATTTATTTCTTCGCTTTTTTCTTTTCTCTTTTTTTCAGCGGTATCAAATGTACGTGGGTTTGATTTGCGCCCATCCCGGGTACAGGGGACCGTGTTGCGGGGAGACATCGCTAGTGAAGTGTGGTGGGAGCGACGGCGGCGTCAGCAGGGAAGACGTTGCGGTGTGTGTGTGTGTGTGTGTGTGTGTGTGTTTGTGTTTAATGGGGAAGGGAGAACACTTAGGAGCGGCGAAGATATTGTCCAACAAGGAAAATAAATACTACAAACAAACAGACCACAGCGACTTGTGTAATTGGTTGTGCGCTTGTCTTCTGTGAGAACAATAAGACCAGAATAGTGAAGCAGCGGAAAAACCTCAGCCCAAAACAACATTTACCGAACACATGCAAAAAAAAAAAAAAAGACAGCAGAAAGCATTGTAT
>NC_082399.1:5795017-5802517 GCF_031168955.1 Gadus macrocephalus
GGGAAAAACGAAACTATGCTTTTTGAAGTCTGTTAACATGTTGGAGTATGGAACGATGAGAAGAGTGTGTGTTTGTCTCGTGTATGTCTCGAGTGTGTGCGAGCATGCGTGTTCTTGCGTGCGTGTCTGTGTGTGTATCTGCGAGCACGTGCATGTGTGCATGTGTGCATGCGTGCGTGCTTGCGTGTGTGTGCGTGCGTGCGTGCGTGCGTGCGTGCGTGCGTGCGTGTGCGCGTGCATGCGTGCGTGTGTTTGTGTGTGTGTGGACCCTCTTACCAGCTTGTGGAGCTCCAGGGCTGTGTGGGCGTCGTCGGGGTCCAGGCTGGTGAGGGGTCGGTGCAGGGGGTAACCGTGAGGCTGGCTCCATGTGTCCTGGGACAGGAGAAGATTCGTTCAAAAACATGGGTCGGGACGGTTGGAAACGTAATCACAAAACTCTGTACTGACGGACGAACGTGGATTCCCAAGAAAATCAAGCGCTATTTTGGCGTTGTATTCATTTTAGCTGATGTAATAAATGTAATTAATAATTATAATAATAATGACAGTAATAATACATTGAGAATTGTTAATAATATTATTAAATAATAAAATAATAATATTAATACATTAAACTTATAAATACTCAAAGACGCCTTAAAGAATGAACACGACATAAAATCATTTAATATGAACATATATAAGTAAAAATATCATTTGAATATATATTTTGGAATTTAAGTAACCGGTTTTAGTAAAACCAGAACGGCTACGAGGGTTTTGATCACCCAGACTGGCATAGAAGGATTTTCTCCAGGGCCGGCTCCAACATTTTGGAGGCCCTGATTCGCCCCCCGGCCCTTGTTCCATCTGGGGACGTTTTGACCCACTGAGTTCTCCCCCGTGTTTACCTGGAGCGCTGAGAGGGCGTAGCGGGAGAACGGGTAGCTGTCCACGTCAGCCGGGAGCGTCAGTCTGTTCTCGGCCTTCACCAGTGGGGGCGCCACCTCCGTCACGTTGGACGCGTGTTGTTGACCTGGAGGTGGAGGAATGCGACAACAATCCCGCTCAGGAACCACGGGAGTGATACCTGAGCGGGATTGTTTGTTGTGTTCGGGAAGCTTTCAGGAAGCCTTAAGGAAAACTTTAGGAAGCCTTCAGGAAGCCTTCAGGAAGGCTTCAGGAAGCCTTCAGGAAACCTTCAGGAAGCCTTAAGGAAGCCTTAAGGAAGCCTTCGGGAAACCTTCAGGAACCGTTCAGGAAGCCTTCAGGAAACCTTCAGGAAGCCTTCAGGAAACCTTCAGGAAGCCTTCAGGAAGCCTTCAGGAAACCTTCAGGAAACTTTCAGGAAACCTTCAGGAAGCCTTCAGGAAGCCCTCAGGAAACCTTCAGGAAGCCTTAAGGAAGCCTTCGGGAAACCTTCGGGGAAACCTTCAGGAACCATTCAGGAAGCCTTCAAGAAACCTTCAGGAAATCTTCGGGAAGACTTCAGGAAGGCTTCAGGAAGCCTTCAGGAAGCATTCAGGAAGCTTTCAAACCGAACTGTATTATGTTGCCAAGCAAAGGCAGTGTGGGCTCACCGGCTGCCCCGCGTAGCCTCGCCGACAGCTCCGCCGGGATCTCCAACATTCCCACGTCCTGACAAGAGGATCCACACCAAAACAACCACGTTGACCCCGATCACAGCAGAAAGACCTTCATCTCAGACAACAACCTTTATACAGAGTGGCTGGACGAAACTCAGCACAATGGGGAGGACTTTGATAATAGGAGGCTGTGTCGACATGTGTCGAATGTGGTTAAAAAACCGGTAAGTGAAGAAATGACAGCCAGGTGAACACACAAGATCCTACAGCTTGATGGTTTGTTGGTGGCCAGGCCTTTGCTAAGGCCCCTGTCTCTTTAGCTGGTGTGATTTAATTGAGCGTTAAAGAAATGATTAGCATAAACCTGCCTGTGGTCCTTTGCTGCATGTCCTCCCCTCTATCTCACATACCTTCCTTTATATCTAACTCTATCATAAAGCATAATAATGCAAAAATTATCAAAGTAAATAAAAACATGTTCCCAGTAGTCTTGGTCCAACTATGCCAAAGTTGGTACCCCTCCCCTCTGCGACAAAACTCCTGTTTCAGGACCACAACAACTCACCATCCCGGGAGGTATGGACTTCTTCCTGCTGGCTTCTTTCAGTCTGCTCTTCTCCTTGTTTATCTGAGCACAGAGAGAAGGGAGGGCAGTCGCGTCAGCCAACCAACATCTTGATACGTCCCATTAGCGATCAGGCATGAGGAAAATATGGGCACAGAGCTTTTCCCTGGCTCAGTAGCTCGGTAAACCCTTCGAAGGAAGAAGAAAGGTAAGCAGAATTGTCGGTCAATCCCTTATCGTTGTATATCCTCCTGAGGCCCGAGGTTCTGATCACGAACCGGTGGCTCAACCCGACACTAAACACTCACTTCTCGGTGATCAGAGGCGATCAGAGGTCTGATGCTGAAAGCGAGCTATTCTTAGACGGAGGGCCGGTTATATACACCTGCTGCACCCATGGAGGCCCCTAGGCCCGCCCAGAACCGGTCAAATGATTACAGCGGTCCAGACGACGCCTCAACCATATCAGGAAGTAAATGGACGTGTCGAGTTGGATATCAGGAAATTTGCTTCCAAAACCCCCCGCTTCAAAAACGGTTTTATTCGTATTGCAATTAACATTCTAAACACTGAACGCTGAGGATTTAGCACGGCCCTTATGTATTATGTAATGTGTCTGTCTGTATGTATATCTATGTTATATGTTTAATGTTTAATGTAATGTGGGAACCATTACAAATGAGCTGTACTGAAAAGAAATTCCACCAGCCTGGCTGTATGGTCCTTAAAAGAATCAATCAATCAATCGATCATAAGATAGTCCATTATGTTAACCACTGACAGAAAACAATAATGTTCATTTGGGCAGAATGCTCACATCAAAGTATGGTTGTCTATTATACCTTGAAACAAGGGTCAGATAATACATTTGTGCTTTGAAGACCATTTATGACTGTTTCCCGTATTTGTGTGCAGTTCAACGATTGACCTCTGAACTTTATGGTCAATTGAGCTGAAGCACGCACACACCCGCACCCACTCACACGCGCACGCATGCACACACACACCCACACACACAACCCCTCACACACAGAGATGACCTAACCCGAATTGCCACAGTCACTATCATGTACCACCTTTTGGAATATGTGTCAAAAAAATCAAAGCGATTATTCACAAAACCACAGTGGGGAGGATAGGCTATGCCCCAACAACGATATATAAAGAGCAGGGGACAGAGGAGTTAACCTTTAAGGAGTTATAAAGCTGATGGATGGATAGGCCTTTCGAATGTGTGTGTGTGTGTGTGTGTGTGTGTGTGTGTGTGTGTGTGTGTGTGTGTGTGTGTGTGTGTGTGTGTGTGTATGTGTGTGTGTGTATGTGTGTGTGTGTGTGTGTGTGCGCGGGCGTGTGTGGTTGTGTGCGGACGTAAGAATGACAGCAACCCAGTCCATAGTCCACCCATCATAAAGGACAACGTCAACACCCAACGATGTACCAGGGCATAATCCATCACACAACACTACTCACAACGCAACTTCGTGAAAATAACAACGTGAACAATTAACACTCACAGCGGCTTTCCTATAGCGTGGTACAAAAAGTTTAAATCCCACAAAGAGAAAAGATGTCAAAGGTTATTGGTCAGAACAGGACACTGGCTACCCTACATGGCTATTGTGAAAGCCAACACTGAGGTGTCCCTTTACAGGCGTTCAGACCCAGCCTGGCTTCACTCCGATGTCTCCCTCCTCTAAGCTACCCTAACTTCTCTCATACAACGCGTTCAGCACCCCACGAGCGGGGTGGAGTATGAAAGCACGGAGGAATCTTACCTGCTGCCAGCGCTGGCCTTCAGTCTACTGATTGTGGGCGGAGAAGTAAGGGTGAAGAGGAGAGCTGTCAGCAGGACTCTGGTTTCAGCGAGAGGCTGAAGTCCAAGACACGAGCCTTGGGTACAGGTATACTGCAGGTGTGTGTGTGTGTGTCTGGTGTGTGTGTGTGTGTGTGTGTGTGTGTGTGTGTGTGTGTGTGTGTGTGTGTGTGTGTGTGTGTGTGTGTGTGTGTGTGTGTGTGCGTGCGTGCGTGCGTGCGTGCGTGTGTGTGTGTGTTTGTATGTGTGTGTGTGTGTGCGTGCGTGCGTGCGTGCGTGCGTGTGTGCGTGCGAGTGTTTGTGCGTTTGCCTGGGGTGTGTGTGTTATTAAAGCAATCTTTAATCATTGGATGGGATCCAATTCAGATATTCCCGGTATTAATATTTAATATCCTGAAAAGAAACTGAATGCTAGAGTTGTTAATAATAATTATATAAATAATATAAATAATTTATACTTGAACTACTTTATTGAGTGTGTAAATAGTATGACTCTCATCCCTACTCTTACCACATAGCAACTTCACCAACAACCTGAATTATTTAATAAGTGTCTTTCACCCAATTCTCTTTCCCCAGGACAGAAAATACCTTTCCATAATAAAAACGAGAAGGCATGGACTTTAGGAGGGATCGTTCTCACATATTTGATGAGTGAAACATACTAAAACGTAAGGTGTGAATTGAAATGTAAACATAACAGTCATCAATGCGGGGCCGAAGTCTAAAGCATATAAAACCTAATGCATGACTTCCTATTCGAAACCTAAGATTCAGAACCTTATGAGTCACAATGAGCTTCTCAAAGATCTGCAAAACATCAGAGATTATCTTTTAAATTATAACAAGAGGAAACCAGAACCATAGAGAGCCACAAAGAAAAGGATGATTGACAAATGAAAAAAGAGTGAAAAGAAAAAGGATGTTCGATGAAATCCCGCCGACAGCTTTGCAACATCAAAAGACAAGAAATTGAAAGAGTGAGAAATGAGAGAATGTTTGAACAGTGCTGAGGGCATAGAGGGTGTTTTCAAGGCAGGGTATGGTCAACACACACACCCAGGCATCATGAATGGCGGAATCAAAGCGAGAATTTATTGTGTTATGGTCTGGAAATTAATTGTTGCCAAGAAACAGTATCTGTGACATCACTGGAAAAATGACGTCCTCTATATCTCCTTAATCTCGCTCTGTGTCAATCTAGTGTGTGTGTGTTTATGTATGTTTGTGCGTGAGGTAATTGGGTGTATATTAATGTGTGTGTACATGTGTATGTGCGTTTGTGTGTGCATGTGTGTGTGTGCGTTTGTGTGTGCATTTCTCTAAATGTGTGTGTGTGCATGTGCGCATGTGTTTGTGCGTGCGGGCGTTTGAGCGTGCGGGCGTTTGTGCGTATCTGTGTGTGTGCGTGTGTGCGTGTGTGCGTGCATGCGCGCGTGGGAGTGTGTGAGTGCGTGTGCACGCTACCTTCCTCCAGTGTCGTCTCTTGATAGTGTTCCTGGTGATAAGCATGGTGGCCCAGAACTGGGTGAAGGACTGCTTCAGTCTCTTGTAGTACTTCCTGGAGCAGACAGGGGGCAATGGTCACTCATAACGACTGTCTCTGGCCTTGATTGGGCCTTGATAAGCCCTTTATTGGTAACTTTTTGGCCTTTAAATGGCTAGTATGTAATTAGTAATTGCAAACAAAATACATGTATTTGGTCTTAATTCATTTTATTGAAAATTGTGCAAGTGCTTTATTTGTATCTTATATCCAATGTGTGTTAATTTGCATAACCCTAAAAAAGGTTTCACTCTTGATAATGTTAAGCTTACTTCCAGCTATGTTTTCTTAATGGTGCTTCAGAGATAAAGAAGCTATAATGCTGGTGAACAAAAGAATGGCATAGACATCTGTCAGCTACCAGTGACGAATAATGTTTTTGGTTGACTGCACCTCTTTATGAAACTATTTCCATTTTTGGCACATTTCCAAGCATTTCTGACCGGCAATAGGGCGTCTCTTCCCTGATTGGTTTTGGGAAACCATCTTGCCTGTCAATCACACACAGATATGTAAACACAACACTTCAGAACAGCAGAAATAAAGGTAGGGAGGGAGGGAGATGGTGTTTCTTGGGCTGCTTATTTTAACATCTGTCCCTCTTCTGCTCTTCTCTGCTTTTCTTATTTTTAACTCTCAAATCGTACCCCCGGCAGATATCAGCTCTTGCTCAGAGTAGGTCACCTGGCCTGGTGGCCGCGGATGTGGCTCTGAATGACGATGGCCTTCTGCTTGAAGAAGCGGAAGTTCCTGCGGCAGATGAAGCCGCGGATGTTCCTCTGGATGGTGACGGCCGCCCAGGTCTGGGTGCTGCTCCACTTCTCCTCCACCTGCTGGTGCAGACGCTCCTTCAGGAACACCTGGTGGAGGGGGGGGGCGGGGGTCTCAGAGGGGGCCCCGGAACAACGTGTGTGTGTGTGTGTATGTGTGCAATTGCGGCTGTGTGCGTGTGTGCACATGTCTTTGTGTGTGTGTGTGTATGTGTGTGTATGTGTGTGCATGTGGCGTGTTTTGCACGTGCGGATGTATGTGTGTGTGCACGTGTGTGTGCACGTGTGCATGTGTGTGTGTGTGTGTGTGTGCGGCTGCATGTGTGTGTTTGCATGTGTGTGCACATGTGTGTGTGTTTGTGTGTGCTTGTGTGCGTGTGTATGCACATGTATGTGTGTGTGTGTATGTGTGTGTGCACGTGCGTGCGTGCACGTGCCGCTCCATGTGTGCTTGCATGTGTGTGCGCATATGTGTGCACATGTGTGTGTGTGTGTGTGTATGTGTGTGTATGTGTGTGTGCTTGGACCACCTTGGTGACCCCCAGCTCATACTGCCCTTCCTCGGCATCAAACATCTCCAGGACGGAGACGGTCTGGTCCCGGTCCGACACCCCCTCGGTCCGCACGGGCAACAGCACCCCATACCTGCATCCATAACACAGACATCGTTTAGATAAGGTGATGACTCTATCTACATGTATACATATTGAGACATATGTACACAGCCATAGGTATATACGGTGTACCAACTGTACAACGCTCTGAGAGAGGGAGAGACACCTCTCCATGAAGCAGGCGTAGGGGATGCGGACCGGGAAGCCCTCCTTCCTGATGTGGATGGTCTCCAGCATCCCAGCATGCCTCAGCTGGGCCGACATGTAGTCCACGTCGAAGATACCGGGCAGCTGGCGGTGGACGGGACAATGTGTTTATCGCGTCAGAAGGAGCCTCGTCGGGGTTTGAGTCAAATAGAAATGAGTGTTCAGAGCAGACCGTACCTTGACATAGTTTGGCTTGAAGCAACGGATGAAAGTGGTTTTACATCTGGGAATAGAAATTAACATTTCACAAGGGAAACATCGAGACGTAGGTTCATTTTCAGATTGCTTATTGAATGTAATCAGCATTTTTTTGGATATACTTGTTGAAATTCTATTTACATCCCGCAAGCAAACAATAAATCAAGGGCTTTGACAAAACAAAGAAGAAAAGTGGTAACTGTTGCTGTCTCAGTCCTGTAA
>NC_082399.1:5807517-5927517 GCF_031168955.1 Gadus macrocephalus
GGCAGCAGCAGGGGCTGTGATTGGTCCGCTTGCTAAAACCCGCCGCAGAACCATAAAGGCTCAGGCCTGCGTCGAAGCGTCGGCGTGGTGATTGCGTTGCGTGAACGTGGAACCATAGCCGGGCCCTTTAACGCGCTGTGTGTGGGCGTGATACCGACGGTCACCCGGTGTGTGATGACGGTCTGCAGTGCCTCGGAGGAGATCTGCAGCAGGGAGCCCACCCGCCGCGCCTCGGCCTCGCTGAAGATACGGGCCACCTCGAAGGAGTCGCTCTGCAGCCACAGAGACAGAGGATACAACAAAAACATAGAGCAGTCTGATAGGTCAAAAAGATGATCATTTTCAAGCCATCTGATTGATCAGATTGGTCGGAAAAAGTATTTTTATTTAGCTTTTTTCTACCAATGAGATAATTATTATTGTTGTTATTGGTCGGAGCAGTCTGATTGGTCGAAAAGATTATCTTTTTCGACTGGGCACCTGAGGTGGGGCCTCAGGGGCCTTGATGATGTCAGACAGTTTAGGCGGATGGTTGGGCCTGAGGTGGATACATGTTCTTCCATGGTCGCCCACTGGCCTTCCACCTCACACATCAACGTGTGTACACACACACCTCATAGGAGCTGAAGCAGATGTTGCCCAGCTGCAGGATGGAGGAGAGGATGGCCCAGATGGTGGAGATCTGGTCGCCGTGGAGACCGATGGTCTGGAAGCAGCGGACCAGCAGCTGGAAGTCCTGCTTGTCCTGCTTCCCCCTCAGGTCACACGCACCCCCCTTGGGGGGGGGGGGGGGGGGGGGGGAGAAGATAGGGGGATGGAGAGAAGGGGAGGGATGGAGAGAAGAGAGGAGGGATGGAGAGGAGACAGGGGGATGGAGAGAGGAGGGGAGGGATGGAGAGGAGACAGGGGGATGGAGAGAAGAGAGGAGGGATGGAGAGGAGAGAGGGGGATGGAGAGGAGAGAGGGGGATGGAGAGAAGGGGAGGGATGGAGAGAAGAGAGGAGGGATGGAGAGGAGAGAGGAGGGATGGAGAGAAGAGAGGAGGGATGGAGAGGAGAGAGGAGGGATGGAGAGGAGAGAGGAGGGATGGAGAGGAGAGAGGGGGATGGAGAGGAGACAGGGGGATGGAGAGGAGAGAGATCAAATGTATTAATAGAAAGGGATGATGAGAAGAGAACCGGATGGAGAGAGGAGAGGACAACAAGATAATTAGACCAAATCCCACGCCCAACGATGTGAGATCCGACACGATAGGAGAGAGAGAAGGGGGGAGAGGGAATGCATCTGTGTGTGTTCACACCTGGTTGAGGTAGTAGTATGTTTCTGCTCCCTGCAGGTATACCTCCTGTTTGTCCCAGTCATTCATGCCGGCAAGCAGCTCATAGAACACATGGAAGTTCCTCTCCTCCCGTGCCTACGGAACCACGGAACCGAGGAATCAGCGCAACCCGGAGATGAACACCTCTTAAGATTCTAACCGGAGGCCGCACCATGCTAGCATCACGACTCCACCCGAAACACACACAGCAAAGCTATTGTGTCGACTACAGATTAGCTCAAGAAAAGAGATGGGAGATAAATGAATGTGATATTTATATTGTTATGTCAGGCAAGGTATTGTTTGGGAAGGGATCATTATGAGCGTTATGATATCCATTTGATAAATCATTTATTTTCTCGTGTCAAATTATGTTTGTTGTGAAACCAAACATTTTTCTTGCAGAAAAAAAACCTTGTGTTGCTGTATCTTAAAAATACATATATATCATACATATTAACTCCTCAAGTGCTCTTCTTGCAGTTAAGGAGGGAATGCTACACCCAAGACATAGCTTCACCTCATCGATCATCAAAATAAAATATATATTTTGATATATTTTACGATATCGACGTGCGATACCTCTCCAACTCTGCTCCACTCTCTCACCTGAAAGACCACCCTGGACTTCTCCAGGAGGTATTTGGACAGCGAGGTCCCTACGACAACCCCTCTGTCAGGCACCAACACAAGGCAGGAAGGCGTTTGTAAAAACAGCACATTAAATCTATTACTACCATGAAAAGTACCATAACTATGGTCCACGGAGAAGATGAGCCCGGTTACCACCTAGGGCAGTGTGTATCTTAAACCCAAGGCACATTAACTAACATTTTTAGAGAGTGAACATGAAAAATGTCACACACTTTATCACCAGGATATTATATTTACAATGCTAAATATTTCACACGGCAGACAAAAAAAGTATTGCATGGAATACAGTTCAACAAATGTCTGTTGAATTATTTGTTATATAAGAAAAGTAGAAAAGTAGAAAAACCTTTAGCATTTCGTGGAGCAATGAATCTTAAATAGTCACAGTCACTTATGTATTCAATCCCACAACATGTCACGGCACACTGGTTGGAAACCACTGGGGTAGGAAATCTAATTATTGGAATGGTTGCTGGAAATCAAATCATTGGAAAATGTGCAGTGAGTCAAGTAAAGTCCATTTTTATTAGTCTAGCTCTTAATCACATTTCCACCCTCATTTCCACATGGCTTTACAGGCCATCGTTTATTACACCCCCATAACCCTGGTCTCCTAAAGGGATAAACTCACTTCATTATCAAGGAAGAAACCTTGAGAAGGAACCCAAAGTGGGGATACCTCCTTCCAGGGAGGGTGAGTGGATGTAAGGTGATTGGATGTTGGGTGATTCAAGTAAGCAGAATCACTGGAGGATGTGGAGGTGTAGAGAGTGGAGGTGTAGAGGGTGGGTGTGAGCAGATTCACTAGAGGATGTGGAGGTGTAGAGAGTGGAGGTGTAGAGGGTGGAGGTGTAGAGGGTGGATGTGTAGAGAGGGGAGGTGTAGAGAGGGGAGGTGTAGAGGGTGGATGTGTAGAGAGGGGAGGTGTAGAGAGGGGAGGTGTAGAGGGTGGATGTGTAGAGAGGGGAGGTGTAGAGAGGGGAGGGGTAGAGAGGGGAGGTGTAGAGAGTGGAGGTGTAGAGAGGGGAGGTAGGCAGAATCACTGGAGGATGTGGAGGTCTAGAGAGTGGAGGTGTAGAGGGTGGAGGTGTAGAGAGTGGAGGTGTAGAGGGTGGATGTGTAGAGAGGGGAGGTGTAGAGAGGGGAGGTGTAGAGGGTGGATGTGTAGAGGGTGGATGTGTAGAGAGTGGAGGTGTAGAGAGGGGAGGTGTAGAGAGTGGAGGTGTAGAGTGTGGAGGTGTAGAGGGTGGATGTGTAGAGAGTGGAGGCCTAGAGGGTGGATGTGTAGAGAGTGGAGGTGTAGAGGGTGGAGGTGTAGAGGGTGGGTGTGAGCAGATTCACTAGAGGATGTGGAGGCGTAGAGAGTGGAGGTGTAGAGAGTGGAGGTGTAGAGAGGGGAGGTGTAGAGGGTGGATGTGTAGAGAGGGGAGGTGTAGAGAGGGGAGGTGTAGAGAGGGGAGGTGGGCAGAATCACTGGAGGATGTGGAGGCGTAGTGAGTGGGGGAGGTGTGAGTTACTGGAGGATGTGAATGTGTTGAGCGTGAATTTGAGCGGACTCACTGGAGGATGTGGATGTGAAGGTACTTGCCGAAGCGGCTGGAGTTGTTGTTCAGGATGGTCTTGGCATTTCCAAAACTTTCCAGGATGGGAAGCACCTCCGTGGGCTAGAGGGGAAACCCAGGTGCCCCAGGTGGAAGATAGAGTGAAAGTAAAAGTGAAAACAAGGTGTAAACAAGATATGTTATATGTTGTAGTATAAGCTGTGCAATACCATGCTAATTCGTGCTAAAATAAATATTCTGCCATTTTGGGGTGACAGTGTTGAGTTTGAAACGACCATAGGTTTTGATAAGCCTAGGTCACGGTGTCTTTACATTTATTCTGGATTTTACATGACTAAAAATCTGTCATCAACAAGAAAATCCAACAAGTAATCCCATAGGGCCACCTGATTAACAAGCTCTATAGGGGCACATGTCTCTCAGGGAGAACATCTAATTGTGTCCTAAGAGTACGTATTATGATATTATACCTGGCGGAGGTTGTCATGCATGCCCTGGTACATGGAGCACAGGTAGTGGATTATCAGCTTGGTGGCTTCTGTCTTCCCCGATCCACTCTGGCCACTGTGTGTGTGTGTGTGTGTGTGTGTGTGTGGGGGGGGGGGGGCGAGAGAAAGAGAGAAAGGGGGAGAGAGAGAGAGAGAGAGAGAGAGAGAGAGAGAGAGAGAGAGAGAGAGAGAGAGAAAGAGAGAATGGGAGTGAGAGAGAGACTTAGCTTAATTATTGATTAAGCTAAATCATAAGATTCTGATTCTCAGACTAGTGAAAAAAGCATGTCTAAGAGGCCTAAAGATGCTTCACAGAAATGTAACCACAACAGGCAGGATCTGCATGCCTCATAGTCTGTACATTCAGGCCAGGGTTTGAGTTCTAGAGTCCTATACCTGATGACGATGCACTGCTCCTGGGCAGTGTTCTGTGAGTGTGTGAAGGCCGCCTCTGCTATGGCGTACACATGACTACAGCAGAGGACAGCCCCAAGCACAAATGATGGGAAAAACACAATGACAATTAATTAACATTGCATCACTAAGCAATACAAGCTATAAGTATATTTTTGCCCACTAGCTGGTTTTTAAGGGAGTCATTTTATTTACACTACAAAGTTTAGGGGTTTTATTGACCTCATTAAGATAAATAGTAATGACACTGCAATCAAAGTTTGACAATACGAAATTCTTCAACATAACAAAAAACTTTCTACATGATCAGAAATAAATACAGAAATTAGCAAAATCCTGGAGGTTCTCTGAGCCAGTGTACTATTTACTATCCGCAGCTTAACAGAATATAACTAAACGTCTCCATTGTAAAAAAAAAAAAAAAAATCCAAAGGCTTGAATGTGAGGGATTGCTCGTCCCTTTCGGAGTGTGTCTCTATCTCCGATCCGTCTTTTAACGTGGACTCTGAACGGCCGCCTGTGTTGGGGGGTTAGGCGGACACCTACGGGGGGTTGCGGTGCTTCGCCTTGGCCTGGTACTGCAGACGGCTGTCCTCAGTGTAGATATGGAGAGGCCTGAAGGGGTTCACTGAGATCAGCATGTCGCCGATGTACGTCTGGGAGACACAAGGACCAGTCCAGTCAAACTTAACTTAAAGAGCAGATGTCTTATGGAGTGCATCACAGGGTGTTCCAAAGGAATAACCATAGTAATACAATCTAAAATATCTTAAATACTAAACACGAAGAAGGAAGGATTGAGATGTGTTTTATGTATTGAGACAGTGAAGCAGAACAGTTGCAGAATAATAGAGCGTTGGGATGTGCATTTCGCTTTCGATGAGTTTCTGTGTGTGTGTGATAGCTAGATGGGGGGAGAGTGAAGACACGTACGTAGATGCAGTCTCGATGAAACCTCTTCTTCAGGTTCAGAAGCACAGAGCTCTCACACACTTCGCTATGGAAACGAAAAACAACACGGCAAATTACCGTTATATCCCTCAAAACCTCCATGTGCTTTTGTGTGAGTGCATGTGCGTGTGTGTGTGTGTGTGTGTGTGTGTGTGTGTGTGTGTGTGTGTGTGTGGTTGTGCTTGGGTGTGTGTGTGTGTTTGACAGTCTGTGTGTGCATGTGTGTGCGTATGTGCGTATGTTTGACCGTCTGTGTGTGCATGTGTGTGAGTAAGTGTGCGAACATCTGTGATTGTGTGTGTATGTTCAACTCACTCAAGCTGGGCGAGATCCTCAACCTCATCCACCTCTACCGCTTGTTCACTGCCTGCCATCACCACCTGACAGAAACAAAAGAAGCATTTATTCTACCAAGGACAGGATTTGACCCCCTTGACCTTTGTTGGCTTACCTGGGACTCTGCCCACCCACTTGCCTTTTTGTCTAACTAGCTTATATTTACAAGACGTGTCAGATTAAAGCTGGTGTAATTTGTAAAGAGAGAGGGCGTAAAAGAGCACAAGAGAATAAGATCTTTAGACAAACCCCCTTCCTCTCTTTTCCCTCCTTTATATCTTTCACCGCCATTGAGAAGTGGCGAACAAATCGACAGGTAAGATTGATTCCCTGAACCATTGATTCTCTGAACACTTTTATAAGTTATCTTTTATTATTAGTTTTCTTGTATGACTGGTATTATTCTACTAATATCCTCCTGGGTGTGTGGTCCTCTTCCGACTGCAGTAACCCATCTCCCCACAGAGATAAAGCAGCCTGATAGCCGATCTAGCACAACCTCATAGCGCCAAGATATAGCACGTTGTGGCCCATTGTAGTGTTGTAAAGAAGCAAATAAATAAACCAGGAGCAGTCCTTTGAGCCTCGGACATCAGCGTCGAAGCAGAACAGATGTGCGGAAGCAGAGACGGTCTTCACCCAGCCAAAGATTTATCAGTCTGATTAGAAGACAAGCTAGGCTCTGCTTGGGTGATCGGGAGATACATTAGTGGTTCTACCAACAGATATATGGCAGTGGTTTGCTTGCGACTCAGCGTGATAGCATCAGTGGTAGTGTTATTTATCAATGGGGTATCAGTGTTCCCCCAAAGCTAAGCTCGACGCCCAATGAGATTTCATCTGACCGGCCCTCTCTCCGACTCCGTACCTGGGTGCTGTTGAGTCGGCTCTCCAGCATGTCCTGCGCGGGGTCCTCCGACTCCCAGGGGCCTCTGCCGTTGTGTGCCGGCGCCGTCAGGCCCCGCCCTCGGTCGTCGTCGTCGTAGACCGTCCGCCTGGTCAGCTTCTCCACGGTCTGGTGGGGCAGAAGGTTCTCACCCCGCAGCCAGTCCTGGTCCAGAGACCACCAGGGGACCACCACCAGGGGACCACCACCAGGGGACCACCAGGGGACCGCCAGGGGACCACCAGGGGACCACCACACAGAGGAAATCAGTCTTGAGCAGAAAGGTACCCGGCGTTTCAAATGTGAACGTGCACGAAGACAACGTGATTATTGATTTTTTTTTACTCATTAAAGGTGACATGTTATGCCCCCAGGTGTGAGTGTGATTAGCCGTTACCAGCCGTTTTGAAAAATCTGCCTCTACTGACATCACAAGTGGGCGTGTCCAGCTAGATGTGGGCTGGAAAGATCAGTCTACCAGCCTACCCAGTGGCCTGCAGCAAACGTTGCTCATCTATCTGTCAAACATCTAGGTGGACACGCCCACTTGTGATGTCAGAAGAGGCCGATTTTCAAAACGGCTACTAAGGCTAATCACACTCACACCTGGTGGTATCATATGTCCCCTTTAAGTCTTACCTGAGGGTCTCCGGTCATCTGCGCACACCCAGCCCAGTGGATCTCCGGCTGGCCGGCGGCATACGTGGCCTCGTCATCACACATCAACTGGGCCACTTCCCGGTCTGCCTCCTCCTCATAGGTGGCTCCCGTCCCCATCCTCCCCGTCCCTCCGTTCTGAACCACCGCCTCGGCTGTGGCCCTGGGCCCCCTGGTCACCGCCTCCCTCTCTGGGTTGGGCCCCCGAGGCCGGGCCGGTCCCGAGGCGGGAGAGGACCCCCCCAAGAGGGAGGTCTTGGTCAGGTTGAGATTGCGGGTTCCCAGTTTCCCTCGAGCCGCCTGGAGCACGCTGACGCCGTCTTGATTTTCCAAGGGGGCCTGACGGCTTCTCGCGCGGATGTCAGACGATCCCTCGGGCACTGAGGGAGCCGCGGTCGCTCTGACACCCGAGACGGTTCCCCCTTCGACGGACTCGCCACCGGCCGTCGAGCCTCCTAACACGGGCTTCTTGATGCACTTCAAGAGGCTGAGGTCTGGTTTTACAGGCAGCACGAGGCGGGCTCCTGGCTTAGGAGGTTTGGGGGTTGAAGGCGTGGCAGAACCTAGAGTCAGGGTGCTGTTTGTAGGGGCAGAGGCCACCGTTAGCGCTTTGGCCAGTCCAGGTTTGTTAATCCTGGGGAGGACCACGGCGTACTTGGCCTCTAGCTCCTTGTCCCCTACAGGGACCGTCTCGTCCCCTCCTTCCCCAACCTGTCCCTGAGGAACGGCCTTCTCTGTGGACCGCCGGTCCTTCCCATCGCTCCTGCTCCTCACACTGGACAGGGTGGTTTTACTTGCCATTCTCATAGCCATCCTGTGTTTGAGGAAGTTGCCCTTTGACTTTCTGGTCCCATCCTTCGGTTTGAGGGCACGGAGGGAGATCCAGTTGGAGATGCTGATGACTTTGCACCAAGGAACCATTTTGGTCTTCAGTGTGAAGCTTTTGGGGATTTTCTTATTGATCCAGCCGGACACTCGACGGAGAGTGGCCACGCCTCTCTTTCGGGCCAGCAAGCGTTCATTGGCCTTGTTGGACTCACCTTCTGACGCTTCCTCGCTGGGATTCACCAAGGGGTCGCCCGCCTCCCTTTGGCCCTCTTTTGCTGCTTTGGACAGGAGGCTGGTCTTGAGTTTTGTGCTTTTGGCTTTGAGAATTATCAGCTGGCTTCGGCTTTTGGTGGCCGGCAATAAGGTCGGAGTGGCCTCTTCCTCCTCCTCCTCCTCCTCCTCCTCATCTTCTTCCTCATCGGGATCAGTGTCTGAGCCAACGGTCACCTGTTTGATGTTCTTGGTTTTGTTGGCCAGGAGAAGGAGCTGTGCTTTACTCCTGGCCTTTTCAGTTTTGTTCGGACCTTCCGGCGGCTCGACCTTCTCCGGCTCCGCGCTGGCCCCCTGCTTCTTGTTCTTCTTTTTATTCTTCTTCTCCTCCTTTGCCTTTTGTTTGGCTTCCTTTTCAGCCCTCTGCTTCTCCGCCTTGGCCCTGGCCCTCTCAGCCTTCTCCGCCTGCTTATCTGCTTTTGTTTTCTTAAACATCCTGCCTCTCTGTCGCTGCGGAGGTTCGGTGGCCCGCGGTGTCTGTCTGCGTCCACCGCGTACGCCTCTACCAGTGGTTTGTCTTTCAGGCGTGCGCTCCTTCCTTACCTCCTCCCCTCCATCGCTGCTGTCGCTGTGGGCCGCCTCAGACTCTGGGACCTCCTCTGCATGGTCCTCTTCGTCTGGTTCCTCCTCTGTCGCGCTCCTCGTCTCCGCTCTCTCCGAGGGCTCTTTATCGGACTCCTCTCCCGCTGTCGGCCCCTCCGTGTCTCTCTTCAGGTCCTTCAGTGAATCGGACACCTCCGCCTCCCCGTCGCTGCTTTCGCTGCTCCCCTGCGTCTCCACCGGCTCTTCGTTACTGCCTGGCCCCTCCTCCCCCTCCTCCTCCTCCTCCTCATCATCTTTGCTATCCTCCTCTTCCCTCTCTGACTCTGAACTTCTGACACACTCAGATTCATCGTCTTCGGAATCGGACGACTGTTGTCTTGGGACATTCTTGGAAGGTGGCCCAACCTTTCTCTTGACCGCCTTCGGAGATGCTGGGAGTTCACCGGCTTTATTTGCCCTTCCTTTAATGACCTGACGCTCACCTTTCTTTTTAACTCGCCGTTTCACAGCTCTACCGTTCACAGACCTCTTCCCAGCGTCTGCTGGTCGTTTTGCGTCCTGTGCTGTGCCCCTCTTTTGAGCGTCTTTATTAGTCCTACCCTTTGCGTTGGATTCACATGTCTTTCCTTTCTCCGGAGCGGGCGACTCACCTTTATGTTTTTGTTTACCATTTGGCACTTTAGGCGACGGCTGGGTCGTCTTGGATTCAGAGTTCTTCTCGTTTTTCTGCCGTTTGGTTTCTGGTTTTACCTCCTCTGCCTTCGGTTTTTTGTCCACAGTTTGGCCTTTTGACTTGAGGGGAGGCATGGCTATTCATTTTTCTTTTATATTTTGAAATACTCGGTTAATCTTAGCACCTATAAAATAAAACCATGCATCATGATGAATATTTACAGAATATCATAAAAATATATTTTACTAGATCCAGTAGAATCCAATGAATAATATTATTTTTTGGTTGCGACAGTCGGCATTTAGACTTTCATATGCAAGTTTCAACTTTCATAAGCTCAAGTTCCAAAAACTTATTAGGTTATGTTAGCTAAATACCAGACAGCACTCATTTGCAAAAATGTGACCAGTTGTCCAATCATGTCTCATGAGGTAAAACCGAACATTCAAAATTCTGAAACTATGCAAACCAGTTGCAGAGCAGCGTACAAACAGACAAAGAGGTGCTTGTTTCCATAATGCCCGCGTTTCAACTACCGGATGAAAACGACTCCTCCTACAGCCCCCTGATGGCATTATCTGTAGGTCAAATCTTTCTGTAAGTCCACCTGGAGGTAGCTGTATAGCCCTCAGGCTCCGGGGGGTTGGGGGTCAATCGCTGAAATATAGCTTACCTGGCCTCTCAGGTGAAACGCGGGCCTGGGGGGGAGGGGGGGGGGTCTAAACAGCTCCTTCCTGCACTCCAGAGCGGGTGTCACTGACACACAAACACATAAACTCTGGCTTATGAAGAGGGCGGCATGGTGGATGAGTGGGCGCCTTCACCCCACCCACTTAAATTACACGGGTCGATGCACACAAACACATACAATGCTTGCGTGCAGGGTTCAAACACACACACACACAGGTGCATAATTGCAATACCCCACCGCAAAGGGGAACGTGTACGCACAAGAACACACACACACACAATTTCACACACACACAAAGTGCCTCTTCAATAATTGAACTGCATTTGGCAGGTCATAGTGGCCCACAGCTTTTCATATAGGCAGCTGCTAAGTAGCTGTTAGGAAAGGTGAGAGCGGCTGGGTGGAGGGGGTTGACAATAGGTGATGAAATGAGAGCGAGGGAGTGAGAGAGAGCTTAAGCCAGAGCTGGTTGCCTTGCCTCCTGTAGAACCAGGTGTAGGTAGGTGTGTGTGTGTGTGTGTGTGTGTGTGTGTGTGTGTGTGTGTGTGTGTGTTCTCCAAGATTCCATCGGTGCGTTGGAATGTCTGAGAAGTTTCTAATTTCCATCCAAGTCTTGCACGTCTCTCCACAGTTTAATTAACTTTTCAAAACAGGGAGTTTATAACTCCATCAGCCCCACTGAACAAACAAGATCCCCTTTCCACCCAAATCCTCTGGTTGGAGATGGAATGGGCAAGTGGTGGTGGTGGTGGGAAGAGTGTTATTCCAGGTCTGGTCTCTCCGCGAACCAGGGAGGACTCTGGTGTGGACCCAGGCTCTTCTAGGAGGGGAGGGAGGGAGGAAGTCTGCTGTTGAGCCCGTGTCCTCTAGGAGGGGAGGGAGGGAGACAGGGAGTCTCTGCTGTTGAGCCTGTGTCCTCTAGGAGGGGAGGGAGTCTCTGCTGTACAGCCTGTGTCCTCTAGGAGGGGAGGGAGGGAGTCTCTGCTGTTGAGCCTGTGTCCTCTAGGAGGGGAGGGAGGAAGTCTCTGCCGTTGAGCCTGTGTCCTCTAGGAGGGGAGGGAGGGAGTCTCTGCTGTTCAGCCTGTGTCCTCTAGGAGGGGAGGGAGGGAGTCTCTACTGTTTAGCCTGTGTCCTCTAGGAGGGGAGGGAGGGAGTCTCTGCTGTTGAGCCTGTGTCCTCTAGGAGGGGAGGGAGTCTCTGCTGTTGAGCCTGTGTCCTCTAGGAGGGGAGGGAGGGAGTCTCTGCTGTTGAGCCTGTGTCCTCTAGGAGGGGAGGGAGGGAGTCTCTGCTGTTCAGCCTGTGTCCTCTAGGAGGGGAGGGAGGGAGTCTCTGCTGTTCAGCCTGTGTCCTCTAGGAGGGGAGGGAGGGAGGGAGACAGGGAGTCTCTGCTGTTGAGCCTGTGTCCTCTAGGAGGGGAGGGAGTCTCTGCTGTACAGCCTGTGTCCTCTAGGAGGGGAGGGAGGGAGTCTACTGTTTAGCCTGTGTCCTCTAGGAGGGGAGGGAGGGAGTCTCTGCTGTTCAGCCTGTGTCCTCTAGGAGGGGAGGGAGGGAGTCTCTGCTGTTGAGCCTGTGTCCTCTAGGAGGGGAGGGAGGGAGGAAGTCTCTGCTGTTGAGCCCGTGTCCTCTAGGAGGGGAGGGAGGGGGGACCGTGCTGTTGAGCCTGTGTCCTCTAGGAGGGGAGGGAGGAAGTCTCTGCTGTTGAGCCCGTGTCCTCTAGGAGGGGAGGGAGGGGGGACCGTGCTGTTGAGCCTGTGTCCTCTATCCAGGGAGGGGAGGGGAGGGAGGACCGTGCTGTGGGCCCTTAGTCCTCTATCCAGGGAGGGGAGGGAGGACTGTGGAGCTTCTCCAGTCCAGCTCAGGTTGCAGCCGGCCACAGTATGCCGAAGGCAATTAGTGGACAAAGCGTCCCGCTCCATAATGGAGGGTCAAAACTCTTGGCTGAGCTTGTATGACAAACGATACTCGCTTTACCCCACTTCAGGGCATAAAGACGGTCTGAAAGTAGCAGAGCTCCTCCAAAGCCCAGCAGAACGCAGGCCGGGCCAGCAGCATAGTTTCACAGTTTTAACAGCAAGGCCAATTCAAATGACATGGTTTGGAGGTCTCATATTCCTGGTGCGGCGAGACATAAAATCAGGGAAACTGTTGTATCAGTTGGTTTCGTCGAAGTGACCGTACGTTTGTCATTTACATGGAAATATTATTGATATTAAACCGTATTTTCCCATTATGATCCATGGTTCACGACTTAGCTAAACCCAATGGGAAAATCCCCCCGTTTTAAATGACGTTATGCAACGCACGTATTGAAATGACGACAAGCAAACAATTCTTGTGAAAAAACATGTAATAATTATCCAGCATAAAACTGTAGTGTGAAGTTACAAATCAAAGTCATTTAAAAAACAAAAAAACAAAAATTAGGGATTTTGGACTTAATCATTCGCTACAAAAATATATTCTAGGCCACGTAATGCTAAAATTCCCAGCATCTTTTGTTTAGAGAGAGTACCAAAATATTTCCTTGTGAGTTTAGACTAAATAGCAGCCAAGCCCTTGTTAAAATAGACCCACTGTTCCACACACAGATACAGATCCATATACATATATATTAAAACATTTCACTACAATATCTTAAAATTACATTCCTAAATTACATTATTCATTACGGGCATAAAAACGATTTACATACAAATATTAAAAGCCCCATAAAAAGTTTGTTTTCCCTACAAAACAAAAACAAGAATGGCCGCACGATCCGGCCAACCTGATTGGATGAGTACCTGCGGCAGGTTACAGCTCGATGGAATGGGTGATACGATTGGACGGGAAAAAGTAGGCGGGCTGCAAGCGATCCAATGAAAAAGCTTGTAAGATGCCAGATTGATTCTGTCATTGTGGTAACTTAATAAACAAAACAAAAAAACCCAAAACATGAGAACAATAAAATAATCTTCCGTGTCCGTTTATGTGCCACATCCTTTTGATTTCTTTTTTTTTTTTTACTTTGGGACATCCTTTTCCTTTCCCTAGAATTACACGTCGATCTGGAAGATTTAGTCTGTCATCACAATATCAAAAACTACTATCCAAAATAGGCACAAAAATTATCATTGTCATCGTGGCCTTGCTTCGCTGCATCCATGTGGATGCGTGGGTGGGGGTTGGGGGGTGGGGTCGCGATCGGAAGGGTGGAGGGTGGGGGGTGGGAATGGGGGTCCAGCAGGACTGTGCAGCACGTGGCGAGTGATTGATTGGTTGGTTGATTGGCAAACCAGTTCCACAGTAGAAGAGGAAACCGACAAAGGCTGGTGGTGGTGTCAGGCTGACGGGGGCATTATGGTTGAGGAGGTGGTGGTGGTGATGGTGTTGTGGCAGTTGGAGCAGCCTGCTTCTGTTTGAACAGCCAATTCTAAGGCCTGTGCTTTAAGGGACTTTATGGGTGGAGGGGTCGGTCGGCGGGTTAAAGCGTCCACTTTACAGTCCTCGTTTATGGGGGTGGCGGTACAAAGTTCAGCATGAGCGCGCGCGCACATGTGTGTGTGTGTGTGTGTGTGTGTGTGTTTATAGGGAAGGGTGGGTTGCAGTGTCTGGTCTCTAGGCACAGGCGGTGGTCCCTCCCCTGCTCCGTCCTGATTGGCCGACAGGGCTGCCCAGAGGAGTCCGTAGTCCTGGAGGGAAGACGGACCACGGCCGTCTGGGGGTCCCTGGGGAGGGGCTGCAGGTCGCGGGTCGCTGGGTCAGTAGTGGTAGTAGAACTAGGACTAGCGGCAGGGCTAGCCGCACTAGGACTAGTTGTAGTAGTAGTATCGTTGGTCTGGAGGAACGTCAGGAGGCGGGGGCTCCGGGCGCTAGCTCAGTCTACGGGGGGAGAGGAGGGACAAACAGGACATTTGGCTTGGGAGAGTTGAACACACATATTGACCAGTGAGATTAATACCTTACACACACACACACACACACACACACACACACACACACACACACACACACACACACACACACACACACACACACACACACACACACACACACACACACACACACACACACACACACACACACACTAGGGCTGGGTATTGCCAGGTACCTCACAATTCAATTCAATTCGATTCTTTAGGTCTTGATTCGATATCGATTCGATATTGATCCAATTGCTTCGATATCGTTTCAATAATACGTGGAGATGACAAAAATACCTAAATATAATTTAGAATTAACCATTTCAAAATGAATTAACCATTTCATTGTGATTTAACTAGCAAAAAGGGAATACACGATTGTATAGTATTTTTCCTGAGATTAACTTGCAGCATTAAAGTAATAATAACATGGACAAATGTAAAAGGGCATGTACATTTAGGCATACTCGCGTCTAGATTACAATGACTGAGAATGCTTCTTTTTTTGGAAATAATTTATTTCCAAAAAAATCTGAATCGAAATTGAATCGAGAACAAATAAATTGCAGTGCATTGATGAATCGATATTTTTACCCAGCCCTAACACACACACACTTTTTGTGCCTTTATGGCAGGGAAGAGAGACAGGAATGAATGGATCCTCAAACTTACGTGGGCTCTCCTTCTAGTGACTTCTGGATCTCCTGGAGGACCTCTGAGGAGACATGAGAGCATCATTGGGACTGGCTCGCTGGGCCAGTGCTCAAAGGGGCAGGCGTTCAAACGGGAGCGGGCGGGTCATGCAGGCGGGTGGTTAAACAAACACACTCGTGTTCATTCATACATATAGATATCTATAGCTATATCTATACATATCAGGTTCACTAACACGGGTGACGTCATGAGAACATAAAGATGGGAGCGTACGACAATGCAGTCGTGTCACAGACAGCAGCAGGGTGCGGGCATGACATAACGCTGTGGTGAGGTCCATCAACATCATCAAGTACATTCCTTCTCACGGTGCGGTACTCACGCTCATCATTCAGCAGAGCGTGTTCCATAACGCTCCTAGCAGTGCTCTCTGGAATCACACAGGCAGCAAGCACATCAGTACACACACAGGGCCACGGACAAGACACACGCGCAGGCAGGTAGATCGTTAGGGGAGGGGAGGGTGGGGGTGTGTGTGTGTGTGTGTGTGTGTGTGTGTGTGTGTGTGTGTGTGTGTGTGTGTGTGTACATAGCGCTTGATATTAAATCACGACATTTGACAATGCTTATTATTCGGCGGGACATGAACACAAGCATGGAGGGAGCAGCGGTCGGTTGGCATGTGCGTTTAATGCATGAAAGCGTCACATTTAGTAAGTTAAATGTGGATCGGTGATTGGGTGGCGCTTGACGGTTGAACTTTGTTTGTTACCTGTGTCCGCGTCGTCCCTCCTGGCGTTTCTGCAATGACAGGATGAGGTGGATGAGAACTGGAGGCCGAACGGGCGAAAAAGAGTGTGTGTGTCCGTCTGTCTGTGTGCCTAAGACTTAGTGTGTACCCATTGTCGGCGGAGGCTCCGTCGGGCGCCGCTCGGCGCTTGCTGGCCGCGGTGGCGTTGGCGGGGACCTCCACCAGCGAGCGGGGCTCCACCACGTTGCGGGCCGACAACGAGAAGCGCTCGAACTCAGAGGGCGAGATCAGGTAGAAGCCTAAGGGGAGGGACACAGGGCACGAGGGTGAGTTCTGCACGGCTCGGGCCCGGAAGTTCAATTTCAATTCAATTGTATTTTTATATAGCCCTTAATCACCATTAGTCTCAAAGGGCTTAACAGGCCACTTCCCCAAAACGAAGGCGGTTTGGGGAAGTGATTTGTGGTTAAAGGTGAAATATTATACCACCAGGTATGAGTGTGATTAGCCGTTACAAGCCGTTTTGAAAATCTGCCTCTTCTGACATCACAAGTGGGCGTATCCCCCTAGAGGCCGATTTTCAAAACGGCTTTTAATGGCTAATCACACTCACACCTGGTGGCATAATATGTCACCTTTAACACATCAGTGTGATCCATCCTAGGCGTCGGAACACGCGTGAGCTTTTCTCCTAGAAATACGAAGGGGTGAGTAAACCCCCTGTTTCAGCAGGAGAACTTCCTCGCCGGAGAGGGAAACCCAACCCAATCAGAGGCCATAAAGAGAGGAGTAATGCTATTAAACAAAAGGGACCCGTTGGGATTCATAGTAACAGGTGCAGGGCGTCGACAAACAGTCTGAATAACCCACGTCACACTTGTTTGAGGCGGCGTGCGAAGCCGATAGAAAATGACCACTATGGAAAAGAGTTTCAGCCGCAGGCAGCAGACTTACTGAACACAGAACTACCCCAAACACAATTTGTTAAATAATAACAAATGTTCACAAACATGTGAAACATGTGAACCCCTAACAGACCAGCCTTCGACCGAGTGAACGCGGTTGTGGTTGTGATGTGGGGGTTGTGGTTTGGGGTGAACACGTCCTTCAACACAACAGCAGTACAGGATGGGCGTGTGTACGCCCTGAGTCTCACCCTGGCCGTGCTTGGTGAACACGCAGGACGCGATGCCGCTGACGTCCTCGCGCCGAATGCAGGGGTGCTGCACCTGCATCTTGACGGAGGGCAGCGACACCACGTTGAGGTCGCCCTGGTTGGTCAGCACCACCAGGCCGCTCTCGCCCGCGTCGGCCGTACGGCTGCTGCCGAACCAGGCCACGCCCACCCGCCGCACCCGCGAGCCGTCCAGCGCCGTCAGCTTCAGCTTCATCTTGGCGCTCACCTTGGGCAGCGTGAAGATCTGCAGAGAGAGAGAGAGAGAGCCAGACAGACAGACAGACAGACAGACAGACAGACAGACAGACAGACAGACAGACAGACAGACAGACAGACAGACAGACAGACAGACAGACAGACAGACAGACAGACAGACAGACAGACAGACAGACACGATGGGGACAGTTAGAATTATTCTGTTTGTGTTTTGAGTTTGTGTTAGACAGTGAGAGTTAGGTCTGTGCAATTAATCAAATTTTGATGGAGATTTCGATTTTTGGGTCAAATGATCTCCAAACTATGATTGAGGGGAATTTTTGATTCCCCTCGATCATTATATAAAGTATATTCATTTTATTAATTAAATATTTTCAGAACAGCTGGATACATATTTGTACATTATTTTCAATTTGAACATTTTCTTATTGAACATTTTGTTTATTTTTTTAAGGATTTCAAAGTTCTCAGATACAAAGTGTTATTTTGGAGAGAAATGCTGAATAAATGCATCATGTTTTCAAACTAAAAAATAATCATGAAAAATCGTGATTTCAATATTGACAAAAATAAACCGTGATTATGATTCCGCTATGGTAATGAGTGAGTAAAAAAAGTGAGTGTGTTAGGAAGACCGTACGAATGCAACGATTAAATTAAAAGGTGATACCACCAAGTGTGAGGGTGATTAGCCATTACGAAAACCGGCCTCTGGTGCTGGTTAGAGTGTCTGAGGGAGGTCTGTCCGCGGGTCTACCTTGAACTGCTCCTCGGAGACCACCAGCAGCTGGTGGGAGGCCTGCATGTCGGGGGAGCGGGCCAGGTCGTGGGCCACCTCCAGGGGCTCGGGGAGGGGGGAGCCGTGCCCGTCCAGCACCACGATGGCCACCACGGGGGCCCGGTGCATCAGCTGGATCTCCTTGGCTGGGGAGGGCCAGGGAGGGGAGGGTGAGGACGGGGCGAAGGGGAGTAACAACACCACAAAGAGGACTTTGGGTGTAGTTATGACAGTCGACCATTGTTGGATTGAATAATCAAAACAGACAATTTTGTGACGACTTTCAATGTCTTTACTACTGGTTTTTTTATAGTCTTGTCACGTTTAAAATCTCAATAAATCATAGAAATTGCAGTTTTACATGACCCGAGCTGTACCCATACCACACTTCGGTAAACCCTGGAAGTTTTAAATCTAGAAGTGGACAGACGGGATGTGATCTTGGGATCTTACCGGGGTGTGCGGTGATGGGTTCGTCGGCGCGGTGTTCCACCGACGGCATGCGGATCATGTACGCGAACACTGAGCCGCCGTTAGTCCCCGCCCATAACGAGGCACTGTTGTGAGAACCTTAACCAGGCGAGAGAACGTAAACTAGTCAACAAAAAGAATCTTAATGATTAAAGCACCTCTGGTAGAACAAGCTTATTGCAGTCACTCTTTATAATAGGCTTATTAGTGAGCCAATTAAAAAGGGAAGTGATGGACACTCCTTAAAAAGTGAACTGCATACATATTTCCGCACTATATCCAATGATGCATAGCGGATCAAAATATCATTGTGATTAATCCAATGTCGGCACATAATCAGTCTCTGACAACCCTGCCTTACCTATTCCACAAGTAGTTAACTATAAAGTTGGGCTGCTCGATTAAAAAATAAAAACTCCAGATTATTCAAACAATTATTTTTGAGTTTGAAAACATGATGCATTTTTCAGCATTTATCTCCAAAAAAAACACTTTGTAACTGAGAACTGAGAAAATAACCCTTAAAATAAATACAAAATATTTCAAGAAAATATATATATAAAAAATTTATATTAGTTTGGAGATATTACCAAAAAATCGAAAACACAATAAAAATGTGATTAATAGCACAGCCCTACTATAAAGCGTTCACTATAGAGGGAACAGGGAACGAGGGGAACATCTGGTAGCGGGACTCACTGTCTGACAGGAAGGTGTCGGCGAAGTAGAGCGTCCGCACGAGGCCGGTGAAGGAGTCCTCAGAGGAGCGGGCCTCGATCTTCCTCTGGACCGGGGCCAGCTCCATCTCCGCCAGCTCTGCCTCCAGGCGGGCGTTGGCCTCCTGGAGCTAGAAGGAGCGCACAGGAACGTGAGGAAGACCGTACGAATACGACGATTCAATTAAAAAGGGGACATGTTGTTCCACCAGGTTTGAGGTTGATTAGCCATTATGAAAAAACGGCCTCTTCTGACATCACAAGTGGGCTTATCCACATATATGTTTGACGGATACATAAGCAACGTTTGCTCCAGTCCACTGGGTCGGATGGTACAGTACACTGATCTATCCAGCAAACATCTAGGTGGACACGCCCACTTGTGATGTCAGAAGAGGCGGATTTCATAAACCTGCTTGTATTGGCTAATCACACTCGCACCTGGTGGTATAATACGTCACCTTTAAAGAGGCAGCACCACAACCACATTAGATAACCTAAAACGTACTCATACAAACATTTGACGAATGTTTGGTGTTTGCGCTTCTCATCGCTTTACGGTCGGGTAAAAAATTAACTAAAAACGTGAGAATAATGCGTTTGCGTTCTGTCAAAAGCGAAGAGCCGTGAAGGCGGTGCGGCACCTTGGCGGCGTTGGTGACGTGGTGTTTCCTGAGGGACACGCGGCTGCGGCGGATCCTCCGGAACGACTGGCGCAGGGACTTCTTGATGCTCTTCACCCGCGACAGAGGGCCCTCCATGGCCAGCTGGTCGCTGGGGTTCAGGGTGCACCTGCACGCCACGGCCCAGGGGAAGGAGGAGCAGGGGGAGACAGTCGGGGTTAGCAGGGCGAGAGGGGACTCAAATGGACACAAGATGAGAGGCACAAGCACTTTTTATTATTATTTGCTTAAACAGCAAATATGCATTTTTGCTATAGAGCAACACAATCACTAGTGCTGATCGCAATCGTGATATCAGCCTTAGCGATTGTATAACTGCAATTTTCTTTTTTATTTGTGTTTTCTTTTTTATTCTATTTTTTTTTTTTTTGCACTATTGAGAAACCTAACAAATCTGCACTGCAGAAATGCTTTTATTTTGGAAAAAATATTATTTATTTAATTTTGTAAAATATTGTTATTTTGAAAACACATTTTTTAGTTTTTGTATTTTTTATGCTAGTGTAGGTATGTATGTTTGAGTTGAGAAATAAACATTTTAAAAATATCAGTAATCTGTGTGCACTAATATTCACCATTACAGACTGTGCCTTACATTTTAGGCTTGTATTACCTGACATTGGCGGTTCACGCTTTACTGTAGCCTAATAAAAGAAGGTACTGCTTCATTCGTGCGTTGTGAACAAAATCACAGTCTCGCTAAATCGAGCGTGTACCTCTTGTGCTTCTCATCGTCAGAAAGGTTCCCAATATCTGCTAAATGCACCACATGGACTCTCAAAAAAATACAATTTTTTTGTAAAGCCCTTAATCACAGGTACATTCTCAAAGGGCTTAACAGGTCATGTATGTATGACATCCCCCTTACCCTAGCCCCCCAGAGGGCAAGAGAAAACTCCCTTAATTAGCAAGGAAGAAATCTTGAGATCAAACGCAGAGTGGGAGATCTCTCCTACCAGGGATGATCAGGAGTGCAATGTGTGCCATAATTGACATACATACATCTATGGAGGTCAGCGACACAGCATAGACACAGCACAGCGGACAAAGCGCGAGACGGCCCTACACAGACACCTTTACAGCCTACGTCAGCAGAAACAGAAACACTCCTCACTTGACCAGCACAGAGTTCTTCTGCTGGTAGTCGTAGAGGCCGAAGCCGTGGCTGGTGCCGAACGCCACCATCTTCCACTCCGAGTGCAGCGTGAGGGCGGTGACCACGGCGGGCGGCTGGCACTGCACCAGGGCGAAGGGCTGGAACCCGGGAGGGAACAGCACCGGCTCCTCCCGCACGTCCAGCCTCGTGTGGCCCTGAGAAGGGGGAGAGGGAGGGGGAGGGTGAGGGGTCGGCTTTGCAGAAATGGTGGGGATATGGGTAAGCTAGGTAAGCTAGGTTAGCTTAGGGAGTTACTTTTATTTATTTTTTCTGTTTTGGTTTACATAGCTCTCTGTCCGCTATGATTGGGTGAAATGCTCTGTGGGAAGATCTGATTGGAGTTGGCAGCGCCTGCCTCCGTATGAGACAGTTTTCCCTGGCTCATTTCTGACCAATCAGGGTATCTCTTCCCTGATTGGTTGAGGAGGGAGGGGATTTCTTTGGGGGGGGTTATATTTTTTTAAATCTTGCCATTCGGCTCACTCTCTTTACAAGCTTACCTACAGCAGCTTTAACTTGCGTGTGTCTAGATTGGATCTGACAAAGTGGTTTGACTGTCAGGATCTATGACTATGAAATGGGACAGCCCCTCCCCCCTCCCACACCACTTTCCCAGTTTGAGGCTTACCAGAATGCTGCATGAATGTGCGCAGTCAGTCCAACTGTGGCCAAATTGTGCTCGTACAAGCAAAACACAAATTTACCAATTTCACACACGTTAAAATCCTTTCTGTTTTTCCGTCTTTAGTGTTCTCAAGGACAAGCTCTGGATATACAATTTGTGCTGTCAGACATGTCACAACATGAGGGACTCAAACTTTGCATCAATCTTTTTTTCAGTGCAGTTCCCGACACAGAATCACTGCGTTGATCGCCCGTATCAAGCCTTAATAACACGAGGGATTCACCGGTGTTCTGTTCCCCACTGAGGAGGACTAGGTGGGAACCAAGATTGCTGCCTGGTGGGTCACCCCGGTGGCTCACCGGGCAGAGCGAGCACCCACCATAAACCCTAACCCTGATCGCAGCGACCCGGGTTCGATTCCTGCCCGTGGTCATTTGCTGCATGTCCTCCCCTCTCTCTCCCATTCCTACCCGTCTTTCTCAAACTAACATAAAACATAAAATCCTTTAGAGATTGCGGCCCGGTGCAGAGGCTCCCTTACCTTCCAGCGGAAGCCCTCCTGCCCCTGCAGTAGGTCAACGATCTTGGCCTCCACCGTCTGCTCAGCTGCCTCGTCGTTGAGCTCCAGCACCAGGATCTGGATGGATGGAGGGGGGGGAGGGGGGGGAGGGAGGGGGGAGGGGGGGGGGACCCCAAAAGGTCACCCCAAAAGGTCACCCACGGAGCCGTAGCAACGGACCATGGAAAGCTCAACAACAACTACACAAAGCAAACATGCCTCAGAGGTATATGTACAGTGGATCAACGGTGGATGTTTGCCTAGGGCAGGGCATCAAATAACAGCAGGGCCTTTTCCCGGTCAGGATTATTGCGCTTATCTCGCTAAGAGGGGAACCGCCACGCTTGGCTGTGCTCTTACGTCAACATCAGTTTTCCGCAGGACGTCAATATGGAAAAGTTGGATCGTGACATCAGCATCTGACTGATGATGTCAATGGTCCAACTTTTCCATTGGACCGAATCAGAAGACACGCCGCCAAGGGTCAGACTTTTCTCGTGGGATGTTGCCCGACCTTGATTCCGTCACACCCCACCGTATGAAGCGGCACTGGGCTTTAGGCTCTACTGTGTCGGGGGACCAGGGGGAGGAGGAGGACCAGCGGTACCTGTCCTGCAGTGCCGGCGACGGTCAGGTAACCGCTGTATTTACACAGGTGGATCTTCTGGACGCCCAGCCGAGGGTCGTCGCTGTAGGGGTCGAAGCAGCCCACCTGGCGGGGGAGAGGACACAGGAGCGCAGGACGATGAGGAAGCAGGGTTTGTTTTTTTATATTAAAAAATGTGACATGATTTTTTTTTTCATACGCATCTTTATTTTAAGTAGTACGTTTAAGTAACCAGATCCAGAATTCTAGAAGCTGATCCGAGGTATTTGGGCCAACCCCAACAGGGCAATGCGTTAACAATAGCCGTCATCCGTGTTTATGGTTTCCGATGTATTTTCCCGTGAACCCCGCGTCGCCATTGGTCAAAAGCACGCACCTTTCTGAAGGGAGGCCACTCTCCTTCAGAGCTCTGGTTCATGTTGTCGTTGGGGTCTGCGTCAGTGTGGAAGACCCCCGCGGTGCTCAGCTTGTACATGGGGTACAGGCACACCCCCGACGCGTCCCAGAACCGCACCGTCCCGTCCTCGTGTCTTCAGAGAGGAACGCGTCCCGTCAGAGCATTCATTTTAGAACACAACACTGTCATGCAAGTGACTTGCATGATAGTTTATCATACATTTATTCATGTTTAAATATAAATTATATTTTTACTATTAGTTTGAGACCAAAGACGGAAATAAAGCGTGACTCATCATACATTTCAGCACAAAGAGAGGTTCACAGACTTGAAAAAGTATAAATACACATAGTTGAAGAAGTTACAGAAATAGAAAGGTCATCACCAGACGATGCCATCAAAAAGCAGAAACATCCATAACCAGTCATGACATCTGTGCACAGAAGTGTCTACAGCAGCTAAACCCACCCTGTGAGGAGCAGATCCCTCTGGGGGGGGTCCTGACCCAGGTTCTGGCCCCCTGTGATGGGCCACGGCTGGAGGGAGGAGGAGAGGAGAGGTGAGAGGGGTGAGGGAAATGAAAGTTTTAAGTATAATCCTGTAGTATTACCATCTGGACGACGGGAGAGCGAATGGAATGTCTGTGTTTAAGGTATCGGCATACCACGCTGATGAGCTTAAAAAGGACTGTGAGAGTGTGTGTGTGTGTGTGTGTGTGTGTGTGTGTGTGTGTGTGTGTGTGTGTGTGTGTGTGTGTGTGTGTGTGTGTCACAAATACACGAAAATAAATACTGTACTTTTAGTACAGTACTGTTTACATTTTTCACAAGGATTTCCAGAGAAAATGAATGAATAAAAAAAGGAGGGGGGGGGGCACGATGCCGAACCAGACAGCCGTGCCCCCCCAGAAGGGGAGGCGGGCGGGCTGACCTTGGGGGAGTAGTGTGTGATCTGCAGCTGGCCCGCGGCCAGCAGGCGCTCCCACAGCTTGAGGGGGATGGCGGAGACGTGGTGGGAGCAGGTGATGGCCGAGCTGTGCAGGGGCACCAGGTAGGGCGTCTGGATGACCGGCCAGCCCTCCGTCTGGAGGTCTATCACCACCAGCTCCTCCTCCACCAACACCACCAGGGCTCCGGGGTCGCCTGCACAACACACCGCCGGCCAGGGGTTCAGCAGGGTAACACCTTACGGGTGGCGATTACATGCGTGTGCTTTATACAAAGTATACACAATATATTGAAGTTCTTCATGGCAATGGCCCAGAATCTAAAGTATATAGAAAGTGAAATAACTTATAAATGTTGCGATGCAGACACGCATCTTTTTAATAGCACGTGTATAAAGCAGTACTCTGTTCAGGTAGAACATAGCAGAGTGTGACAGTGCGCCTTTCATATCTCCTTCCAGAAGCGCAACTCTTCAGCTATCAACACATGACGGAGCTGGCGTCGGCCATGGTTTAATATGGAGGGGAGCATTGTTCACTTTGACCGTGCGCTCAAAGTGGACCGCGAGATGAACGACCTTCAAAGAATTCCACTTTGACCTCAGTGGACTGACCTCTCGGAACACAGCTTTTTTTTGACAAATCTTCATTTCTAAACTTTAACACATGTTTAATTAGTTAAAGGGGTGATATTACGCCACCAGGTGCGAGTGTGATTTGCCATTACAAACCGCTTGAAAATCGGGCTTTTCCTGTTTAGGCGACATCACAAGTGGGAGTGTCCACCTACATGTATTATTGATGGATCAGTCCACCAGCCTTACCATTGGTCTGTAGACTGTTTGCTTATCTATCCAGCATACATCAAGGTGGACACTCCCACATGTGATGTCACTGAAACCCTGGAAAGGTCAGATTTTCAAACGGCTTGTCGCAGCTAATCACACTCACACATGGTGGCATAATACCTTTCATCATGCGTTGACCCCTTTAAAATAGTCTTTTGTTGGCGTACGCACCTGTGTGCAGCGGGCCGTCCCTGATGACGAAGTAGTCGATGATGCGGGAGGTGAAGTCCAGCGCGACGTGCGTCTTGCCGTGGATGACGCTGATGCAGTGCCTGTCCCCGTAGCTGGCCCTGGGCATGCCGCCGCTGAACAGCAGGAAGGGAGGCCTGGACGGACACACACACACACACACACACACACACACACACACACACACACACACACACACACACACACACACACACACACACACACACACACACACACACACACACACACACACACACACACACACACACACACACACACACACACGTTCAAGTTCAGCTCTGTTTGCAGAGGGATTAATGTGTAACAAAAGAACAGGCAAACACGCCTGTTAAAAACGGTTCAAGCTTCGGTGGTGAAACAATGGCGGGATTAACGCTGACATCACCCTCGCCCAAGACGAGGCGGAGTTACACGGCCTATATGGCTTTGGTCGTTTGAGGATGTTGTTTGGGTAGGAAAGGAGTGGGAAGGGAAGTGGCTCAAGATGAAAAGGGAACTCACCCTTCTTCTGTGGGTAGCTGGACGATTTTGGAAATGGCCTTGCATGGGAAGTGGCCTATAAGAGAAAAACAGAAATAAAATGAATTTTTGTTTGATTTTCACTTTTACATTTGGTTTAGACATTCGTGTGATTTTGTGTCTCGACCCATCGAAAAACACGTGGCAGGCAGGGAGAGGGACGCTCTCTGGAGACCTCACCGTAAGGAATGTCTGACTTCTCCTCCTCGTCCTTGGAACTCTGCCCCCCGACGGTCCACCGGCAGTAGCTGCCGTCGCTATGGGAACTGAGAATATGGCCGCCGTCCTCCGTCCACCAGGTGCTCTCCAGTTGCTACGGCGCAGAAACAAGTCAAGATGAACAGTCTTAACAATATGATGACGAGTATAACACGCTGGCCTGACCAGACGGCGTCACCAACCGGTGCCAACCAAAAGGCCTAAGGACGCAATCGGACGGACCAACAGCCAATCAGAGCAACGAATCGTGTCGCACGTCGCTGGCAGCCATCTTGGTTGTTTAAGAAAAGGCCTCGATGGCGCTCCTCTGTACATCATCGTATCAGACCAGCCACATCAAAGGTCAGCCCACCCAGGCGGCAGGGGTACCTGCGTGGCGGGGATGTGCTGGACGGCCTGGTGCTTCTCCAGGTCCCAGACCACCATGAGGCCGCGGCCGTAGCCGATCACCACCTGGTTGGGGTCCACCGGGTTCTCCTGCAGGGTCTCCACGTGCTCCAGGTTCCTCCGACCGATGTAGTCCTCTGGTACACTGGGGGGGGGGGGGTGACAGAGTGACAAGGTGAGAGAGAGTGAGTGAGAGAGTGAGTGACAGATAGAGAGTGAGTGATAGAGTGAGTGAGTGAGAGAGTGACAGATAGAGTGTGAGTGATAGAGTGAGTAACAGAGGGACAGATAGAGAGTGAGTGATAGAGTGAGTGAGTGAGAGTGACAGATAAGAGAGAGTGAGTGAGAGAGTGAGTGACAGATAGAGAGTGAGTGAGTGAGAGAGTGACAGATAGAGTGTGAGTGATAGAGTGAGTAACAGAGGGACAGATAGAGAGTGAGTGATAGAGTGAGTGAGTGAGAGTGACAGATAAGAGAGAGTGAGTGAGAGAGTGAGTGACAGATAGAGAGTGAGTGACATAGTGTGTGACAGATAGAGAGTGAGTGATAGAGTGAGTGAGATAGAGTGAGTGATAGAGGGACAGATAGAGAGTGAGTGTTAGAGTGAGAGATAGAGTGAGAAACAGAGTGTGAGTGATAGAGTGAGTGACAGATAGAGAGTGAGTGATAGAGTGAGTGACAGAGTTACAAAGTGAGAGAGTGACAGAGTGAGTGACAGAGTGAGTGACAGAGTGAGTGACAGAGTGAGTGATAGAGTGAGAGAGTGAGTGAGAGAGTGAGTGAGTGATAGAGTGAGTGAGTGATAGAGTGAGTGATAGAGTGAGTGATAGATAGACTCCTTCCGGGGACCTGTATCAAGGTTGAATTGCACCTTCATTTTTTTAAGTCACAGTGTTAATGTTCCCGCTATCGGGAACCAGGGAAGCAAAGAGCACCGGGGAAACGTCTGACCCCTGCTAGGAGTGTTTGCAGAAACTATCACTCCTCGGTGTACACTTTACTTCATCGTTGCACCATAACGCACCCTCGTTGCCATGCGCGTGCCACGGTTTCTATAACGGAATCTGGAAAGACGGAAATTAACAGAAAGCACGCTGTGTCGCCAAAACATTCCCCCTGGTCTGCCCGAGTCTAACTATAAAGATACTGCACATGTAATTTACTTCAGCCAGGAGCACAATTTAGCTTCTTTCCGTCCTTCCTCAAACTTTCCAGGCGTCACAGTTACAGCGAGGGTTCACCGCGACTGGATGGGAGCAGCGGAAAAGGTGTGTGTGTGTGTGTGTGTGTGCGTGTCGCTCTCTTTGTCTTCGCTCAATAGGGATGGAGGAAAATCCAGGTTTGGAAAGTAGAAGCCTGCCACGGCGCTCCACGCATACACTGAGCAAGCAAGATTTCACCAATTCAGCAGTACAAAAAATAGCTTTGCACTAATTCAGCAAATAAAGATGATTAATTCAAAATGCCGGGGGGGGCTTTCACTTTTGTGGAGCTGCATGTTTCCACCTGGGTGTTTACACAACAAAGTATAGGGAGCAAACAGACGTTCATCCGTCAGATCAGTCGAGATCATTCCGTGTGTACACATACACAAACAACCATCAACACACTTTCCTTCTGTACCCACCTGTTGGCCACCTGGTCCAGGCTGATGTTCCTCTCCTCCAGCTCCCGGAAGCCAGGGACCTCCACCACGAAGACGTGCCCCCCCTCCGTCCCCAGCAGCAGCAGCTCTCCTGATGAGTGGGCCAGCACCGACGTTACCCTGGTAACGCTGGGGGGAGCCCTGAAACAGGAAGGGGGCAGAGAGACGAAAATCAATAGAAAACAAATTTTTCGGGGGTTTTCTCTTTGAGTTCTTTTTACCCATATTTAACCGGGGAAGAGCCCCACTTAGTTTAAAAACGTCTTCTACAATGGTGTCCTGGCCAAGATGGGCGGCAGCGCAACGGTTTCAGATTGACAGCATGGGACGAATTGCAGACAATAAAAGTTACAAACCACAACATTGAGAAATGCAATTTAAATCAGGTCCGAGGTTCACAACAGTGAACAGTCTGACTTGCCTGCCTCCAAATCCCACAGGCAGGATTAAAAAGCCCCCGATGGGAGCAGCCCCCCACGAGCCGACAGGCCAGATGAAAAAATGCATCTTTCTTTTCTGTAATCTTGCAGCCTAGCAATCGGAGAGGTTGTGGTGAACGACATCGTACCCTGGCGGTCCGGTCAGCGTGAAGCGTCCGATCTCCAGCAGCTCAGACACGCCCTTGTGGGCCCTCAGGGTCCACATGTGAAGGCTGTTGTCATCCAGCAAGGTCACCAGCTCCAGCTGTGTGTTGAGACACGCACATGGGGTCGGGTTAGGTTAAACTACAACATACACCAGACACACCACGTACACACACACACACAGTGGATCCGCACATTCCCTAGCATTGCCATTAGAAGACTCGGCATGTAACGGTGTAGACATCAGTTATCCATAAATTCACACTCTTTTCCATCACCCGATTGGCCTTAATCACCCGACGGCCATTTTGGTTCTAAACGCTAGCCGGTGGCTCACCTGGAAGGGGAGGAAGTGGACCCGTGTGACCACGGCGTTCTCGTCGTGCAGGCCCATGAACTCCACGCCTGGGGCTCCGTAGCTGAACCGCCGTCAAGGAAGTGGCGGGAGTAAGGTGGTGGTAGGGGGGGTCCACGGGTCATATGAAGTGTAACACCGAGTACACCCAGCATGCACAATACTCGCCTCGCACATGTTTTCATTACAACTCTGCTGGTGCTTCTCACAGAAGCCGGGCAGGAGTTGGAATGTTCATGTTTAATTGCTTGTCTTACAGATACATACATATACACACACACACACACACACACTAATTGGTTAACCTGAGTGCTTGGTTTTACCACCAAGTCATCGTGGGCTTCGGAGAGGACAAGGAGGCCTGTTGTGGGGACCGAGCCTGGGGCCGCCAGTGACAGCTGCTAATGCTGCGCAGTGCCACAGCCTTTGGTGTCGTTTAGGTCGGGACAATCTCCTTTATTGTGTGAGTGGATTATCCCACAGGAGGGAAGGCACAGGGGTTGTCACAACTCTGTGTCTGTGTGTGCTCGGGTGTGTGTATGTGTGTGTCCAAGTCCATGTGAATGGGCAGAAGGCACTTACTGGCTATGCCGCACTTTCACAAAGCATAATTATGTGAAAGGCTATGAAAACACACACACACACACACACACACACACACACACACACATTCACAGTCACGCCCCCACACACACACACACACACACACACACACACACACCTTTGTGTGGGTGTGTTAGTGTCTGTGCGCCTGTTACGCAACATCGTGGGAAAACAGAATACCTTTCCCAGGTGGCTGCTTGAGCGGCACACAAGGTGTTAAGAGTCAGAGCCAGTGCACACCGGCAGGTTCCAACACGAATAGAGCATCGTCTCAAAAAAGAAATCAAATAAAGTTGCACCTCGCTCTAACTGTACCAACCACACAGATGACACACACAGACTGTGACTACGCAGCACAACGAAGGAACAGGAGAGAAATGCAAATGCACACCCACCCCCCACCCCCGTACACACACACACACACACACACACACACACACACACACAAACACACACACACCCACGGTAGGATACAGTTTGATGGCTCCGGAGCGAGTCCCGATGGCCAGGAGCTGCAGCGAGGGGCTGTAGCCCAGAGCGCTGGGCTGGTGGGGGAAGCCATGCTCCACTGTCTGAGAGAGGGAGACGCCGAGGAGGGAGAGACACGTGGAGGAAGGGGGAGGGAGAGAGACACGTGGAGGAAGGGGGAGAGAGAGAGACACGTGGAGGAAGGGGGAGAGAGACATGTGGAGGTAGGGGGAGAGAGAGACATGTGGAAGGAGAGAGAGGGTGATACAGGGAAGGAGGGAGAGGGAGAGACAGGGAAGGAGGGAGAGACGCGTGGAAGAAGGGGGAGAGAGACATGTGGAAGGGGAGAGAGACGTGGGGTGAGGAGAGGGAGAGAGACGCGTGGAAGGGTAGAGACGTGGGGTGAGGAGGGGGAGGGAGAGATGTGGGGTGAGGAGAGGGAGGGAGAGATGTGGGGTGAGGAGAGGGAGGGAGAGAAGTGAGGAGAGGGAGAGAGATGTGGGGTGAGGAGAGGGAGAGGTGGGGTGAGGAGAGGGAGAGAGACGTGTGGAAGGGGGAGAGAGACGCGTGGAGGGAGAGAGTGGAAGGAGAGGGGGGAGAAAGAGAAAGGAAGAACAGAGTAGAAAGGAGGAGATGATAACAGGAAAGATAGGAATGGAGATGGGAGCAGAGCAAGAGAAGAATGAGGAGGCGGTAGTGATGGTTAGATAAGCGAAAAACCAACACTCGCTGCTGCAGAACTACTCTACGGAGGAAGTTACCGTACATATATGTACATGACTAACTACGGCTGTTTCAGCAGGTTATGCTTAAACAGAAAAATAAACTGGTCTACCCAATTCCTGAATGAATAATCATCCAGAATTGAAAATGTGCCAAGTCCTGACGGCTCCACAGCGGCCAACGGCTAGCAGTTGGCCTCTGTTAGCAGCACCACCTGCCACTGGCTCATTAATGTGATTACAGGGTTATCCGATTCCGAGACCTCTTATCTCGCTGATTGGCAACGTAAAATCCTGTTGTCAGGGATATGAGAATGGTTGCGTGCAGACGATCCAAGCCAACATGAACGGCAAAAAACGGAATAAACTCAAATGAATGAATATAAAACGGGACTGACTAAAATACATAACAGAAAAACTCAATTTCATCCATTACCACAATTATAAACTAGCCATTACCTGGAAATAACTTGCTTTCCTCACAACGTGAGGTAAGTTACAGAATGCCTTGGAAAATGCCTTGTAAATGTAATGTTATCGAAGAACACAAAAGTAGTGAAGAAAGTTCACAGATGAATCTTCTAATCCTCATCATCAACTCGACCCAGGGGCCTCACTACACTCAAACCCAGGGCCCAGCTACAGTCAACCCAGGGGCCTAAGTACACTCATCCCAGGGGCCTCACTTCACTCAAACCCAGGGGCCTCACTTCACTCAAACCCAGGGCCTAACTACAGTCAACTCATCCCAGGGGGCCGGGGGCCAGGGGCCTCACTTCCCTCAACCCAGGGGCCTCACTTCACTCAACCCAGGGGCTCACTTCACTCAACCCAGGGGCCTCACTTCACTCAACCCAGGGGCCTCACTTCACTCAACCCAGGGGCCTCACTTCACTCAACCCAGGGGCCTCACTTCACTCAACCCAGGGGCCTCACTTCACTCAACCCAGGGGCTCACTTCACTCAACCCAGGGGCCTCACTTCACTCAACCCAGGGGCCTCACTTCACTCAACCCAGGGGCCTCACTTCACTCAACCCAGGGGCCTCACTTCACTCAACCCAGGGGCCTCACTTCACTCAACCCAGGGGCCTCACTTCACTCAACCCAGGGGCCTCACTTCACTCAACCCAGGGGCCTCACTTCACTACAGGGCCCCGGTCCCCCCTCTCCTCACCTTGTTGAACTGGTAGAGGTCCTGCTTCAGCCGGTCCCTCTGGCTCTCCTGCCCGTGTCGCCTGAAGCGCTTCATCCTCGCCGCCACCAGAGGCCCTGGAGCCTGGGAGCGGGAGCACCACTACACCCTGCACCCAGCCCCAGGGAGGGGGAGAGGGGGAGAGGGGGAGAGGGGGAGAAAGGGAGGAAAAATAGTTTATTTTTATGATGATGGCGGCTGAAAAACAAACCTTTCCCACAAGGGGGTTTCGGATTGGTTTGGCTCGCTGGTGAACACGATTAATAATGAATTGCATTTATAACATGGCTTTTGAAGGCACTCGGAGTGCTTCACATGGTGAGTGAGCGTGCGAGTGGGAGGGAGGGGATGTCACACCTCCTCACCGTCGCTGTGTGTAGCACTGTTTGGGCGACGCAAGGCAGCAGCCAGTGTGCACCAACATCCTCACCACACACACACAAATATATTCAAACCCGAAAGGAAAAGTAGTTTAGCCCTCTACCAATGCGTCTTGAATCCTGCTCCGTGTTTCATCTCCTCTTTATATCGTCTCTTAAAAGGTAATAATGAACCCGGGAAGAAGGGGTCAGGTGGAGGGGAGGGGGCGGAGACTTAAGGAGCTGGCCAATGAAACGCAGAGTTCAAAAGGACCACAGAGCGTGAAGGAGTTTATAAGAAAAAAAAAAAGAACGTCATCTCCACATCAAAGTGGGAAGCCGCGACGAATCCTTAGGTCTCAGGTAGATTACGACGTGGCTGTCGGTGTAGCCGGTGTTTGTGTGCGTGTTCAGATGCTGGATGGGATGTTGAGCTTGACAACTCAACTAGAATCTGGCTGAGATGTGCGTGGTTCTTCGAAGACAACTGGGGTCAGAGGTCGATAGGGGCCGAACAAGGGTGCGGCGGGGAGGCCATTGTTGTCTCTCACACACACACACACACACACACGCACACTTTCTATAGAAGCCACTCCAGTGTGTTGGAGAAGGGAAGAAAGGGCTTCAAAGAAGGAGAAACTGAGTTCCTTGCATTCTTGTGTCGATCAATAAACCTGGAGGAATTCCACCAAAAAAGCAGCCATATTGTTACCCTTATGGGGGGGGGGGACCCCCTCCCCCATGTTCATGCTAAGCTACAAAACAGAGCTGAAAATATATATACTATAAGAAAATTCACAGAAGAATCACTATTCTTATCTTCTTTGTTTATGAATTGAATCACAACTCATTTTTATTTTTTTTAAGTAATTAAAAAATATATATTTTCACTTTTGTTTTGGCTATTCCTTTGGGTGTTTCAATTACTGAAATCAGTTGGTTTATCTTTTTTTAATATAGAAAAATCCTCTTAAACACACAGTTTACTCTGCTTCCCACACCGCATCTCAGCGCACAGTGGACTTGAAAAGATCCTGAAATCAGAACCCCTATGTACTGAATTTGTTATCCGAATACCGAAAGGCTCCCTCAACACACTGGCCGTCCTTTAGAGAGAGCAGCCCCTGTCCTGCTTGCAGATAGCTGACTGAGGAGAGGTAAAACGACCCAAACCAAAGAGAGCCTCACCTGTTATATAGGTGAAATAGGGCCTTGTCGACCCAGCAAAATGCAGTGTAAACCAGAGGGTTGAATCATATAGGTCTGTAGACATCGCCTTGCTCAATTCCAACAGTATTCCAACTGTTAAAATACAAACTCGACTTCACTTGAATATACAACCAGCCCGCCAGTCAAATCCTTATCACAAAATCTACAGAAATATTCAACATTTCATATCAGTCTGCACTCCTCCAGCTCCCTCCTCCCTCCCTCCCTCCCTCCTCCCTCCCTCCTCCTCCCACCCTCTCCACCGCCCTCCCTCCCTCCTCCTCCCACCCTCTCCACCTCCCTCCCTCCCACCCTCTCCAAGTGACACAAAAGAATGTCCACGTTGAGAAAACAAACAACCAAGAAGGAAAAGTATGTCTCGGGTTTGGCTCCAATCTAAACACACCAGGGATCTCCAGAACCATATCTGGGGTGAGTATGGAGCGGAGGAGGGGGTAGAATAATAATAATCATGGTCAACAGCCAGACCTGCAGGCCATTAGTCACAAGTCTGTGACCCAATCCAGCACAATGACTCAAGTTCCCCCCCCCCCACACCCACCAACAATGGCAGCCCGGTCAGTCGGGGCCAACAGGAGACATGGTTCTGCTTTATCCCTGTACTGCATCACTTGGTTCCTTCAGCCTCTTGCTCACCCTGCATCCTTTGGTTCCTCGTCCACACACTCTTCCCAAAAACACTTCCTCACTCACAATAGAGAAATATCAAAAACGTTGTGTCTGAACTGCTGTTGTTGTTGTTTGACCGCATTACAGCGCTGGTTCTGGGTCGACTGTGGGTTTGTCAAACCCCAAAACATGTTGGGAATGTTAGACAGAGCTTATAACATTGAGCTGGGTTACATGGCACCACTCATCATTCGAAGCCGAGATCTAGCTTCATCGCACAGTGCAGGTTTCAGTGCAAGATTTAAGTTCCCCCAGCCTGCACTGATTGAGTCATTGTGGTAAACTCTCTGCGGTGACTCGGTGATCAACTCGCGTGGCGTTGACAATATGTACATACGCAATTAGTCACCAGTGAGACTGTTGGTGATGAGCAAAGTGTCTGGAATGACGGATGTCAAGACGCAAGCAGTGAATGGATGTGAACAGAATTCACCGCACAAGAAGGAAATAGTTTGGGGACGATCGTGATAATTATCAAAAGTTAATAATACGTCAATAAGTTCACAGTAAATAGCTAACCGTGCGGTCTCAGTTCATTTTGGAAGGCTTGGAAGTACAACGTACATTAACGAGTCAGTTATTACCCTTGAGACTATAATGCTTCTTCTAGAGCCCTGAATAAACTGGGTGCAAGTCAAGAAGCTCAAAGCTATTGCCAACAATGGAAAGTCACACACACACACCCGCACTTTTATTAATTCACCAGAGACCCACAGTGAATTACCCCCCTGCATTTCAAAGACTTTAATTGTGGGCTTTCGTATCACTTGACAGACATTCGGTGTGAAGCTCAACAGGTCTTTCAATGTACTTAGCAAGGGACTACCCGCTAGTTACCCATGGCCTGTGCTCCAAGTCCCAGAGTAGATCGCAATTAGTGTGACCAAGGGTAATATTTAACACCGTCAGCTGTGTTACAACTGACAGCCCCCAACCACCCCCACCCACTCCAGCCTCACCACCTATTATTGGAGTTCCATGCAGCGGGTTGCTTGGATGAGCGAGGCAGACTTGTAGTCCATATTAAGAACATGAGAATAGTTATTAACAATATATGCATCACCTGACGTGTATACTGTGGTTTTCGAAACAAAAACGTAAACTCAATGTCATGCACATCAACACGGTATTGTACTTCAGAGAGGATTACTGAATCCATGAGTAATGACATGTGTGGAGGTCTTGTGGGTGGTGGACTAATGTCACCTTGGTCTGACAGACCGAAGGAGCAGTGCTGCTCACCAGCTGGCCAGACATAATTTCAACAATTTACATCTGTTGGCCCAGTGGTTACAAAATAGTACAGTTTCACAGCAAAACATTGGCGCAGGAAAGCTTAGTATCGGCATCTCATCGTTACGTTTGAGTCATGTTCGAGAAACGAGTTTGCGTTTGCACTTTGTTTCAAACTACAGCTTTGAGTGGTTAAAATATTGCAGAACCTCAGAAAACCAGCTTTCAGCTGCGTTGCCATCCAATTTAATATTTATATAACCCGTATTACAAGCTGTGGTAAAAGAAAAAGGAAGACCCGTTAAAGATTAACATTAAACAAGATAGGCTGGGCAGGCCATCGTGGCACACAGTATTCTTTCGCAGCACATATTTGCTCAGCCGGCATGATGTCACCAGCGATGTCCCCAACAAGACTATGTTTAAGTAGGTGTTGTGTGTTTGCGGCCTCCTTCTCAACACAACACTAGGTCAGGACTCCCAAATCAGTCCCAGCTTCAGGTGGACCTTGCCCAACACACACTCCTAGTGAGTATAGATTTTTCCTTTCCTGGAATATCCGATGACCGAATAGTAGCAACGACCCCAGTGTTGCAAGCGAGGTAGTGTGACAAAGGCTTCCTGTGTGAGCCACCCTGTCTACAGGCTTATTGAACCAATGTCAAACGTCTTTATCTGAGGCAGAGATATTTACCTGTGACGAGACGCGGGCCTCATACAACAGCCCTTATCGTCTGCGGGCTCAATCTAAAATCACTAAATCACACTTAAACACCATTCCTTCCTGGCCTTCCAACCCGCGTTTCTTTCCCAACTTTATTATTTAACCTTCGAAAACGGTTCCGACGCCTCTGGCGAATCCCAACGTGGTGATTTCCATTCTTCCCCAATCCAGGATGATGTCATCCGATTCCCAGCATATCAACTGATCCATCCGAGGGGAGAAAGGACTTTAATGAAAAAGAAGAGACTGAATACGCAACGGCCGTGATGAACATGCCTGCACAAGGAGGAGGAAACGCACGCTGCTTGGCTGAGAGGGGGCTCTTCGGTGTCTAAAACAGCATAGCTAGCATACTCCCCCTGACTGACAGAATGTGTTGCTGGAAAATGCCTGGCATCCAAAATATTGTAATTGTGGCATTACACAACAGGCAGCTATGTCAGCACTTGCCAAACTCAAGGAAGAGAGCCTGAATTATAGACTGCCCCGCCCATAACAAAATCTGGCATCGGTGTTCATCAGAAACCAGCCTTCCTGCGACTCATGTCAAAAACTGTACTGGTGCCAAAAAACAACAAAAAAAAAACACTAGTCACATGAACCTGTTACACAGCTTCATTAGACACTACAGCCTAGGGCCGGGGCCATAACCTGGTGTACACTCTAGCACATCCGTCATACATTAGGAATATCTGGTTTGTGATATTGTTATTCCCCACGATGCTTGTGACATAAGGGCTAACTTCGACGATGTGTATCCCTGACTCCCGAGAGTGTCTTCCGAACTCAATCAGGCTTGAAAGAAGCGATGCAATGCTGAAAGGTGATCATATCCGTCTTACAAACAATTCCGTAACATTCCTCGATGCATGGGAATACAAACAGACATTCCCTGACCCCCCCCCCGCTCACTCTGGACATCAGACGATGGTTGAGTGGTCATATCAGTGCACTCTTGGAAACAGTTTGAGAGGGGATCTCTGTATTCTTGGAGTGTGACGTTGACACTGGACACCCTGGCATGTGGTTCTTTAACTGTTATGTTGTGCCTTTCAGACAACAGTCATTATACACAAGGCCTAACATTTTTTTTTGTTTGGTTCGGGTTTCCGACCGACCCTGTCAATTTATGTGCGACCCAAATTATTTTATGAGCTTTAAAAAAAAAAAAAAAAAATTATGCAAACTATAATCACGTTTTGGTACAGCACCTCTTCATTCTGTACAAGGATGAGCGAATTTTCTCGTTTTTAAATGAAAACAACCTACCTATCATTCGCTGCCGCTGGAAAAAATAAAATAAAAAAATAAAATAAATTCCCTACCTACCCATGACCTCAACTGACAACCAACAGGAACCAAACTTTTTTTTTTTTTAGGCCCAACAACATGCCAGATCATTTTTCCTTCCTACAAGAACGCAACCACATAGAGAAGGTCAGTGAGGGAGGGCCCCTTGTCTTTGCTTATGGGAGGGCAATAGCTATAGAGATGCACCCTCCTGCACTGTCCCTGAACACAACAGAAACAAGATCTTGTCGATGCAGGGTGGGGCCGACAGGATGCCCCGCGACCCCACTGCACTTTTAAAAACGCCCCCCCCCCCCCCCCTCTTTCCTGTAATCAGAACTAGGGACAGAGAGAGATATGGGAGAGAGGATTTGGGTGGGTGTTTGTCATGAGCCAAAACTGAACGGCAGTTATTTAATAAAGTCGTCATTGACATTATTTTACTGACTAGCCTGCTATAACTGCTCATAAAATACAGCACTGACAACAATCTGCCTTTGTCTTTGGCAATAAATAAACATGACCAATAACATCTAAACGATGAATGAAAACTTTTCATTCAAGAGCCATTATAGTATGTCGTTGTTGACCTGTATTTTCTTCAGCTAGGTGGGAAATCTACTTCCTGCACAGCATCATCACTTAACAGCCAAGTATCTTTCTGATTCATCATGTCATCCACATTGTTATAATGCCAAAGAGAAAACACGTTGCACAGATTTCTTCATGAAAGGCTGGCCATCAGGCGGTTCATTGTTATTTGAAAACAGAGCAACGCCTCTCAGACACGTCGACCTGGCCAGGTAGGTAGGTGGGTAGGATTTGTGTATACAAAAACAAAAAAAAACTAAAAACAGTAATATATGTGGCTTGGGAATGAAAAACAAAAAGAAAATCCAGTAAACAGCACTAACCCAGTGTTTACAAAGTGGAGTCCCACTTTATCATAACTTCAGAAACTAATAATATACATCAGTCATCATTGGTATATTGGTCAGGCGAGCAGCCAAGTTGTTGTCTTCGACCTTACCCAACACCTGGGAGCAGCGCCTGTTTTGCCTTCATAATAGTTTCAGGTAGACCATGCAGGAGAAACTCTTTGAGAACAAAGGGGTTTTGTTGGGCGAGCCTTGGCTTGGTGCAGGAGGGAACTCACACGAAACACTGTCCTCCACCAGTAACCTGCTTACAGGACCAAAGGCTTTTGTTATGTAGAGATGCATCAGGTGGCTGAGAACTGCGCACGTTCTGAGTCGTTAAACTCAAAGAAATCTTAGGTTTGGGTTTTTGACATGGGGTATTTGCACTGGTCATGACAGCTCGTTTAGCTGTGCTGTCAACGAGTAGCAGCAGCAGCAGGTATCCATGGACATGTCGAACTGAGCTCTGTGGCATGGATCTGTAACGCTTCATCACACATCAAGTAGGGGGGCTAGGTGCGATTGCTGTCATTTGGCAAATCCCCCCTCAAAGTTGACAAACCGGTATAACCATATCGACTGCAACACAAGACTCACGCCCCTACCTCAAACACACAATTACTCACGGATGAAACCAGGCAGTTGGCTCAAAAGCCGTGCACTACAAACGAGGTGGAGACACACCTTGACAAACTGTGGCGTCCCTTATCAAAGTTAAACGAGTACATCATTTGTTTTCCCCGTGACAAAACATTGAGACGTACATAAAAAAAAATGCACACGCTTCGGTAGGGAGTGGAGCTTGTGGGTGATTTTTTTCAACTTATACACCCTATTGACCGTTTCTGTGTCGCTTTCCAGCCTGGAACGCAGGGTTGAATCACCTCAAGTCTCAATGAATGGGTCATGCATGTTCTGCCTAAACGTAGCCATGTAGAAGAGCTAAAGCTAAGCTAATTAATGTTTGCCTGTGTTGAGTTGTGAGTTGATTGACACACTAGCCGGGCTAGCTAACGTCTAGCTAATAGTACCGTCCAACTAGAGAGCACGTTAACCCACTGGGTCGGACCGTGTTGTGGTCCTACGCGGTGGTTCCGGACCCTACGGCTGGACGGACTGCTGGGGACCCGGCTCGCCAGGAGAAGACACCTGTGGGCGGCGGTCCTCCGTACCGTGAAGGTGTAACGACGGGCCCTCCTTCTCAAACTCACCTGACTCGAATCGCTCGTCTCTCAGCCAATGTCCAACGTTTAGAGTCGCTGGTTAAAATTCCCCAGGGTTGATGCTCAATGTTTGTGAGGCTCGCAAAGCTCCGCTTATCCAACCGGGGGGGAAATGACTTGAGCAGGGAATAAACGCGCTTTACTGTATCTTGCCGCAATAATTTCACATGAAATATAGTTTCTTTGCCGGTTTAAAACTTCTGTACGGATCCTAATCTTTCTGTTTGTTTCACTGCGGCAGCCTCGATGTTTCCTGATCGGCGCGTCCAGGGCTAGGCTAAACTTGACTGTCTTGCTAACTCCTCCCTTAAGCCCCACCCCCTTCCTCCAAGTAGAACTACACTTCCCATCAACCGGTGGCTTGTCTACACAAGATATGTCTGCGGAAAATAAAACACTTAAGATAGTATAATAATAGCCATAGACAATCCGTGTATAGACCTATATCCTAAATGATTGTATGGTTACATATGAAATAATATCAGGTAAGATTTGCCTAAAATACTTCATGTTAACGTGCATGCAAATCGATTATCACTAGGTTTAATAAAATAATCCCATAATTTACTTTAGAAAGGAAACCAACCATTCAACTTGAAACCAAATTCTGATACAATTTCTTTATTAATTATTTTTGAAAAACATTTCAAAGATCACTTCAGACATGAATACTGCTATAAGTTCAGACAGCTACAACCACTGAACCACTCTACTGCCCATAATCAAAGGAAAACTAATCCCATCAAATCAATAATCCAATCATCCAAAGGAATGCTCCTCTTTGTTTAGAAATAGTAAAAAGGAGATGAAAAGCCTGCAGCGTTTCAGGTCAGGACAGGCTCAGAACACAGGCTCCCTCGGAAGGAGTAGTGACGTAGAAAGTTGGGGTTCCACTGTACCGTTCCTGTTGAGAAATAAAGAAACCTTACATTTATAGTGTGCATCAAAAAGAAAAGATTAAATATCTAACGCAAAATAAATACCAGCACATGTTAAAGAGTTACTTATGTCCACCACTAGTTTGCATTCATTAGAACCAAACCCTAATCTAACATCTTGCACGTCTTTCAACACTGATGAACGCATGCCCAACTCACCCCATCCTGCTTGAGGCTTTCAACAAGAGGAAGGAGATAGAGCACAACAAATCTTTTCCTTCGCACACTTCCTTTACTATGGCTTCCTCCTTACTAAATATACCCCATGTCCCATCCCAAGTAAAGGGGAAGAGTGTGTGTGTGTGTGTGTGTGTGTGTGTGTGTGTGTGTGTGTGCACTGTATAATGGGGTTAAATTGTTGTTTAGAATGGTACACTGAGGATTTTGAGAAAATCTGTTAAAGTTAATTTTTTTATGTCATCATTCCTTATTAAGAAATGACCTTTAGTCAAATCCTGGGGTTAAAAGATTAACGGACGACTGTTAGCGATCCTCTATGGAGAGGCCTGGGTGCTCTAGTAGTATCAAAGTCTTCCTGCAGCAAATCAGCCTTTAACCAAACGAAGAGAGTTGCAGTTGAGAATGTCCTTTGGGTCAGGGGTCACCAAATCGACCTTGAACCCTTCGGCCAGGGACAACGACAGCAGTTCTTCCACAAAACCCTGCATGTCGCGAATCTCCTGCTGGCTGTGTCGCGTGTCCATGATGTCATCAGGCGGCACCTGTTCGACCTCCGGGAGGAAAATGGTGAGCGCGCGGTAGCGCTGCTTGTTGTACTGGTCCTGGGGCAGCTCCTCGGGCCTGGGCACCCATTCCAGTTTCAGCCGGTTTTGGCCAGGGTTTGAAGGATGCAGGGCGCTGAACCCCTGGGACGTGCGGTAAGAAAAGCGCTCGCAAAGCATCCCCACGAAGGCCCTCCAGGTGCAAAAGAGGTTTGCGGTGAAGACGCGCACAGAGCACGTGCGGAGCTCGTAGTTCTCGGGCCCTCTGCGCAAGTTAAAGTGCAGCACACGCACCTGCAATGAGACGGCAAAACACGCTGACAAGACCATCTGGAGAGCGTACACAAACAGCAGAACTGGTCCTACCATGTAGTTAAACACACACACACACAAACAAACTCTTTTCATATGGGCTCAGGTGACACACACACACACACACACACACACACACACACCTTGCAGTCAACATCCACCATCAGCATGGCCCCTAGGGGCCCCCCTCGAATGCTGAGAGGCGCAGACGCCTCGCAGCGTGTGATCTCCTCCAGCAGGGGGCGTATCTGAAAGAAGTCGGCCTCGCGCCGCAACAGCGGCAGCTCAGAATACACGTCGGGCAGATCCAGGGAGCTGGAGCGCAGATAATTGAGAATGTGCCGGAACACTTTCCCATCGCGGTCGATGAAAACGTTCCCCCGCCGGTCCCTCAGCGGGGCGATCTGACCGCTGAACATGGCCCCGAGCATGGAATCGCGGCAGCGGGTGAGCGTGTCCAAAGTGGTGGTGTAAAGCTCCCCGCCGACGTTGAGCGACACCGGGTCGCGCAGAGAGTCACTGTTGTTGCTCTCGGTCGAGTTAAGGTTCAGCATCTCGGCGCGAGGGTCACCGACCTTTCAGTGTCACGCCTTTTTACGATCCCGGGTCACTTGCTTCAACCCTGGTGGGGTGTCGAGCTGTGTTCTTCTTCTTGTTTTGCCACGGCCGCTGTAATGAGAAGGAGGTCCTGGCGAAGGGAGGTGGGCAACCCAGAGTATCAACTGTTTTTTGGGGCTGATTTTCCCTCTTTGCGCCAAGAAGTAATGGAGAAACAGAAGCTTGAGCTACAAAAGATGCTCGGAGTTCTGCCAAGTCTATGGCTATGTGAAGTCTCACGCAAAATATGATTACAACTAAAATATAGAATTCTTATATTCGCTGCCTTCCATTAAGTCATGAAAGGGAACATATTTTCCGATGATCTATATCCCCACCATGATCAACTTATCACAGCTTACTAATGTCTGTTGATGTTTCTACCATAGCCTTGTGGATGGGGTCTGTGTTGCTAGCCAACAGCAGGCCAGTTGCATAACGCCCGTCGAGTAAGCAGCCTTGGAGAAAAGGGATCGAGGGGCAGTGTGACCCGACTAGCATAGTAATAGGCAGACACTTCTGCCTCAGCCTGTATGGCGCTCCCTCTTATTCACTGCTCGTACCCCCCCACCACCACTCACATTCTGGGGCTGTCCGGGCAAGACACGGGGGACTGGGCAATTCATCTGCAATGTCCCCCCTCCTTAAAGCGACAGTAACACTGGAAAGTGTCTTTAAGAGAAAGCCTTACTCATCGACTTAGTTGCCAAGTCATTATTTCAAAATACAATAGTTTTTCCGATACATGAAATAATAAAATACAGAAATAATATTCTCCATAACATTTAATGCATCATGGGGTTCAGGTTTGCAATAAAGGAAAGTCAACTGTAGGGGTTAAGCCCTCAATTATTAATGTGCCCTGTGTGTTTGTGCCCTGTGCGCGCGTGTGTGTGTGTGTGTGTGTGTGTGTGTGTGTGTGTGTGTGTGTGTGTGTGTGTGTGTGTGTGTGTGTGTGTGTGTGTGTGTGTGTGTGTGTGTGTGTGTGTGTGTGTGTGTGTGTGTGTGTGTGTGTGTGTGTGTGTGTGTGTATAACCTGACCTGCATGTGTAGTATCGCCCTATCAACAACGTGGGCCTGCAGTAGGGTTACAGTGCAGCCACCAAAGCCCCCTCCTGTCATTCGGCTGCCATACACTCCTTTCACCTCCACGGCCGCCGACACCAGCTCATCCAGCTCCCTGCAACTCACCTCATAGAGGTCCCTGGAAGCACAGAAACAAGGAAACATCCAACCTAAATTGAGAATCTACTTTTCCAAGTGAAGTCTCAATGCAACATGTTAACGTTTGGATAAATTGAAATTGAAAGGCCAAGATATACCTCAAATGAAATAGAAAATAGGAGTGTTCTCATAAGCTGTTGAACACACCAGTTTCGACAGAGTACAATATAGTCCCTGCATTCTGTGCCTTGCTGGTTTAATGACGGACCACGAATAGAATTGTATTGTTGACCAACTGCAGGTAGCGTTCTATGGTGGTGGTGGGGGGGGGGGGGGGGGGGGGGGGGTGAGGTTCATCGGCTGAGTGCACTGCAGCACACACTGCAGCAATCCCAGCCCAATGCTTCACTTCGATTTGGTCACAAACTGGCATTCTAAATTGCAAACATGGCAATTCTGATGTCGTTTAAGTATACCTGGGCCTTAACCATCACCTGTGGCTCTTTGCCGTAGGTTGTTATTGCTCCCAACCATTACCTGAGTGAGTTGTGGCTGTCCACCATCAGCTTGCCAAATTCTTCGTATAAGCCCCTCTTGAGAGCTTCGGCCCCTTGGACCGTCCTCTGGATCTCCTGGATCACGTGGAGAGCTCTTCTATAGGTCACCTGGTCCATGCGGCCCCTGGCGTCTAACACAACATAGGAGGTGAATGAAGGCAACAGCAAACGTCTTGTTCGACTTGAGTCTTTCGTCCTCACCCTCCAGGTCTTGCAGGGTAGCGTCCCGGAGACTACGCTTGCCCAGGATGGCGGCGGCTTCCATGCATTGTTTGCGTCTGGTTGGATACTCGCTGCCGGTCAGCTTGTGCTTGACGTTAGAGTTGGTGATGAGGATGACCACGCTGGGGTCCGACAGTGGAACCAGGGTCGCTTCCATGGACCTGAAAGAATGAGCAAAAAAAAAAATCATACGAAGGAACTTGTTTATAGTGCGATGTGGGGCAATAAGGAACTCTCTACCTCAAGAAGAACTCTCACAATATGTCTGTTTTAGTTTAAAAAACAGATTGGAAAATGCTGTAAAATATTACGCCTCTATAGGTCAAACTGGAAATGTGTACATTTGTTTTAACTCAAAAAACAAGACATTCAGAGTTATCTATTTTAATATTCAGTATTTTGAGTCCTGTGTATTGTAGAACCTGTAATCAGGGTGAAATACACTGCTCAAAAAAATAAAGGGAACACTAAGAAATGCCACCCCACACCATTACTGTCCCACCGCCAAACCGGTCATGCTGGAGGATGTTGCAGGCAGCAGAACGTTCTCCACGGCGTCTCCAGACTCTGTCGCGTCTGTCACATGTGCTCAGTGTGAACCTGCTTTCATCTGTGAAGAGCACAGAGCGCCAGTGGCGAATTTGCCAATCTTGGTGTTCTCTGGCAAATGCCAAACGTCCTGCACGGTGTTGGGCTGTAAGCACAACCCCCACCTGTGGACGTCGGGCCCTCATACCACCCTCATGGAGTCTGTTTCTGACCGTTTGAGCAGACACATGCACATTTGTGGCCTGCTGGAGGTCATTTTGCAGGGCTCTGGCAGTGCTCCTCCTGTTCCTCCTTGCACAAAGGTGGAGGTAGCGGTCCTGCTGCTGGGTTGTTGCCCTCCTACGGCCTCCTCCACGTCTCCTGATGTACTGGCCTGTCTCCTGGTAGCGCCTCCATGCTCTGGACACTACGCTGACAAACACAGCAAACCTTCTTGCCACAGCTCGTATTGATGTGCCATCCTGGATGAGCTGCACTATCTGAGCCACTTGTGTGGGTTGTAGACTCTGTCTCATGCTACCACTAGAGTGAAAGCACCGCCAGCATTCAAAAGTGACCAAAACATCAGCCAGAAAGCATAGGAACTGAGAAGTGGTCTGTGGTCACCACCTGCAGAACCACTCCTATATTGGGGGTGTCTTGCTAATTGCCTATCATTTCCAACTGTTGTCTATTCCAGTTGCACAACAGCATGTGAAATTGATTGTCAATCAGTGTTGCTTCCTAAGTGGACAGTTTGATTTCACAGAAGTGTGATTGACTTGGAGTTACATTGTGTTGTTTAAGTGTTCCCTTTATTTTTTTGAGCAGTTTATAATAGAATAAACAGAACTATAAACACTGACCGCATTAAAGTTAATTGCATGCGACTACCTGCAGTCAATCAGCAAGGCGTGAGCCTCCTGGCCCAGCACAGAGACGAGCTGGTCCATGATGCCACAGGGGACACCAGCGTGCGAGTGCTCGGCCTGCTGACAAGCCACGGCCTTCGCCACCTTGTCTCCGTCGTCTGAGGACATCAGCAGCATGACAACAATCAGGGCCGAAGTTGGCTGCAGGGGTTTTGCAGTTTAATTTGGAAAATAAACAACCAACGGCACGGAAGGTTTGTATACAGTACAACATGGTGGTGGTGTAACCCCAAGTTATCAAAATAGTGATGTTTAGAATCAGCACAATGCATCGTGTAGGAGCCGATTCTGGTCCAAAGTTACATCTGGTCCAAAGTTACATCTGCAAACAGCCAACGGCTTATACACCTGATCATTCGGAAGGCTCAAACTATTGCTAGAAATTGAAACAACTATCCACTTTATCATGTAAAAGACTTGAATTTTAGACCATGTTCCCCACTCTGATGTGACTGACCTGGCTGGAGCTGCTGGAGGAAGGTGTACATAGCCACTTCAAGAGAGGCGGAGCTGGACAAACCGCCTCCCAGCGGCACAGTGCTGGCAATCACAGCCTTGAACCCCGGCAGAGGTGAGGCTGGGGGCCGGGCAACAATTTTTTATGTTATATCCATGAGGGGTTGTTCCACTCCACCTCATCTTACCCCAAAAATCCTATTTGTGACCCATTACATACAACAATGTTATAATGCCCCAACACAAGCATGCATTGTCGTACGCTATTGACATTCACATGCCATTAAAGTTATATTTCTGTTAAAGTGGTCAATGTTCAACCACAGACAGCGGGACCATTAAGCGATTGTTTACCCCTATAATGTTGCACAACACCCTTGACGTAGTTAGCCCATCCTGGTTGTCCTGGAGACAGCGTCGAGCCGTCATTGGGCAAGTAGAAATCGACTCTCCTGGGCTCCTCAACATCCTTATTTGCCGTTACTACGGTGACAGCTTGGCTAGGGTCTGGGCTTCCCACAACAACCGTCACCAGGGCAAGGGCCTTCATCAAATGGACAGAAATTGCGTATAAATAAATGTATTTCATGCCTGCACGTCATATTCTGAACGAAGGGTTAACTGCTTCATTTATGACAGACCGTGAAATACATTTGTGGGTGGTTAACGTTACCATTGGTAGTACGAATCCATCATTGTAGTCGGTGTGCTCGCCAATTAGATTGACTCTGCCGGGGGCACACACCACTACCTCGGGACTAGAGCCAAAACTCTGCTCGTACAGTCGACGGGCCTCTGTCACAACATCACGAACAGCTGGAACCGGAGTGGCCATTGCAGATACGTGGTACAAATCCCCCAGGCAGTGTGGAAAGGGGGATGCGATCGGGTGACATAAAGTTCAAAAGTCTAAGCTACTAAAAGTGTGTGTAGTCAAATTTTGTTTTGAGCATGTGATTCCCCACACTTCCTGTTTTAGAAATAACATTACCCTGGCTGCAACGTTAGAGGCTATGATTGGTAGAAGGACTGCATCATTGTTTCAGCGTGTGTATCTGAATTATATCTGTATTTGTAAATACAACGCATTCCAGGCTCCACACAATAAAATTCATGCTCATCCGACGTCCAACCAAACGCTTCATTCCATTTTGAACTCCTGTGTTTCTTTTTGGAATATGTATTAAACACACCAATGGGCAGGAAGGGGGATTTGCCCAAATGGTAGAGCGCTCGCTTAGCATAGGAAGGGAGCCAATCTTTGAGCCCCACACGCAAGTGAAAAACACAGGAAATAAATACGGGAAAATATAGAACGATGCAAAAACATATATTTTGCCGTGCAGAAATATTCAGGCGATATCCCTGCGCGTTATTTGACGTTTCGAGTTATGTTCTACCATGTCACCTGTCGTGAGTGGGATTCGATCCAGCGATCTGCACAACCAGCGATCTGTACATCAATACAATGGTAATACAATTAATCAATACCCCCAATGACTTATGTTTATTTCTGCTTCTGTTAATAACAATAAAATGTGTCTCCAAAGACTGTGAGACAGTATTGGAGTCTTTTTTAATGATGCCCAGAGTCTTGAATGTTGGTATGATCAGATTTAATGTATATGAACACAAGATGTAAAATGAACAAGTATTGTATTGGAAAACAAGATGTAAAATGAACAAGTATTGTATTGGAACACAAGATGTAAAATGAACAAGTATTGCATAGGAACACAAGATGTAAAATGAACAAGTATTGTATAGGAACACAAGATGTAAAATGAACAAGTATTGTATTGGAACACAAGGTGTAAAATTAACAAGTAATGCATAGGAACACAAGATGTAAAATGAACAAGTAGTGTATAGGAACACAAGATGTAAAATGAACAAGTATTGTAATGGAACACAAGATATAAAATGAACAAGTATTGCATAGGAACGCACGAATTATATCTGTATCTGTATTTGTAAATACAACGCATTTCTCCACACAATAAAATTCATGCTCATCCACGTCCAACCAAACGCTTCATTCCATTTGGAACTCTTGTGTTCCTTTTTGGGAAATAGTATTAAGCACGGCGATGGGCAGGGCAGGACGGGGGATTAGCTCAGATGGTAGAGCGCTCGCTTAGCATGCGAGAAGTAGCGGGATCGATGCCCGCATCCTCCAAATCTTTAGTTTATTTTTCTTACCAAACAATTTTCTTCATGCGTCATTTGTGTTCAATAAACTACAATTTATTCGTGATTTTATGCATCGATTGTGTTAGATACACAACGATAGATAAAGGTGATCATTCACTCCGATGTCTATCAATGATGTATACTATATCTCCCTCTGCTGTTTTGGTCGCGCCATTTAAAAATGTATTTTAATTTAAAATTAAAACTCGATGGTGGTACTTCTTTTGATTGTAATGTTACTACATTTAGAACAACATCCATTACACGAAAGCTTACAGAGGCAAATTAAATAGGATTGGGGTCTGTTCAGTGCCCATAACGAATGGACTTCATTAACCAACATGCTTTGCAGCCCTAACCGCTCACTGGTTCATATCGTTGCCGCTTCCTGTTTCTCTCTCAACCGTCAGGAACACAACATAAACAAAAAATCATCGATTGTTGAAAATCATGGAAATGTAATCGTCGCCTAAAAGTTTGTGCTTCTCTTTTGTTTCAATTAATCGATATTTGCACCACGCTCACTATTGGTCACGAAATAATGTGAAGCAGTAAAAACTGCTTCGATCAGCATGGTAGGATCAGTGTTGTTTACCAACACTGATCCTTACAACACAACTCAGCTCAGCCTCTCAGGGCTTACTGCCTAGTAGTAGTCACGGTTTTGTATATTGGTTTAGGACCATTGACTCAAGAAGCTTTCCTTTATCTACAATTTTGTTTGTGTGTGTTGCTGTACACCATAGCTTATTAGCCTATGGTGTTCTTAGGGTCGATGTAGTATTATGCTTGTTATCAATGATCACGACTTGCATGATTGTCATTTCATTCTTTTTTTCATTTTCATTTATACGTGGAAGCTGCAGTTTAATGCATTTTTAATCCTTTCCCTCCAATTCTATGTAGCATTTTTGGCTTCCCCTGCAAACATGTTGGGTCATTGTTCTGTTTTTTCCTCTGTGATCGTCTTGCAGAGATGTACATGCAGTGATGATTGAGGAAGAGAGGTTTAGGTGAAGGTTAAGGACGGACCAGCGAGGACCACTCTCATTTAGCGAGGTGAATTCTCAATAGGCTACTATTTTTGTGCTGGGTTTTCGCAATACATCACACAACATTACATTATGTCATTTTGCACACACTTTTTCTCCACAGAGGGTTAGATAGAGAAGTGAGATCTGACAACAAGCAAATACGTATCTTGATTCTATGATATTCAGACAGTGCCTATCAGGGCCGGTGTTACACCGAATTCTGCGACCCACCGAAAAGTGTGACCCCAGGGGGCGCTGTTGCATATTTTCAGCAGTATGCACGAGTTTGAAGCGTAGACAGGCAGTTCTCATTAACTTTGAAATTTCGCCTTGGTGTTCTTTATCATTGGAGACAGTTTAACACATTTCATTCAGTCCTTCTAGTTGCAGAGTTCGCTCGTGCTAGGCTAGCGCACGGCAACGGGCAATACTAGCCTGCTAATAAAACACTCCACAGTACACCCGAGGCAAATCAACTATAACGCCAGACGGTCGATGTAAATGTCTGTGTTGATAGAATAATGTTAGAAATAAAACCAACCTTGCATTGCGTTGCATTTTGAGGGACTTGCTGTGTCTCAGCAGCAGTGTATTGTATATGCCTGGTAGTAGGCTACTGCACCGGCGGACTGATACCTAGGTTAAATTCCACTGCTGCTGTGAAAGTAGTCCCTCAAAATGCGATGCGAGGTTAGTTTTATTTCTAACATTATTCTATCAACACAGACATTTACATCTATATTCTGGCGTTATAAAGACTGCTTTATTATCAGGCTAGTATTGCCCGTTGCCGTGCGCTAGCCTAGCACGAGCAAACTCTGCAACTAGAAGGACTGAATGAAATGTGTTGAAAACTGTTACCAATGATAAAGAACACCAAGGCTAATTTGGGAATGCCCTATGTCCAAAATTCTGGACTACCCCTTTAAAGAAATACACAAAATGGTCAAAAAGAAAATGTTCCAATCTAAAATAATGTGCAGATATCCAGCTGTTCTGCTCTTTCTATAAAACATTCAATATGTTATATGTATATATATAACCGCTGAATCCTAATAATTGCTAGTCTGAGAGATCCATTTCTCGTCATTCTGCAAATCATCTTTTAAACCCTATAACATCTATCTATCTATCTATCTAATCATATATACATACATACATATATATACATATATATATATATATATATATAGTTTAGCAATTCTCACCCATCATGTCACGACCTCCAGCTCCCGAGCCACGTCCCGATGGAGGACTTCCGGCGGACATTCGTGCGTGTGTGTAAAGAGGCGGGTGTGGAGCCCCAGGAGTCCGTCCTGGCCCGGCTCCTCCAGGAGCGACGAGGCGGCGGCGGCGGTGGGGGGGCCTGCCTGGACCTTAGCGGGCAGAGCCTCTCGGCAGACACCTGCCTGGCGCTGGGCCGGGTGTTCCAGAACGACAGCGTGTTCACCGAGGTCTCGCTCAGCGACTGCATGCTCAGCGAGGAAGGTGAGTTTGGCATGGTGACGTTCACACACACACACACACACACACACACACACACACACACACACACACACACACACACACACACACACTTTTTTCTATTTCTGAACTGGGTGTAAGAGATGTGTGTCTCAACTTTGTCAGGCCACAGTGTGCTTGTGTGTATCTAACGTGGATTTTGTGTTGTATCTTTAGTGGAGTTTTCCTACTAACTACCTACCCACCTAGTAATATAGCACACGTGGATCTCTGGGCATGTGACAACTTCAACTTAGTGCCGATATAGCCCTGTGTGTATTATAACTTTAACTACAAATGCACAACTTCCACTTTTGTTGTGTTTATTATGGTAAATGTACAATCGTATGTAACATTTTTATCTCAAGATCAAGCAATTTTCTCGGCCTCTTATTTTCCTAAGGTGCTAAAGGCCTACTGAGTGGATTCTTCACCAATACCACTATTAAAGTATTGGATCTGAAGGTAAGGGCACACATACATTGTTCAAAGATATGATGATAATGATGGCACATTAGGTGTAAATATTAAATATATTTGTGTCATCACAGGGGAATAACCTGAGGTCAGCTGGTGCTGAGGCCTTGGGGAAATTATTGGCAAGAAACAAGACCATTCAAAGGTAAGAGGATAAGACCAAATCTGGATGCAACAAAAAACAGCTTTCAGACTCGCACACTCAAGCAGTGGAAAGGAAGACCAATTCCATTCTCCTGGATCCCTCCCACCCCCTCCACGGCTGTTTTGAGCTGCTTCCATCAGGCAGAAGATAGAGTGCCTCTAGCCAAAAAATCTCTCGATACAAAATCCTTCATACCCATGGCAATACACACACACAACATACTTCTTACACAAGCACCACATACACACAGTTAGAGAACAGACTGCCTACAATCAAAGACATTTTTTCTAATGGCAACATGTCGGACAAATAAAGCTTTTGAACTTTTGAACTTTGCACTTTATCAATAGTATAACCAATCTATGACGGAACTCGACACAACCCGGCCTGTTTTGGAGCAGCATAGGAGGGTTTCACATGATCTCACGCACATTCCAAGCCGCCATCTTTCTAAATCGTATCATTATCATAAACCAAATAAACACAGGCTACTCTGGTTGTCCTCACATTTTTGGTCAACATGTACCAAGATGGCGGTCTCAAACGTTATCTTATGGGCCGTGAGATCATAAGGCTGGAACCCTCCTAGTAAACATCGACTCCAATGTTCCCGTCTGGACCTTGTGTCCCCGTGGCAGGCTGGTGCTGGAGTGGAACGCCCTGGGCATGTGGGACGAAGCCTTCTCCCTGTTCTGCGAGGGCCTGGCCGCCAACGCATCTCTGACCCAGCTGGACCTGCGCAACAACCAGATCACCCACCAGGGAGCCTCGGAGCTGGCGTCGGTGCTGAAGAGGAACGGCGCCCTGGAAGTGTTAGGTGAACCAGACGCCGTGGAGAATACCTTTTGAAAACATTTCAAGAAGGTCCTTGAAGAAACACTCCTTCCCTGCCAAAAAGTGCATTGCCCATAAGGCCATGGGCACTAGGTTAGGGTAGGGGATAGGTTAAGGCCAAATCCCATTTCTACCCCTTACCCCTTCCCCTTACCCCTCCCCCTTGTTTTGAAGGGGTAAGGGGAAGGGGTAAGGGGTAGAAATGGGATTGGGCCTAAAGCCCAAACCCTGGGATTGGGCCTTAATGCAGAGAATGAATTCTGACCCTCTATCTTCCTGTCCTTCTAGATCTCCGGTGGAACAACATGGGTCTGCTGGGGGGCCGGTCTCTCCTGGACTCTCTGCTGCAGAACCAGACCCTGGTGCAGCTGGAGATGGCAGGAAACAACGTACCGAGCGACACTCTCAAAGCCCTCGGTACTTAAGCTTAAACACACACACACACACACACACACGTGCACATTCATAAACGCACATGACGATACACACATTGACACACGCACGTGACAATACGCACCTTCACACACGCACGTGACAATACGCACATTCACACACGCACGTGACAATACGCACATTCACACACGCACGTGACAATACGCACATTCACACACGCACGTGACAATACGCACATTCACACACGCACGTGACAATGCGCACATTCACACACGCACGTGACAATACGCACATTCACACAATAGGCGGTCTCAGCCCTGCGCTGAGACCGCCTAACCGTCTCTCCTCACACTCTCCGTCCCTGTTGTCCCCCCACCCCCACCCCACCCCCAAAACCCAGAGCAGGCCACGGGCCACAACTCAGACAAGAGGTCGCTGCGCACTGAGGGACGCAGCAGGACCAAGGTGCTCAGCAAGGAGATCAACACCCTGAAGCAGGAGAAGGGGCGGCAGGTAAAGCCTCAGCCGGAGGACGCCTTTGAAAGATCGAAAAACTGACGTTTTTTTGCCCCTTTTTGCAACGTTTATGACTGACTGACGTTTTGGCCTCGGCGACACTTGGTGGTCGAGGACAAAGCACGGAAACAGATTGTGTTCCGCGAATCAAAACATGAGCTCCCTGGCAATCGGACTCACTAGGTCGCAAACTGTAACCACAACTCGAGATGCCACTAAGTCCTTCACATGCAGCTCTAATGTTCATGCGGCTGTCTTTCAGTATATGAGCCTGATGGAGACGATCGACCGACAGAGAGATGAGTTGGGGCGCTCCAACAGGTGAGCAGGAGAGAAGGGTCGATGTTAGTTTGAGGGGTAACCTCAGATCCAGCAGGTCTACTATGTTGAGTCGAAACCAATATGATGCGAAAAATGTAACGCCCGCTTCACCCGGATTTTTAGCTTGTCTAAACTTTAGATTAATTATAGAAATCTGAAGTCTGATCTCGTTTTTGGGTGTCACTGCAGGGTTCTAATCTACACAATTGCTATCCCGTTATCATGAAAAGTGTGGTCCACTGAGCTGTTATGTGTGGTCTCACCTCTGTCCATCCGTCCGTCAGGTCTACCTCCGTACACGTCGGCAAACTGCAAGAAGCTCTGGATGAGAGGAAGTCCACTGTCATCGCAATCACAGCCAAGTAGGTGGTCAGCTCATCCTCCTCTGCTCTCAACCAATGAAAGGTCAGCAAGACTCTCATCGTTGGTAGACATGTATACAGTACATTGACGCCGCAGTGATTGCTTCAATCCGCTACTGCGATCCATCAGTGCCCACCCCGTATTTTACAGGCGATACATTGAAATCAGTGGAGAAATGTCATGGTCATGGTGCTTTCAAATCCAGAAAAAACACCGCTTTTTTCTCTCCAATGTGGCAGCGACATTGAAATACAGTTCAACAGCCAGTGCAGCGTCTATTTCTGTGTGTCTATGATTGGTCTATCTTTGGAGGATGACATCACCGGCGTGGAGTAATTGCTTGAATGAAACTGACTCCTGTGTGTGTGTGACGTGCGTGTGTGTGTGCGCGCGTGCGCGTGCATGTGCGTGTGTGTGTGTGTGTGTGTGTGTGTGTGTGTGTGTGTGTGTGTGTGTGTGTGTGTGTGTGTGTGTGTGTGTGTGTGTGTGTGTGTGTGTGTGTGTGTGTGTGTGTGCCTGTGTGTGAGCAGGCTGCAGATGGCGGAGGCCGCCCTGGCGCTGTCGGAGCAGAAGCAGCAGGACCTGGGGGAGATGCTGACCCGGGTCCGGGCGGAGAAGGAGGAGCAGCGGGGGCGGCAGGCCAAGGAGAGGAAGAAGGACCAAGAGGTAACCATGGTTAATGCAAACAGAAAGCTGAGCTCCTCAAGACAAAGCAAGCCACAGTAAAACTCCTAATGGGTATAATTGGCTTAATTTATAAACGTAATGATTATAGATACATAAGAAAAATAAAAATAACGTTCGGACATCATCATGGATTAATCAACCAAGAAAATAATTATGGTAAATACAAATCATCCAGGAAGTGTTCTCTCATGTTCTATGACTAACTGACTAATGAGTGCAAAGGTTTGAGTCACAGAGTTCCAGGGGCTGACCCGTGTCCCCGTACTGGTCTGATGACCTTGCCCTCACCCTGTAATCCAGGACGGCGTTCTCCGGGAGGGCAAACTGCTCCGGGACATGCAGAACATGACGGACTCCAACACACAACTCAGGAATAAGGTAGGTGGCGCGGGGTAGTTGTTATGGGAGGGGTTGTTACTTGTATACTTTGTGGACCCACTTACTCAAACCTTTTTAGATGAGGTTGGTTTATCAGACAGACAATTGTCCTAAGCTGACTGTGTGTGTGTGTGTGTGTGTGTTTACGTGTGTGTGTGTGTGTGTGTGTACGTGTGCTTGTGTGTGTGTGTGTACGTGTGGGCGTTAGGTGGAGGAGCAGGAGCACAGATGTAAATCTCAGCAGCAGCAGATCTTTGAGCTCAAGCAAGAACTGACCAACAGCACGGCTGAGCTGAAGCTACGGCTGGTGCAGGCAGAAGGTAACATGCACGTACGCACACACACACACACACACACACACACACACACACACACACACACACACACACACACACACACACACACACACACACACACACACACACACACACACACACACACACACACACACACACACACACACACACACACACACAGCTCCCTTCACCATTGGTCAGTGGAGACCAACGTGTAATTTTCCTCTGTACAGACCGGTTGGAGATGGAGAAGAGGCGGTCTAAACAAGCTCTGGAGGATATGGACGCTCTGCGACAAAAAGAGGTCAGAACAGGCTTCAATACACCGGTCTGGAAAGTATCGAAATGTATTGAATTAGTTTTAGGTCATTTCCAGGTTTGGACATTTTCTTTTGCCAAAATTAATAATACCTAAAATGTATCAGAAGCTGTTAACGAAATCGACTCAACTTATGAAAACATTAAGGAAGAGAGAGACACAGGAAATGGATTTCTGGCTCACCTTGCACGTCCTTATAATGTTGACATGTCAGATCACTCATTTATTCTTGTTCACTGAACTCAACGCTCTCCTCCGGTGAAATACGCTGTGAATGTGCAAGCAGACAGCTGTCTCTATGTAGCACTGAGGAGTTCCCAGACTCGCAGCCTTCTGAGACAGACATGGATGATGCTGGGTTCCAGATATGATGATGGAGCTTGTTTTCTGATTCCAGGTGGAGCACATGAATCGCCACCTGGAGGAGAGCGAGAGAGCCCTGCAGGACCGCATCTTCAAGCTGGAGAACCAGAGGATCCAACTAGAAGAGGTGAACACATACACACACAGCAGGAGACACGCATCAGACCCAATATAGCATTTTGTGAGGCTCTCTGCAAAATGGTTGTCTTACTGTGTGTGTGTGTGTGTGTGTGTGTGTGTGTGTGTGTGTGTGTGTGTGTGTGTGTGTGTGTGTGTGTGTGTGTGTGTGTGTGTGTGTGTGTCTGCGCCCTTGTAGGAGCTGAGCAGGTCGAAGGCGGGGTGCGTGACCCAGAGGGCTGAGGCCGAGGAGGAGCTGAGCCGAGTGCGGGCTCAGGTCCGCCTGGAGGAGGTACGTGTCCGTTCTGAGCACGCCCAGGTTACAGGTGTTACTGCTTCACCTGTCTTTCGATGTCATGAAGATTCATGACATAAACAGCCGTTTGATCAGTAAGGAATTGGCCGATTAGTATTGGGCGGTTCAGCACATTTCCGGAGCATCAGCTTGGAGAGCTTTCATCCGACCGGAAGAGACAATGTAATTCAGGTGAAATATTATTGATTAGATTATCCGTTGAGGGTCAACAACTTGCACTTATCCACTATCCCGAAGAAACTCCAAAACAAAACCACAACATTAAAAAAACGCATTAAAAACAAATGACTCACAACAGAGTTGAGCTTTGAACTGGTGTCTTGAGTTCAGCATCTCTCGTCTACAGATATTCCCTCTCAGACACTTCCCCACCGGGGAAACACCCTGTGTTACTCTCTACTCCGTCTCGTCTGTAACGACATCGTGCTCTGTGCCGCGCAGCGTGAGCAGGTGGCGTCTCTGGAGGAGAAGCTGCGTGCGGTGCGGCAGTCCCGCCAGGAGGTCCAGAACCAGTGCACCCAGCAGAAGCAGACGGTCGCTGAGCTGCAGGCCAAACAGGGCCAGCAGCGGCTGGAGGCGGACGGCCTCCGCCGCAGGGTGGAGGAGCTGCAGCAGGTGCATGGATAACACGTCTTTAACCCAGTGCATGGTAGATAGATGACCGATCAGTCACATGGTAACACGTCTCTAACCCAGTACATGGTAGATGGATGACCGATCAGTCACATGGTAACACGTCTCTAACCCAGTACATGGTAGATAGATGACCGATCAGTCACATGGTAACACGTCTTTAACCCAGTACATGGTAGATAGATGACCGATCAGTCACATGGTCACACCTCTTTAACCCAGTACATGGTAGATAGACCACCGATCATTCACATGGTCACACCTCTTTAACCACCTAGTACATGGTAGATAGACCACCGATCATTCACATGGTCACACCTCTTTAACCCAGCACATGGTAGATAGAAGATGTTTTCAACAACCAAACTGAGACGATCCTTGGCTAGCTCGCTGGTTTCATCCTGCTGCCTTTTTGGTCCGTCCAGGAGCTGTCGGGTAAGGACCAGGAGCGGGTGGCGGAGGTGAGCCGGGTGAGGGTGGAGCTCCAGGAGCAGACGGGACACCTGCAGGCAGAGAGGGCCACCAACGGAAGCCTGAAGGAGAAGATCAGCGCCCTGGAGAGAGAGATGAAGGGTGACTTATCACATGTTATATCTTCTGTTATCCTATCGGTTATGAAATCTGTTGTTTTATTGGATATCTCACCGTTTCCTTTTCAAGTATTTCGCGTCCCTTCCCTTTGCTTTCTTTCTGTTCCCCTACCGTTTTTATTGGATTGTATACTTTGGCATCTCACAATATGTTTTTGTTCCCTATGCTGCAGCTCTGTCGAGCAGCCACCGGGAGGCGCTGCTGGACAAAGAGAGTGAGAGCAGCTCTCTGCTGGAGCGGCTGCGCCTGCGGGACGCGGAGATCCAGCGGATGCGGGAGGACGAGGCGCAGCGGGCCAGCTACCTGCACAGCGCGGTGCTCGCCTACGTCCAGGGCTCGCCGCTGGGCCACTACAGCAGCCCCAAGAAATGAGCCGCCGAGAAACTGTCCACCAAAGCCTTTTGTTAGGCCTCTCAGTACTGTTTTTATCACAACACACTGTGGCGGCTATCACACCGGTGCACTGAGCTCCGCCTCTGAGCAGGCCTCGAGTCTCGGCTGGGGCCTCGTAAACCCCCCACATTATGGGATATCTTAAAAACAGATCCTAGTGTGTGTGTGTGTGTGTGTGTGTGGGGGGGGGGGGGGGGATGGGGCTCTGAACAATGAGCTTTTGCTTGCTTGCTTTTAAAACATGAGATTTACAATTTTACTACCGTTGTGCTTTTAAACCATTTGCAAGTCATTGTGTGTTATTGTATTTATTAATGTGCAACGTTGCGTCTTGGTTATCGGTATTGTCATTATTTATGTGCTTTGTGTCCAGTTGAGACTTATTTTCTTCTACATTCTATGTAAAGGAGGTGGGACCGCTGTTTCCATTTTACACAGTTCAGTGACATGTTACATGGTGCCTTGTTTAAAACATCAGAAGACCAGCCTAAATCAGAACAGTCTCTGTATATAGAGAATATAAGCCATGCATCTCCATAGAGTAGCGCGAGGTTGACAGCAACCACATGCACTGCAAAGATTCTGTTTTTTATGCTTTTTTTCAGGAATTATTTTGATTAGGCAGACAATGTTCGAGTCTACATGCTTTGTACAATTTGGATGATTTCATATTTTTTTAATCATTGAAATAAAGAAATAAATAAGTCTCTTTTTTTTACCGGTTATTTGCTGATATGAAACGACCACCTCGACACACCTCTGAATTTGCCATATTGATAGCAGATGTGGGGTGTGGTTTCTACAAGACTGCTTGGTTTGGATGAGGTCACTGGGCCATCGTAAATTGGCTGCCTGTCCCTTTAAACGAGCTCGGCGTTCTCCGGAGTCATTCGGAAAAAAAAATCGTCGACACCTTTCACTGCGGCTCCATCGCTGAGCGGACTGGCCCGCTTCTCGCATCCTAGAATACAGAAAGCTAATTGTTGGACTCATTAACTGAAAACTGCGAGCTCGGCTCAGTCGGTAACCGTAGACATGCAGGCTATAAAATGTGTGGTGGTCGGCGACGGGTAAGTCTCTCTCTTGTCTGTGTGTGTGTGTGTATGTTCTTCTCGTGTTGGGCTCAGCGATGCGTCCATGGATCGGAGGATGCTCTGGTGGTGAAAGGGGCTGGGGCGATTTCTTTGCTCTGTTGTCTGACTGCAAACACGCGCTCTCGAAAGAAACGACATGATTTTCGACCTGATCACCCGGAGAAATTCGGATTTTACGCAATCGAGCTCGCATTTTTTTCGAAGTGGGTTTTTTGAGTCGGGTTGCGGGACACAAATGATTATGACTGGGGGGTGGGGATGCTAGGCGGGGAACACCTACACCCTGGTAGGCCGTCGAGCAGCAGGCTGAAGTGCTGATGAGCAAGATAAGGAATCGGTGGCGCTGTCACTGGAACCGGACTGATGTCATTCTGGTTTATGTGCGTTTCCTGCCGCTGCGGAATTGTCGTTCTTTGTTCTTTTTTTGGGAAAAAAAATAAAACCCACATGCATTTGCAGTCCCTTGCTGGACAGCCTGCACGTTCACAGTGTAGCCCACCGCCGGGGAAGATGTCATCGTATACATCGAATAGAAATAGAAGCCTCTGGGTGCACTCGTCTGTAACTCGGCTCATTCATCAGCCATTCAGTGACATCATCTTTTCTAAAAATCGTTCATTATTGAGAACATGATGGCATTGTGCTGCTGGCCCATCTAGATTAAAAACACTATTTTCTTTTAAACACATTATCCTTTCAATCACGGTTTTTTTTGTTCTCCCTATGCTTGCAAGCAAACTCACTGACCCCAACCCAGTCATATATCAGACCAATACTCATTTAGTTTGCATTGTCGAAACACACCCACTCACGCACACACCCACCCACACTAACACACAATACACATAAACAGCTACTCGATCACGCACTCGTTATGCATGAGTAAACTAGCGTTCACATATCGACGCCACTAGCAATCAGCGTCACACACACTAGACATGAGTTAGTAGTTACTATATATTTTTAAGTGTTTGTGTGTATGTGTATGTGTGTGTTTGTGTGTGTGTGTTTGTGAGAGAGTGTGTGAACCGGGGTGCCGAGGAGGGGGCTACTATGCCCCTCTGGCAACATGAATGTAGGCCAGTGTCTGTGTGACACTCCCAATAATGGAGTGGCCTGGCTGTCGTCACACACACACACACACACACACACACACACACACACACACACACACACACACACACACACACACACACACACACACACACAGTTCTACACATACACAGTTCTACACACACGCACAAAACTTGGTTTTGCATGTACACAGACACACACATTCACACGTTTAGTTCTACACACAACCACACACACTCAAACACACACTTAGTTCTACACACACAGTTCTGCACCCACTTTACACATTTCCCTTTTGGTAACATAAAGGCTAAATTAGGGCTCTATTGTCGGACTAACGATAATTAAATTGAATGGCACCAACAGATTATAGCCTTAGCTACGTATTAGAGCAAACAATAGCTTATGAAACCGCGGTCAGATAGATAGTCTGCATTAGTGAATCCCCCACATACAAACATCTAATTCCAAAATACATTAAAAAAAACCTCCCCTCATTCTAAAAAGGGACATGAATTTATGATTTATAGGCATGGCACGGCATCCACAGCAGAGGATTTCAAAAGAGAAAAATGTCTGCTCTGTTTATCTCTTAGTGATCAGGCTGCAAACTAATGCTCCGAATGTAACTAATGTGTAATTAGTCGGTATCTACCAATGAAGTGCCAAAGGTGCATCCTTATTTAATTCATGTTAACAATCCTGTTATTTTTTTTATAATCCACTGGAAGAGAAACCGGTGTTGAAGCATAAGAAAAGTATTCTTGAAAGGAATAGGGACGTGGCCTGCTTGGCCCTTTGTCTGACATAAGAAAGTACGCTTTCAAATGCTTCTTACTGGTTTCAAATATATCACAATCTGCCCTGCAAAAACTGGGTCCATAAAAATTGGTCCCGTTCCGGCATAACATTTCTCCATCGGTCAACATAGGACCTCTACATCAGTGGTTCAACTTCACTGCGCTATTCTCATGGGAACTTGTTGAAAGGGCTCCTTTTCTTGATTTGTAACCAACATTGCTGGCCTTTTGTCTTTCTGGTTTTTAAACTCTCTCTCCCTCTGTCTCTCTGTCTCTCTCGCCCACAGTGCTGTGGGTAAGACCTGTCTGCTGATCAGCTACACCACCAATGCCTTCCCCGGGGAATACATCCCCACTGTGTAAGGCAGCAGAGAAATAATGCACACATTCATCTGAACAACAGCCACCGCTCTGCCCATACTAACTCTGCCTTACAGACACAGAACAAGCTATTCGCTTGTGGACCGGCATGTCAATGTCTCTCTCTTTCTCTGTCTCTCTCTCTCTCTCTCTCTCTCTCTCTCTCTCTCTCTCTCTCTCTCTCTCTCTCTCCCTCGGTGTGTGTGTCTCTCTCCCCTCCTCCCTCTCACTCTCTCCCCCTCCCTCTCACTCTCTCCCCCTCCCTCTCTCTCTCCGCTCGAGGGAGGAGTTTGAATATTTCAGACCAAGAGCTGGACACTTTCACATGGACCTGGGGCATTGATAATGTGTTGTTTATATTCAAGAAGGTTTTGTTGATCCTTCTTTTGTTATTATTATTTAATGAACACACATTTATGCGAAGAATATTTCGCCAAATGATTGTCAACATTTATGAGTACATGTAAAGAGAAACATTGAAATAACATTATGGAGTTGCATTTAACTATATTGTGGCTAGGATTATGGGTTGATCTACAAAATCATTTTTGTGGTTTTAAGGATGGGTTAGGGGTTAGGATTAGGAGTAGGGTTTGGGGTTCAGGTTAGGAATAGGGTTTGGGGTTCAGGTTAGGAATAGGGTTAGGTGTTGAGGTATGGATAAGGGTCAGGCTATACTGTTAGGAAGAGGCGAAAAGGCAAGTTCCACACTTAACCACACAGTGCCAAATGAATCTGAACCTATGCCAGATGAAAACGTTTGTATTGATTTCTATTTTATATTCATGATGCGAAATGCAAGTTTATGTGCACACAGTCAAACTGGAACAAGCATACTGTTTTGTAAAGTGTTACCAACAGTTCTGTGTGTATGTGTGTGTGTGTGTGCGTGCGTGCGTGTGCGTGTGTGTGCAGCTTTGACAACTACTCTGCCAACGTGATGGTGGATGGGAAGCCGGTGAACCTGGGCCTTTGGGACACGGCCGGCCAGGAGGACTATGACAGACTCAGGCCCCTCTCCTACCCACAGACGGTATCTGAGCACACACGCACGGAGACACACACAGACACACAAACACAGATGCGCGCAAACAAACCCCTACAGACATACTATACTATCAATGCAAAAGATGGAGTTCAATGGGAAACCGTCGAACACGCAGATTTTCACACACAAGTTACTCACAGGATGCACGTTAATGCGGGCACAATTATCAACCGTCTCACTAGGACACACACACACACACACACACACACACACACACACACACACACACACAGTCACACACACGGCTAACACTCTGGTTCCCCTCCCAGGATGTGTTCTTGATATGCTTCTCCCTGGTCAGTCCGGCCTCCTTTGAGAACGTCCGAGCCAAGGTCAGTAGAGTGCTGACCCGGACCCCCCCCCCCCCCCCCTCCCCGGCCGAGTCTGACCACTAGGAGGCACATCTGCTCCATCTTGCTCTCAGTGCCCTGCGGGGCACGCCCACCCCTCTTGCTTCAGACCCGGCCTCCGCACGTTCGCAGCGGTTTTCATACCCCGGCCGGTCCCCCGTCCCTCCTCTGTGGGACGGGGGACCCCTTCGGAGCTGACGTGTGGAGGCAGGGTCTGAACGGAGGCCCCTCAGGAGACCGTATAGGGACAGGGGCCGACGGGGGGCCTTCTGTGGTTTCACTCGCTCAGCCTTCTTGCAACGCTCTCGTGTGAAACCACGCTCTTCTTCTGGCCCCCGAGGTCCGTCCCCCTCTCGCTATACAGTTTCGGGTTCTTTTGGGATACAGGGATTATCTCCGTCTCTCGTCATGAGGTTTGGATTAGTTACGCCGAGGAACTCTAGTCTTTGTTATGGTTAGAGGTGGTTTGAAGTAGCACTTGTCTTGGTTGGGGTGACAGCGTTCTTAGCCAAAGGAACTCTTGTCTAAGTTGGGGGTGATAGCGTTTTTAGCCAGAGGAACTCTTGTCTTTGATGTGGTGATTGTGCTCTTAGCTTAAGGAACTCTTGTCCTAGTTGCTGTGTTGGCATTAGCCGAAAGGAACTCTTGTCTTATTTGCGCTACTATCATTCTTACCCCAATAAACTCTTAGTTACGAGTAGCGTTGGCCAACTTTTATCCTTACTTAAAATAGCTAGAACCCTTCCAGGCACAGTTCCTTAGAACAGGTTGCTCCTATTCTCTAGGCCATCAGCTCCAGAATATTATTTTCTCCACCAGAGTACAAAGAAAACTTTTTGGGTGCCGTTGAAATAGCGTCTGCATCTTGCTAACTATTCTCTCTCTCTCTGTTCCTGTGTCTCAACGACCTTCACCTCTGGCATGTGCGTTCACTTGCGTGTGCGTGCGTGTTTTGTGTAATGTTGTGTGCGCGGCGGGCAGTGGTATCCTGAAGTGAGACACCACTGCCCCAACACCCCCATCATCCTGGTGGGGACCAAGCTTGACCTGAGGGACGACAAGGACACCATCGAGAGGCTGCGGGACAAGAAGCTGTCCCCGATCACCTACCCCCAGGGCCTGGCCATGGCGCGAGAGATCGGTGAGGCTGCGCTCTGAACCACACCCACGCTCGGTGGCTACTGCCGGTTCAGCAGCTGATATTTGAGGGAAGCGTCGTGTCATTGTGATTACATGATGGGCGAGGCATCTACAAAAGCACATGGGGAGGGTGGCAGATGAGTCGGAAGAGAGAGAACGGGACCGTATAAAGTACTTTCTCAGTGTTTAAGGATAGGTATTGAGAAGTGCCAGAACCAAACCAAACGTGGGCGTCCCGCTCACCAATGTGTGTGTGTGTGTGTCTGTGTGTGTGTTTTTGTGCGTATGTATGTATGAATGCGTCTGTGTGTGTTTGTGTGCATGTGTGTGCACGTGTCTGTATGCATGTATGTTTATGCGGGTCTGCCTGTGCGTCTGTATGTGTGCCTGTGTGTGTGTGTGTGCCTGTGTGTGTGTGTGTGCCTGTGTGTGTGTGCCTGTGTGTGTGTTCCTGTGTGTGTGTGTGTGTGCCTGTGTGTGTGCGTGTGTGCCTGTGTGTGTGCGTGTGTGTGTGTGTGTGTGTGCGCCTGTGTGTGCCTGTGTGTGTGCCTGTGTGTGCGTGTGTGTGTGTGTGTGCCTGTGTGTGTGCGTGTGTGTGTGTGTGTGTGCGCCTGTGTGTGCCTGTGTGTGTGCCTGTGTGTGCGTGTGTGTGTGTGTGCCTGTGTGTGTGCGCGTGTGTGTGTGTGTGTGTGTGTGTGCGCCTGTGTGTGTGTGTGCCTGTGTGTGTGCCTGTGTGTGTGTGTGCCTGTGTGCCTGTGTGTGTGCGTGTGCGCTCCCCAGGGGCGGTGAAGTACCTGGAGTGCTCGGCCCTGACCCAGCGGGGGCTGAAGACGGTGTTCGACGAGGCCATCCGGGCCGTGCTCTGCCCCCCGCCCGTCAAGAAGAGGGGCAAGCGCTGCACCGTGTTCTAAGGCGTGGCAACACACTCCAACACAGACACACACACACACACACACACGCACACAGCCACTGCACACACACTACACTACGTAAGGCCATCGACGAACCACCACTACTTCTGATAGTTTGAGATAGGAAACGAGAAATGGAATGCACTGCAGACATTTTGTTTGAGATATATCAGTAACACCAAGACAGATACCTAATGCATTTTTTTTACATTCATATATACATATATATAAATATATATGTGTCCCTTTCTCAAGACATTGGTTGTCCACGTACTTTAAAGAAAACACACATTACGTTGCTGTCGTGTTTTTACTTTTTTTATTTTTTTTTTAAAGACTGACAAAAGGTCTCCGTCGTTTGTTCTTCTCTGAAGTGCATCCTTTATTTCTGAGCCATGCTCGCTTGATTTGACGCAGTGTTGACAAAAATAGCGAGGGAGAAGAGAAAAAAAAATACTAAAACGTGAACTGTGAATAATAACGCCTTCGGGTTTGAAGTTTCCCTGAGCGACTGACCCTGGGGGTGTGGCCACGTAAACGAGAAAAAGTGACCACATCTGGTTCGGGACGAGACGTTCAAATCAACCGCCGCCTCGTACACAGGCAAATGTACAAAAAAAATAATAATCAAGGGAAAAGAAGCGTAAAGTGGGTAAAGATAATGAGTGTGCTCCTGGTGGTAGTGTGAGGGGGAACTTCATTCTAACACTGAACATGTTGTCGGACAAGCATGCCAAACAAGCTTCCTGAGTGGCTGAGTGAGCTTGCATGGGTCTTAATAATATTCTGTCTTAATTTATCCCATTGTTTAAAGTCCTGTGTATGTATGCGTGTGTTTGCTCGAGCACATGCGTGTATGTCTGAGTGTGTGTGTGTGTGTGTGTGTGTGTGTGTGTGTGTGCGTGTGAATTAGCACATGTCGATATCGATGAGAAAGGGAGGCTGGGTTAGTGTGTCAAAAGGCAGTATTGTTTTAAGCAAATTTTGAGTGTCAGGTTTTTGGTACTATTTCATATTGTATTGTAGTAATACACAGATCTTTTCAACAAACTGTCGACGTATAGAAAAGAAAAAGGGGCTATTGAGGACGAGTCTAGCGATGTACACTAGTAACCCCTAAAAGGAATGCATCGTAATTATCTATCTACGTGTACCTGAATATTTAGCTCTTAAGCAATTCAAATTTATAAGAAATTATAGTCTCACCTTAAATTTAAGTGTTGCAAAACATTGTGAGTTAGAGTCGCCAATCTCGGGTTTGTCACGCGTGATAAACCAACAGATTGCTTCTTTAAAAAAATGCATTTCTCTGGTCGTAGACATGCAGTGTGTCTGTCTCCCTCTCCTGGCGAGACGCAGCACTGCGGTCTTTGCTGTCTATGGTTGGCATAGCAACTGTGTGGTTGAACAATGTCGTGTCTGGTCCTGCCTAGGTTGTCAATAATGTTAGCTGAGAAAAAAAAAGATAAAATGCAGTGAAAATGCAGAACTACTAGTACTGTTGCATGGAAATTACTCTGACCCACCTTAATTCTTAGGAAAGGTTGTTAACTGAAATGCATTGGCCATGTACGTATGTAATGTAAGATGACTTGTACACTCGTTTCAACTTGTTTTCATTTTTTTATGACTTCACATGTCGCTGTGGTGAACTATTTCAATTTTGTATAATAAATACAAATGTATATGTAAGGCACCCAAGGATGTCCGCCTTTTATTCTCTGAATCAAAAAGGTTAACATGATTAGCAAAAGTAACAGAAAGTAGAATCCCAGTGAGGCTGCTCAGTGGACAGGGAGACTAAGGCCACGGCGGGGTGGGGAACGCAGATCGCACTACGGCAGGACGTCTGTGTCCGTTCAGCAGGCGAGGAACCCACCATCCACGGGAAGGGCGACCCCGTTGGTCATAGCGCTCTTATCACTCAACAGGAACAGAACGCTGTTCACCACGTCCTCAACCTCTGTAACACACACACACACACACACACACACACACACACACACACACACACACACACACACACACACACACACACACACACACACACACACACACACACTGTGAGGGCCTGGATACTACCATGGATACTACCGTTCAAAAGTTGATGGTCACCCACACAATTTCATGTTTTCCATGAAAACTCAACCCTTTTATTCAACAGTGTTCAGCTGTGCTAAGATAATTGCATAAGGGTTTTCTAATCACCTATCAGCCTTTTAACTCACCCTCTCTACACCTATGTAGATATTCCATTAAAAATCAGCAGTTTCCAGCCAGAATAGTCATTCACCACATTATAAATTGTACTCCTGACTGTCTTTCTCATTCATCTAATGTAATCTTCATCGAAAAGAACAGTGTTTTTCTTTCAAAAATAAGGACATTTCTAAGTGAATTGTACACAACGGCAGGGCTATCTGTGGAGGGGAACGGGGTGTACGGACCTGCGAAGCGGCCCAGGGGGATACGTGAGGTCATGGTCCGGGCCTTGGCTGGGTCGCTCCAGCCCAGCCGGCCCATCTCCGTCATCACCACGGTGGGGTTCACACTGTTCACGCGGATCTACACACACACACACACACACACAGTATTACATATGCACACGCACACAGTATTACAAACACACAAGTATTAGACACACTTACACAGCACACACACACAGACACACACACACACAGTATTACATATGCACACGCACACAGTATTACAAACACACAAGTATTAGACACACTTACACAGCACACACACACACACTTACATATGCACACGCACACAGTATTACAAACACACAAGTATTAGACACACACACACACACACACACACACACACACACACACACACACACACACACACACACACACACACACACACACACACACACACACACACACACACACACACACACACACACACACACACCTGGTGTGCCCCCAGCTCCAGGGCCATCACTTTGGTCAGCATGTCCAGAGCTCCTTTGGTGGCACCTTAGGGCCGGGATAAAGGATGAGGAGAAAAACAGACCGAAGGAAGCTATTTAGCCACTCGTTTTGCATTACCATTTCAAACATAATCTTAAATAGATTACCCTTAAATATATCAATACTGAAAAACGAACAGTGACAACTCTCGACCTGGAAATAAATATAAATCTTTTATATCAATTTGTATTCAAGGGGGGTTTTACAGGAGTCTGCACAATATTTGCAGAACCGCCTACGGGTGTGTGTGTGTGTGTGTGTGTGTGTGTGTGTGTGTGTGTGTGTGTGTGTGTGTGTGTGTGTGTGTGTGTGTGTGTGTGTGTGTGTGTGTGTGTGTGTGTGGGGGGAGCACTCCAGGTACTTCACCGCCCCTGGGGAGCGCACACGCACACACACACGCACACAGGCACACACACACACACAGGCACACACACACACACACAGGCGCACACACACACACACAGGCACACACACACAGGCGCACACACACACACACACACACACACACAGGAACACACACACAGGTCCTCACAGTACACGGTGTGGTCCTTCAGGGCGCACTTGGAGGCCTGGCTGGAGATGTTCACGATGGCTCCGCCCCTCCCCCTGGACCTCATCCCCCGGGCAACCAGCTAGAGTCAGCCCCGCCCCCACGGGTTGAGAAGGTGTGAAGACGACCGGAGACAACATGAGCCTCAAAACACATAAACACTGACTGGAGGGATACGTCTTAAAGTAAAAAATATTATTTTTTACTTTTTGAAGGTGTGAAAAACAATCTTTCAATATGTTCCTCTGCTTGAAGGGGGTTGTAACTCGCTATATCTTATTGCCCTACTATGTGGTAAATTACATTTTGCTAACTGTTTGTTGTCTAAAATTATCGTTGACTGCTACTGCCTACCTTGGACAGGTCCAGGTAGGTCAAAGCTAGGTTAGGCTGGAGAAAGCTTTATTTTGAAAATCCCACTCTTCCCATCAGGCCTCCCTGCCTCCCCCTAGCCGCACCCCCAAAACACATGACTAGCTTGCTTGCTTTAGCAATATTTGGAAAACTGCAAGCGCAATGAGCACTCGGATGACTACACATGTAGCCGGGTAGGTAAGGAGATGACAGGTAAACCATCCGATCCGTTCATTCTGACCAAACGGGACGTAAAGAGAATTTCAACGAATATGAGATATGTGTTGAAATCATTATTGAACAATAAATTACCTACACTAGCTTTAAATTAAAATAAAAGGGGATAATGACGTTGTGAATCAGATTCCTGGAGAGTGTGTTGTGTGTGTTACCTGGGAAACATGCAGCACTGCTTTCACGTTCACACTGAAAGACCTGGATGCAAGGAAAACATAATGTTGTTAATGATATCATGTTTTATTAAGTACAAGATGCATGAGAAGACTGCTGTACTTTACTTAATTCTATATTGCGAGAATTTTCCACAATTACGTTCCAAAACAAATATGTAACCTGCACAGAATTATTTCTGCCAAGCATCTATTTGTGCAGATTAGATATTGCATGCATTATACACAGCATGTTTATGAATCAATGAGAATGAGGGGCCCTACTTTTGATGCATACTAATTTTGGCAATTTAGTGAATTGAGTTTCCTACATTTTTATACGAATAGAAAACCAGCCAGATGCCGCTTATATCAACATTCAAAATAGTATACCTATCAAACTCCTCCGGGGTAACTTCGAGGAAGGGTTGCAGAGAGGCGCACGCGGCGTTGTTGACCAGCAGATCGATTGGGCCTACTACGTCATCGCGCAATGCTGCATCCGTGGCGTCCCAGTCCGCAAGGTCCACGCACACGGGCCTGATGGACGGACACTGCGGGGGAGGGGGTGGGAGAGAGAACAGCGGGGGTAAAGACGACAGCGCGCTTTTCTCGACAATGAGCGGAATAATTCTGCACACAAAGATCGCAGAGACAGACGAAGAATCTCAAACAAACAAATGAGAGTGGGGGTGCAGAATTCCAGAAGTGGCAGCACCGACCTCTTCATGGCAGATCAAGGAGGGGAATGTGCGTGTGTGTGTGTGGGGGGAGGGGTTCCTCGAACCTCGAGAACGAGACTGTCCAGGTCAGCCCGCGTGCGCGTGACCGCCGTGACCTCTGCGCCGCAGCGAACGAGCGCCAGCGCGGTGGCCCTCCCGATGCCTGAGAAAACAAATATCCATAAACACAAAGAAACACAAAAGCTATTGTGCACTTGAGCTGCCTGTGTGACACGGGGCTGACATGCACACATTCCAATCGTGCTTCGGGCTGTACGGCATTTTTTTTTAGCATTCTTCTAATCGTCCACTTTCTCACCGCTGTGGGAACAGTTAGGTTCTGAAGTTTGACCAAATGTGTTTTTATAAATCGAGCCTGATGGTGTCACTGTGGTTGTTTGGATGTTAATCTTTCAGGCTTTACCTTTTCCTGCACCCGTGACCAGGGCGCGTTTTCCTGCGAAAGAGATCTCCATGTATCCTGAAATTAATAGTGAATCCACAAATGCACACATTGTTGCGGTTTATACGGAGCAGAGCCTGCAGAACAGACCATTGTTGCAGCAGGACTTGGTTTAACAACACCATCAAGTCGCTACTCCATAAGTTATACGGAGAGGGCTACTGAATTAACTTCTCCGCTTTAAAGTTAGCAATCGTCCATTTGCAATGGCTTTAATTAGTTAGTTTAATGGAATTAAGTGATCACATCGGAACCGAGCTGATAATGCGGTCTCTGTAGGGGATTTAGAGCCTGGTCAGGTCTTACCTACCTCCTGGTCAACGTCGTGAACGCAGTGCAGCTGTGGGGTTCACTTACACAACTAGCCAGTTGTGTAAGTTTAAAGTTACACAACGAAATAAGTGAATGGAGAATGCCTCTTTTGCTTTCTGAACCCGATCATGGCTCATCACTAGTTTAACTTAAGTAAAATATTGCGATGTCTTCCTGTAGTTGCTTAAATCGCTTGCTATGTGCAAAATCAGCTTTGTCGTATAAAGGCCCCCTATCTAGGGTATGACGTCTTGACATGGTTTTGATCGCATCGGGAAACTAGGAAACTTGAGAATAGGATACTGGAATTGGCTGCTAGTCTGTTTTCTGTGAACAAACAAAAGTTTGCAAAGTCCACACATCATCAGCAATAAAAGGGAACAAGCAACACTTGTATTTTCATTGTAAAAAAAACTAATAAAATACATTGAAGGTAATGCACAGGAATGATATCGGACATTTGAACATTAGCCTGTTGGATGCAGTCAACAGACAACATCACAAAAGGGGTTTGGCAAGAAAGCACAGAGCGGTCATAGCAGTAGCAACGGTGCGCCCTGCGCACACAATATACTGCAGGTACAAATAATTGTGATTTAGCTCAGTACCATTTCAGATTCCAAGCGCTTTAACTTGGCATCAAAAAACACAAAAAAAGTCCATAACATATCGCCATAGCAACACTTCATTTAGCGAGAGTCCAGTCCATCCAAACCACAGGAAAAGAATCACTGAAGAACTGTTCTCAACGAAGGCAGTTAGCTCTCCATTTAACACACAAAGAAAGAAATAGCCAGTATTGTTTACTGGTTCATAGTGTGTGTGTGTGTTGGAGCAGAGAGGTGCCATGTAGCAGAAAGAAGGGCAGTAGAGAGTGGCAGTTTCAAGGAAGGGGATAGACTTGTGATGGCCTTTCTCCATTGGCACCTTTGGCCGCGCCGAGTCAAACCGAGCTGCACTGACATGCGTTTCAATTACCGGTTTAAGGTCAGACACCCTCAGCCCTGTGGTAATGGGGGACGGGACGCAAATCCCAGCTGTCACGGAAAGTCAAAACGAGTCAAGCTAGGCCAGTGTGGTCCATTGGAAAAAGGGCAGTTGATGGTATTGGTGGTGGTGGTAGTTTTGGCGGTAGCGATGGAGGTGCTGAGGTATTCAGAAGTGTCCTCCTGGGTTCCCCGCGAGGCACCAGTCTGTGTCCGGGTACAGCAGGCAGTGGATCGTCTTAAACCTGAGAGGAAGAAAGGAAATAAAGTTGTAAGTATGAACATATGAGGGCGGACAGTTCAGCGCCAAGCAGATTAAAACTAGAGGGAAAGTTCTGCATAAGTTCTGTACGCCCAGTGCAAACACACTGGTAGGTGGGTTGATGTGAAGACGGAACTAAAGAAAAATAATGCAAGAACGTTCTTGCAAATAAATGGTCATTTTTATGGTCATTAAAAAGTCATTTTTTACAAAGGCTTCATTCTATTCATAGAATAGTCCAAAATAAAATCTGTGGATATGGATATCATTCACAAATCAAGACAGCTAGGTTTTCTACCTCTCTGTGATGCGTCAGCGACACAACAAACTAAAGCAACGCAGTGTTTTTTGGTGTTTTACCGTGACGGGTCTTCAGCCAAAGAAAAGGGCCCCCCCACCGCGACCACGTTCCTCCTGTTCTCAAACCCTCCATAGCTCAGCGTCACCTGAGTAGAGGACAAAAACCAAGGTATTAGAATCATAGGAAGAGTGTGTTGATATAATGTAATGTAGAGCATGCAACAATGATTACATCTATTCCGTTGTTATGAAAGACTTGTTTTTAGACTGCTTATGGTAAGAAATTTAAAATAACTGACGTTTGCTTCAGATTCCTAATGATATTCTGTACTGTATCCATTTGTTTTTATATCCATTTGTTTTTGGAGTGGAAACAGCAGGGCTTCTTTTTATAATTTGCCATAATGCGATGGAAGGATGATGATGGAGGAATAAAGTGCATCATTACCATAAATTAAAACACAGTCATAAAAATCTACCACAGAAATGTGGATAACAAAGAAAGTGCAAAAATATTGGCTGTGTGTGTGTGTGTGTGTGTGTGTGTGTGTGTGTGTGTGTGTGTGTGTGTGTGTGTGTGTGTGTCCGTCCGTCGGTGGTGCATCGTCATCATCATCACCACCCTTATCAGACAAGACCCGACCGCCGAGCTCTCCTTGACCACCTCTCACATGTGCCCCCCCAGGCAGAGAGACGCTCACCTGGTCCAGCACCGTGTCCGTGGGCAGCTTCTGCAGGTTCTCCAGGTGGGAGTGGAACAAGTACGTGTGCGCCAGCCGCACCTCCAGCAACGCCTCGATGATGTAACCGATGGTGCAGTCGTCAGGGAGACGGATCTTCTCCGCCGTGCTGATGAAGTTGCCCAGACTAGGGGAGAGAGAGACACGGTGAAGGAACAAGAGCTGAGAGACTTCCTGTCATGATGAATTTCAGTTTGCAGGTTCAACCCTTTTCCTCAAGAACCATGTTGTAGCATGCTCCAAGTAGCAGGCTGGCAGTGTTCTTTGGAAAAGGTACTCGAATCAGGATCGCTTTTAACTCACTTCATTTGGTGAAGGTTTAGTCTAGTCTCTATGAACCAGAAGGAGAGGAATTGTATTATGCACGCGTGGAGATACACTTAGTAGGGCATCTGATAGATGCGTTACCTGGAGCGTTCTGGCCCCCTGGGCTATGTGATGTGACTTTAATACTGGGCAGGCGTGGACTTGGTTATGTGCTCTGATTGGCTAAGCATGGTTCTGAACTCCCGCCTCCTGGATACCCGTACGTGTACTCTATGCTGATCTCTTGCGGCTATGTGTGGGAATTGCACTTGTTTTTGTGGCCTTGAGCGTCTGGGTCTCTCGAACATCTTGACCGCTCGAATCTCTAGAATTGACACATGATGAATGGTCTCCTGTATGAGCTGGACGCCTCCCTAGACTCAGGATCCCTCCCTAAGATGCCTCTTTAATTGGCAAGGGCATATGTGGCCTGTTGGCATGAATGTGTTAATTATGTTACAGGCTGTGCTCCAAACTCCAGATCGTTGTTAAGAAGACGCAGGCGATATGGGTGTGGCTCACCTCGCCCAGGGACTCATCTTCAGCGCCAGACCTCGGCTGATGCAGAACCCAGCTCCACCGGTTGCGAACCAGAACTTCACAGACGCCTGCGACGAGAGTGGGTGGAAATAAATGAATTAAAAACACAATAACATCCAGGTGGCTGGGGTGGAGCACAGCACAACAGGATGATCAATGGGGACAATATTTGTTTAGAAGCCTCATTGGGCTGCAATAATCAGTTCCACTAACAGCTAATCAAGGACTCTGACACTGAACAGCAGCTAGGCGGCCAAACAAAGTCATTTTAAAATGAGCAGCGAGCATGGCCATTCCATCTTCGGTGTGGAGCCATGTTCAAGTAACCGCAATCACAAACTCTATCCATAATATCCGCCCTCTCTAAAGTAGCTGATATGAAAGAGCTACTTTAGAGAGCTACTTTTATATGAGGTCTCCATCTTCTCTATCTCACACATTTGCAGCCCACAGATGACCCCAATCCACAAATATTTGGTATCTTTTGAATCGTCTTCACACTAATAATAAAGTTCAATAACAACCTCCGTACCCATGACCCATGGATGAGGTATTACCCCGCTAACCCTAACCCTTAAAAGGCACCCAGTGCAACTTTCGAGGCTTAAAAATAAACATTCAATTTCTAGTCTTTTTTACACGTAGTAAGTTTCAATAACTCCATACCATTACATACCGACATTTAAGCAGCAAAGATGAGACGTCGTTGTGTGGTGAGAACTGATACAAAATCGATAACAACAACAATGCCGCCATTTTCTTTATTTTTTGTAACCTACAATAAATAAAGCAGGCTTCCAGTCAATGGAAAAATGGCTTCTCCCCACCGGCGATTGTTGTTGTTTACGATTTTCTATCAGTTCTCACCACACAACGACGTCTCATCTTTGCTCCTTGAATGTCGATATGTAATGGTATGGAGTTATTGAAACTTACTACGTGTAAAAAAGACTAGAAATTGAATGTTTATTTTTCATTGAATGTTTACATAAAGTTGCACTGGGTGCCTTTAATAAAGTTGTCATCTTATCCTGTTATAATATAATCTTATCCGCCGTTAGTTGCCAGCTACTAAGGAGGGCAGAAAAAACAGAAACAACTCTGCAAGGGGGGCCTGGGGGGTGGGTGTTAGGGTTAGATCAGGGGGGGGGGGGGGGCGTACCGATCCGTCGCTCTTGACCCTCTCGGCGGCCTCGATGGGGTGGTCCAGGCTGGGCCGGCCCAGGTACACGTCCTGGCTGGGGTGGTAGGAGGACAGCAGGCGCAGCAGACTGGGGAGGATCACATAGTTGTCGTCGTCCACGTGACAGAACCACCTGTAATAAGGACACGGGGATCAGAACCCAACGTGTCACCTGACCGATGGGGGGGGGGGGGGGGGGGCACTAGCAGACCACTCTCCGCCGGGACCGAGTAGCTCATCGGATTTCATTTCACCAGCACATAAAACAATTGGAAGCATGTATAATGAATGGAGAGGGGGGGGGGAGAGAGAGAGAGAGAGAGAGAGAGAGAGAGAGAGAGAGAGAGAGAGAGAGAGAGAGAGAGAGAGAGAGAGAGAGAGAGAGAGAGAGAGAGAGAGAGAGAGAGAGAGAGAGAGAGAGAGAGAGAGAGAGAGAGAGAGAGAGAGAGAGAGAGAGAGAGAGAGAGAGAGAGAGAGAGAGAGAGAGATTTATTAATCCCTCGGGAAGGTTCCCTCAGGCTATTGCACAGGTATGGAGGAGAGAGTGTCATTTCTTTTGAGCTTTCAGGCTTTTAGTAGACCATGCTATATAGGGTTTAACCGCAGCTATAAAACTTGTTCATGGAGTTGTCTGCCTGATAGCATAGCAACTCTTTTCTTACAAGGGAGAGCAAGGAGGGAAGTAGGACTGACAGAATGCCCACCGTCGACATCGAAATGTATCCCAAAATAGCCGTTTGTTGCCGAGTAACAACCACAACACCCACATTAGGCATAACCGTTCATGTCCAGATCAATGATTGTTAATAAATTATTAATAATGACTCCCTTGATGTACACATTGCACTCAGCGTGAATAACTAAACGACTCCTCGAATGCAAGAGTCTGACCGAGGATCCGAGCATCAACAAAAGGGCACAAGAGAGGACACCGAGGAGATGTGTGTTGGCTCACTTTTTCTGAGACTCGATGAACTTGTCGTACTCCACAGACATCTTGCAGCAGAGCGCCTGGCGTGTGTGTGCGGCGGAGCAGTTGGTGTTGATGATGTTAACCCCTCCTGGGAAGAGGAACACACCCAATGAACGGCCGACTAATTATGCAAGTGTTCATTCAAGACAAGGATTTCCGGGCATTAATTATGCATCAATCGGTTTGAGGGGTATTCATTGGAGACTTGGTAGAATTACAGCTGAACACTTTTACTGTAATGACTACAAAATACTGGTGCAAGTCTTTGCTGCTCAGTCAGAGTGATGGTTTGGCCTACATTGTGCAGCAGATAAATGTCTAGAGATACCTATGGGGCTTCATTAGATGACTTCATGATGTAACACAGTGTCCTTCTTACCTGCTCTTTTCCGTAACTCGCTGTCCTCACCGTCAGTGAATATATATGTCTGAAAGATAAAGAATCAACAAAAACATGCCTTAGTACCCCAGACTCTGAAGCAAATTTAGTCACGCACACACACACACACACACACACACACACACACACACACACACACACACACACACACACACACACACACACACACACACACACACACACACACACACACACACACACACACACACACACAATATGACGGATCGTTCTCAGAGATTGCATGACCGTCTCCTGAGACATAAAGATTCAGATCAAGCCCATCCCAGGTCAGAACTAAACAGATAAGTTCTGGATAAACACGGTGGAGTCGGAATCTAGAAACACACCCAGCGTAACTCTAACTGCAGCGTTCCCACTCTACATTCCCACTCTAATCCCAGCACTTGTGCAAGATCCTGTTGAGGCCTACACCAGCACAGCTCCTCACCGAAACGGGCAGGGTTATAGTTTCCACATGGAGATACAGACTGCACTATACTGCTGTGCCTGTGACTCATCCATTCCTTATTATTCCTCAAACAAACCTTCCTTGTCCCATGACCGTCTGTGTTCTCAACCTTTAGGTAGGCCCTTTATTTTTCCATAGGCTTTTACCTAGGCCCAATAAAGCAGCAAGCCTTGGTTGTGACTTCAGCGCCAGCAAACGAGCCCTAGAGTTACAAGGCCCCATGTTGGTTGACTTTGACATTGGATAACTGCAGGTTCGTCCATCTGGGTGAATGTTATTTGTTTTCAAAGCATTATCACCTTGTGGCAATCCCTTGTTTATCCGACTGCCATACGAGCACGTCGGGTAACACACACAAATGCACCTTTCTTGTTTGCTTCATCACTGGCCGTTAAACATAAGTGGCAAACTCAAGCTCAATTTTACTGCTCCAAGAGCACTTAACTCAATCTTGCCAACAGTCTGACACCAGCTGCTTGACATTTACTTATAAAAGGTCCCACTCTGTGATTTTTTTGCCTTTCAAGTACGGTATGATATTTTCTTTCAAAACAGATCTTCTCAGTAACATAACCACAAATGGAACTGGACAAACTTCTGGCCGTGTTGCTTCAGGCTCTCTCTAGGACTGGGAGGAGGGGGGGGGGGGGGTAGAAATTGGGACCTGGCCTTTCCCGAGTTACATGGAACAATGAAGCTCTCTGTCCCAACACCCCTTGACTAACGCCTAAAAGCTTTTAATGGCTTCAGAAAAAAGGCTGCGGTGGCCTTTTTGCTTCCGTCTCGTCGCCGCAGTGCAGCAGAGGCACGTGGGGGACACGGGGACCTGACTTATGAGCGGGGCGAAGGCGTCGGATGTGTTGAAGTGAACAGGCGCGGGACAGAGATGCTAACGGCGTTGGGACAACGTGAGCCGCTGACGCCACACGCGAGTTTCGGTGTAGTAAGCGCAGCCTCTATACCGCTCCTGACTCATGGTGGGTAAAGGTGTAGATCGTAGCTTTGATTTAAGTACAAATGATAGAGTTTTTCTTTGTTTATATAATATGCTGAAACACAAGACAAGTGCACCTTTGTTTTAAGGTTGCAATGGGAATGGGTTGCGTGTGAGGGTCTTAGGCTTCAGGGTAGGGCCCTAGTTCAATATGATCGTTTATAGTTTTGAACGGGGTTGTATAATGTTAAAGATATAGAAATAAATATAGAAAAATATAGAAATTAGAGTTTTGAAACATCGGAGAGAAAATAAAACTACAATGGTATTTTGAATAGCATAAACCTCACAAAGCACCAGCATATCATGATTATCATTGATTGGAAATTGTGGAAAATTCCCATTGAATATAATGAGAAAACCTTACTCCATAGAGCCCAGCCCTATTCGAGAGCTCCAGACATGACTGGCATCAGTGCTCGATACCTGGAACAGCACAGTGATCCCAGCCTGCTCTGGGGTCCAGAGTCCTTTCAGGCTGAAAGCTTTTCACTCACACTTGAACTGCTCAATCCAAACCCAACCCCTACATACCTCCTCAATCAAACCAGGGTAGGGGAGGGGAACAGGGGGTCCCAACCCAGCAGACTGCTCACACACACACACACACACACACACACACACACACACACACACACACACACACACACACACACACACACACACACACACACACACACACACACACACACACACACACACACACACACACACTTTCTCTATTAGATGCATACCCATACTGATTTGGGAACTGGCAAACTCGCAGGCCTGCTTCACTCTCACATGCACACACATGCCAATGACAATCTCATCCAACTATTGTGCGGGTGGAGTAGAGTGAACAGTATTTTCCTGTGTTTCCCGTTCCTCCCGTTAAAATCCTGACGAAAGATAAGGAGGAGATGTAGCAAAGAGAGAAGCAGGGTAGATATAGCGAGAACGCACTCCCAAAAAGAATACATGAGCCAAGCGACCGCAGACCACAGCAAAGCCTCCCTCAGACTTGAGCCCAGAGTACTAACGTTGGAACAGTTCTCATGTCTGAATAATACTTCTATCTCGATAAAAGTACAATTTGAATGAGGCCAACATCTGAAAAGTACTACCATCTCAATAATACTACCATCTAACCAGTACCAACATCTGAATAGTACTAATTTTAAAAGGAGCCCTTTAGCTATCCAGCACTTGTTCTAGTTACACTTGGATGTGTATTTGTTTCATGTTTTTAAAGCCTAAACGTCACACTGGATGAACATGTCTGCCACCCCCAGGTTGTGTTTGAAACACCCCTCATTTTGTGTGATTGCAGCAGCCAAAAGAAACACACAAAACTAGAGGCAGACCGATATTCCAATCCCGATATTAGGGAGTCAAAAGTGACCAATATCTATTTATCAGCTGGTATTCCAGACAAAGACATATCGGCTGTTATTCAATATATTGTGTCAGGTGTCCTGGGGGTGGAGCAGCTTCTTGGAATTTGCTGCTCACCCTCCAGCTATGCACCAGCCCACATCAATATTGCATTAAAATCATGAGCCAAAGGAACCAACTGTTCAGGGAGGAGCTAGTAACCTACCCACAGAACATGATGTGCAGCGGCTTAGGGGTTCAACCGCCACAGTAGAGGATCGACACCATTTCTTACGCTTTCATATTGGCGCATATCACCAATCACATACGCCGATACTGCTAAATCTTTGATAAAATAAGCCAACCGATATATTGCTTGGAGGCTACACAAAGCATGTTGTTTTTCCGTTTGCTATGTCGGGAGAAAACGGTAGATGGTGTTGAAGGCCAGGTTCATATCTGAGAATAATGTATAGTGTATGAAGAAGGGATGATGATGATGATGATGATGATGATGAAGCTACATGACCTGGGCTCAAACAGAAGACGGCAACCAAGCGTGTGAACGTTGTAGAAGTGTGACTAGCTCATAGGAAGAGCACTCGTCGCGTGAGGCCGTTCTTACCTGCTCTTTAGCTTGGGACCCCCATGTCTGGAGGAGCAGCTCCAGCCTGGAGCGGTGGTACTTCTTGGTGGTCTTCACAGCAATGAACACATCCTTTGGATTGAGAGGGTCCCGGGACCCCCCACCCAACCCCTTGAGTCCACCCTCCTCCCCCTGCGGGAGGAGGCCTCCCGCTGGGCTTCGGAGGGCATCGGCGCCCCTCCTCCACGGTTCATGGTCCCCGCTGGCGGTCGCTCCAGGCTCCTTGGATCTCTTGCGTAGCCCCGTACTACCTATCCCTATACCCGACCTCTGGAGGTGGTCGGGAGCCGCCACACCGGCGCTGCCCGCCCAGGAGGGCCTCGCGCGGGGCCAGGGCTGCGGCGGATCCCCCTGGCGGCGCTGGGGGGCCTGGAAGGCGGGGATGAGGATCAGCAGCAGGCCGCAGAGCGCCAGAGACAACAGGAAGCAGAGTTTGCTGACGCCCACCGACGCCACGTGCATCCTGGCAGGGCCAATCAGGACCCAGCGGGTCAGCCCCCAGGGCTGGCTTCACCCGACACGCCGCTTCTGGGTCCCATCCTCATGACATCACTAGAAGAAGTAAAGACAGTCTATAGGTAGTAGCCTACTGCTACAGTGAGTAGCACTGGTATGCTAATGGAAGCCTTAAAAATGACCATGTTACATTGTATGGTATTTCACATGTTTCACACTTTTTTACACCTTAGTACTGTAGTACTCGCTTTTGAAATGCACACTGTTGGTTTTTATATTTACTTAAGGATGCGAGACCATGAGAAGTAGTCTACTTTAATATCAATGTTTTGTGTTGGTACTCAAGTAGCCTACTTTTTGACCTCCTAGAATGTTATGGCTGACACACTGATTGAAACCCTTTTTATCTGAGGATACTGCGAAAAACAGTCACCTAAATTAACTTTGTTTTTAAGGAAGGTCATTCATGCTATATACTATTGTCTGCAAAAACTGACAGCAAGAATAAGATTACATTTACTTAAATAGATGACCAAACATACGATGCAATTTAATTGTTATAATAATAGAACTGTAAATGACCACAAAACAAATGGTAGAAGCTTGCGTTCCGAGAGGAGTCGGACCAGATTAACTCTCACTTAACTAAGCAAGTTACAAGGGCAGATAGGCTTAGAATACACTTATTTTTGTTCCTACAAATTTGCAATAAAATCGTACTCGTCGTCCGTGGTGGAAGTGCAATGGTTGCAGAAACTTACCATCATACGGATCTCAATCTGCTGCTGTTTTCCGATTAACATGTTCTACCGAAATCGTGGAAACGAAAATCACGGCCTAAACGAATATGTTACACAAAATATTAAAGCCCATTGAGTTTAGAGCCCAAGTTTCATTCCAGGCTAAACTAACTAAATCGAGTCTCGTTGTCTGCCCGTTTTGTTCAGCGGGACTTTGAATCAGAGCCCAAACTTCGCCCCTTCGTTAACTCCCCTTCTTCGTCGATTTACTAAAATTAGATTGAGATTATCCCCCTCGTTTGGGAACTATACGTAAAAAGCATAAGGAACACCACCGCAGTAACAACCCTGCGGCCATAGCCCAAATCAGATTTTAGCTCGATGCCCAGTCCAACCACTACTACTACTCATACTCCCCCGCCCCCCGTCCCTTTATTATTGTCTCGCAGCGAGGCTCATAAGGGTAAATACCACGTTGACCTAGGCTGAGTTAGGATCCGGACTTTTATCGTTACCTAGTATACCTCAACGCCATTTCCGGTCTATTGCTTCCTATGAGCTGTTTTCAACAGTGAAGTCCCCGCCGCGCCGTAGCCATAGCCATACGAATATGAACATGACGGACCGAAAAAATATATAATATGGAGATTTTAGGATATTCTTTACAAAGCAAAGACCGAAACATGTATTGCAAACGGTTACCCTTCTAACGGAAGTCCCGCCCTCTATTTCTCGCCGCTAAACTCGTGTAACTGAAAGTCCCGCCCTCTCTCTTCCCAATAACGCTAATTTCGAGCATCCCGTTCCAGGCGTTCAGCCGTGACATGAGGACGCCTGGGAACGAGGTTACCTAGAATACCAACACATTCAACCCAGTGCCCTCTGCCCGAAAGACCACACTGCCACCGGCCCTTTGTCATGTATTATTTATTAACAACCGTGTAACTTTACGCATGCATTAACAGCAGTAGGTAAGTAAACAATAAGTAAGAAAGTACGTTTATATAGGTTAAAGTCAGTAGCCTAAATAAAAAATAAAAAATGTGAAATGTTTTTTTTGTTGAAATTGATTGCTTTTTATATACGTATCTTTTTTTTAATGTCAACAAATATACTTACAACTCATTTATTTGTATCGCACCACTGCACCATCTGGAGGGTGGGTTGTTAACCGGGACACGACCCGGCAGGAACCCCGAAACGACAGAGCCTTTTGTTCAGCTTGAAAGAAATAATGAAACATATATCTGACAAATTGTTTAATAATACCCAATACTATCATGTGTGGGTCAGTATATATGAAACATGTGTTTTCATCGTCAGTTCTTATTTTTTTAGATGTGACTTTTTTTCATGCATGCGATAAATTATATCAAGCTGGTAACGGCTTCAAACTTTCCCAAGATAAGTTTGTTTTTAGATTTAGATTGCAGGCAAGGAGGAGACAGTGTGTGATGCAGGACAGCTGTCGTTCAATTAAACACGGCAGCATTAATCTTTAGTGTGCTGAACTATCACCACACTAAAGATGTTTATTTTAATATAATTAGTATTTTGAATAGACAGATTCAGAACCTGAAAGCAACCTGTTATTGGCATTTGAATTACATATTATGCACGATCAAAACCTCAGCCGAGCCAGGCTATTTCAGGTCAAGTAGCTAGTTATAAATGTGTATTTAAACTGTTTATGATTACAGTGCAGGGTGGAAGTTGAAGCCATGTAAATAGATGTTGTGGAGCCCAGCAGAGCTCTCCAGATGTCCACAAATTGGTATGCATCTGAACCCTGCTGCACATTATGGTTCCTCATGGTCCTGGAGCTCTTTCGCCCACCACTTCAGCCTCCTAGATGAGGCCACGGTGCCAACACACCTGTCGGCAATCTACCTCATTAGTCTGCAGAATATAAACCTTGGTTTCCCGGTCGGATCGTTTTCTTCACCTTGTGTTAGCAATGTCCCGGATTCAGAAAGATTTGCAGCAAGTTCTTTGTTTAGTTACCGACCCCACGCCTGTCAGACTTCCCACGTGCTGCCGAAACCCATGTCTGTCCGAAGACCTATCCCTGGAGGAACAGTCTCCGGTGTGACTTGCTGCCCCAAACATGAACCCTCACCAGTCCAACTACTAACCCATTGCATCTGTTGGTTACCAACTACCCCTTCATCTTGCCCATGCCCGGCCTGTCGTTATAGATAATTGTGTCTTCAGTGAATCCCTTATCTATTCTCATTCTGTGCGGTTGTTCTTTTTGTTTGTTTTTGTTTTGGTCTACTGCCATGGCCTTCAATCCTTAATAATAGTTATTTTTCAGTCTTCTGTTTTTTTTTCATAATTGGCTTCTGGTTCGGCTCTGCGGAGAGTGAATACTTTTGAGGCATAGTGAAAACGTTAACAAGGTTTAGGGCCCCTCCCCCAGTGGTTTCAGGACCCCTGCACTGAATTCAACCTAGACTGCTGTTAGAACCAGACGTGTTCCTCGGCACAAGCTTCAGTAACAAAGGGCTTGGCTCTGCAGATCTGATTTAAGAGATACATTTTGGAGGTATGACATTTATGCACGCCAATAACAGCTAAATGAATTCCTGCCAGCTGATTAATATTTAATACATTTGGTATCTGAAGTATTGGCCCGTAAGTAATTGCTAAATGATTAGCTTCAGAGGATATGGTAGATGGTCAGGATATGATCTGTTGGTGTAAAAGTTAGGATGTGATTGTGATTCGGAAAGTTCCAAACTGTTTTGTGCCGGTGCTCTTTAATTGCTTTTTAGAATAAATGTTTCACTAGTTTGCCCAGAGCAGCCTACCAGTCAAAGTCTACAGTGACCAGCCTTCAATTTCACTGTCCAACTTCTTAGCCGTCACTTTGGTTCTAAAGTTTATAGAGAAAAAAGTAAATTTAGTCATTGGTGGATGAATTTAATCATCATACCCTCATAATTCCAAATAATTTGGAACAAAAACAATGTCTATCATAATAAAGTATTTAAAATATTTAATAAATACTGAAATTGGCCTATTGATGTTATTTTTTGATAAATGTCTATCTCATGGTACCCACCATACTAAATTGGCACCTACATTTCCAAAGGATATTGACCAAATGCTTTTTTCTTTTCTAGGCCAGCTACATTTCAAGTGGGTTCAATGGTTATCTCAACCAATTCAAATGGCAGGGGTAATCGGTTTTCTGTCTAGCTTTGAAACTCGTTTTGGTTTGGCTGTTCAATAGGACCATGAAAGGGATTTTCATGATTCTTTGTGAAGGCAATAGTTGATGTGGGAAATGTCAACCATGTTCAAATGGCAATATATCAATTTTCATGAGGAAGGAATTAAACCAAAATATTTATTTTGAAGGTGACATGAAAATATGTCCTTTAGTCTTTTGTGATTGTGACACAAATCTCGGTTTGGTAGTGCATATAACATTAAAATGAACATTAATAACCATACATGATATTGAATATGCCATAGACATTATTCACCATGACAACTCACTGTTGCACATGAGAGAGTCTGGATCAATATTTGTGTCCCTTACAGATTCATCATCATGCCGTCACAACATCACATCTTGTTCTAAAGCCTTCTTCTGAATAAGGCCTCTAAAAATACCTAGAAAGGAGATTCAATTAATGTTTTTAAAGGCCATCTGATTCATCGTCCACATGAAATCGATTTTTTTTAAATACATTACACACATTGCCACTTAGCCATGGTGACTATAGCACCATACGTCATGAGGTTCTGAATATAATCAAGGGGGGGCCTGAATGGCTTCTAACAAACAGAAATCCTGTGATCCCATGGTTTATTGTGATTAAGGGCTGTAGAAATAAAGTTGGCTTGAGGTATCCGAGCAGGGTTGAAATGGAAGCAAACACTGCATTCTGATGATCACTAGAGGGCAGTCATGATAGAGATTTGTGGGAGATGGCATTCATCTGTGATTAGGTTACGCTACCTGAAGAACGGTGTTGGTCAGGAAAGTTGCTTCCATGCAGTAGGCTACAACGAGGAATCGTCTGTTTATTGAGTTCCTTTCGAGTTCAACCTATTCATCTGAAATAAGTAGATGTTATTCGATTTAGTCCTCCTGCTGAGTAGCATACATTATTCATGTAGACTCCACCGGACATCATTATACCTCATCAGGTTCATATGGGCTGCAGGTCCTTTCCAGTCTGATATGTTTTGCACTATGCTCCAGCTGTTGTTCAAGTGTGAGCATGGGCATGTCAGACCTTTTCAATGCTTTTTGAGCATAACAACAACAGTCGTCGCTGTAATTTGTAGCTCAAGAACAAACAACTGGAGAATAATAGGGCTGGTACATCACAACGTCACCTAGAAATAACCTCCATTTTGGAAGCCCAGAGGCATTGAGATGTTTGTTATTATGTTAGTAGCAATGTTTTTTTGGTCATTGTTTAGTACTGAATAATGGAATGAATTGGATGACGGGGGGACATTGTTGTGTTTCAAACTGCTTCAGCATTTCTCATACAAGACGTGGCAAAATAAAGTTCACGGTGTATTCACGTGTATTCAAGATTTAACAACACGAAAAAGATCTTGCATCCGTTCAATATGGCCTTTGCCAACAAAGAATCCCATGATGCATCCTGTTGTTAGCCTGTCCAGTGAGAATAAGCAAGAATGCATTTCAATGTACACATTTAATTTGAGTCGACTAATACAGTATCGGCACTTGTAGAAGGCCTATTGATGAGCTGAGAATGTTAAGGGTGTCCCCACTAAGTATATATTCCGGTATAAACATAATCCCATCCATTCATCGGCATTCACCTGATTTATCTAAGCACCAGCTGCCATGTTGTAGCTGGCATATTTTCATTGCCTTCACATTAGATATATGAATTATATATTAACATTAATGAAGAATATTTCACCTTCATAGCAGTTAAGTACTGCAAGGCCACCGGATACATTTACAATGGCTAAGAATACCTCTCATCTTCGTCTTCTATCAACAATCTGTCATTTACCCATACGACCCCTCCCTCCGTACACAAGGGGGGGTGAAGTCTTACAAAAGCACTGTTTTAGATATTTTGCAGATGTCCAGATGTCTCTTTAAACTGAAAACATGAGACCTCAAGTGGAAGAAAAGAGGCATTTAAATAAAGCAGACTCTGCCTGTCACATCCCAGAGTGCTTCTCATAACTAGTTCTCCCTCCCAAGACATCCATCATTAAAAAATACTATTAATTACCCAGACGGATTTCCATAATTCTAGAATTGCCTTCTTTTCCAGCCCTGACATATCCCCATGCATAAAACATGCTTCGTACATTAGTCCTGTCAAAATCCAATTACCCAACAGGCACAAACCGCTCATCTGTGTGAAAATAAATCCCAGACGTTCACATCACGTTATAAGTGCGGTTTAAGTGGCGTGGTCAAATGAAAAAATAAATGTATATAGGACTTAATGGTAAAAATATAGCACTTCATGAAAGTAGGACTCACTGGTGTAATGAATGGTAATAATCAAAAACAGCATTTAAATTATTGTCTCAGAAATGACAGAAAGGAGTTGTTCACTGGATCAGCTGTGCCCACAGACCATAGAACAGGAAACAAATAGAAACCAAGGCGGTTATGTCAGTTAAAGAGGGAATTATACTTAACCACCTGTTGTTTGTCCAAACTGTGTGTCTGCCAACGGCATCCACTGCAGGCCTCGAAACCGCATGGGGTAAAAGAGGCCATTAACACTAAATGTGGATGTTTTTACTCTAAACACTGGGGGCTGCACCACCCAAGACATAATGTGGACAGATTCGGGGTATTTAGTATAAATGGGTTCAGTATCCAGTACAGTGTAAAACATTTAATAATATCAGGGAGAAATTGATTTATATGTTGTAGCAGGCTCTAGGTGTGGGGGTTTCCACGCTACCAAGTGACTTCCTCCCAGACACAGACCAAACTCAAACCAACGGACAAATGCCTTTATCCGACCACTCCGTTGCCTTTCGTCCTACCAGTTAGGCAGAAAAGTTGCATTGAAACATACCGCGAAGACTGCTGCCAACTACACAGCAGCGGGTACGTTGTGTGCTTGCACGAGATGGTCCCAAACATCGGTTGGTGCTAGTCTCGTGGCACCAGTCCGCCCCTCCCACACACGCACTGATTCGCTGGTTGTCTGCTAGCAGCACACAACCAATCAGAGGCTCCGATCCTCAGACGGCTACGCTCTCAGGCTTCGCAAGTTGAATCGGACCAGACAATCGTCCGAGCGGTTCGACAAAGCTTTCAACACAGCTGAAACACCGAACAGATTTGTTACCGAACTCGTCCGAGTCTCCCCAGACGTTTCAGATGGCCAACAGTTAGGTCAGCGTGTTCCACGCTTACATGATCCTCAGGCTTGCCTCGTCAAGGGAGGAAGTCCATGTAAAGCGCTGAGACCATAGTGACTCCTTCTGCTTCTTAAAGGTCCCATGGCATGCCACCAGGTGTGGGCTGATTAGCCAATACAAGCCGTTTTGGAAATCTGTCCCTTATGACATCACAGGTGGGCGTGTCCACCTAGATGTGTGCTGCTGGATAGATCAGTCTGCCAACCTGGTGGCATGTCATGGGACCTTTAAGTCTTGAATGGGTATGGGAGAGGCGGAGGTTTGGATTGAAAGCATTACAATTTTCGGTACCTACACATATGTACTCTTTTTTTCTAAATGGATTAGAAAGCAGACATGAAGAAGGCCAACACGCATTGATTTGAATATAGTCCGCACTGCAAGCATGCAAATCCTACGTGGTTCAGCACACAAATGAAATGCATGGTGATTATCCATCTCGAATTATAGGAGTAATTCCAATAGACCGAAGATTCCTATTAACCTTCCATCCATCTTCTCTCTTCAGTTCAAGCCGTAACTTATTTTCAAAGAGCGTAACATTTCAGATGTACTTTTGGCTCTACTGAAGTGGTCTTTCGTTAGGGACAGGAGGGAGCCACATCGCCAGCAAAGGCAGAATAATCAGGTAATTTAAAATCAAGGGAAGCATGTGCATCGTGGCCTTTAGGGAGAGTTGATGATTATGGAATTACACTTGAAACAAATGTTTGAATATGTGACCGTGTTTGAGAGTGCTCATTGAACGGCTGTGAAGAGGGACATATTGCAGTTTCATAGGGACACCATTCAAAGTCTAAAAAAGTGGAGGATTTATAATTACATGATTAATAACGTGTTAGAAAACATCATCGCCTTCCTCACTCATCCCTGTCTTTCCCCTTCTCTTAACACTCCAATGCAGAATCGACCCCAAACCTTGCCAAGCCATCTCAAGCTTCCCATTCTGACGTAGATCCTTCTAAAGGCGCCTAGGCCTAAAAAAAAAAAAAAAGTTTGGTTCCTGTTGGTTGTCAGTTGAGGTCATGGGTAGGTAGGGAATTTATTTTATTTTTTTATTTTATTTTTTCCAGCGGCAGCGAATGATAGGTAGGTTGTTTTCATTTAAAAACGAGAAAATTCGCTCATCCTTGTACAGAATGAAGAGGTGCTGTACCAAAACGTAATTATAGAGGTGCTGTACCAAAACGTAATTACATAATTATTAATTTTTTTTTATAAAACTCATAAAATAATTTGGGTCGCACATAAATTGACAGGGTCGGTCGGAAACCGGAACCAAACAAATTTTTTTTTTAGGCCCTAGCTCCCTTTGCTTTTTACGCCAAGCGCCTACAGAGCTCTTGTTCATTGAATCAATGCATGGCATACACACACATGACGCTTGTTGGATTGGTCGCTATGTGTAGATAGATCACTTCCTAATAAAATCCCCTCAAGGAAGAATCCCTGTAGGATTATGGTTTGAATTATTATTAACACCAGAGTGGTTTGCATTAGATGAATCCCTCTATATGTTATTGCTATTGCATCCATGGCTGATATCATGCTGTGGACTGCTTATTAAGCGCTAATGCGGCACACCTGTTCCCCACGTATTGAACTGAGTTAAAGGGGCAATCACTGAAGGGGAGTGCTCCAGGGTCTGTCCACCTGATGTAGCCGGGTGCACACTGTCTGGGGCACGGGAGCTGGGAACGCCGGTTTTGGGTCTGTGATTGACACAGATTGGCCTTCTGGATGCAAATATATGTGAAATGGAATCTCTTAATCGCTTCTTATGGCCAGTCTCCAGCTGTGTGCCAACCGCTCCACCAACCCCTGGACCCCCAGTAGCATACCTTATCACAAATCAGGGCTGTGCGCATGAACTCACGCCGGGCAGCCATCGGCACACAATCCCCCCAGCTTTTAGAGACACCTCCACGGCTTTTAATAAACAGCCCGTTTTGGATGGACCTCACGTCGGCGCAGATTTGGTCTTTCCGGCCCTGCTCCCTTTATTCTGACGCACGCTTTTTCCTGTAAAGCCTATGAGCAGTCAATGCCGGGGGTCTTAAGCTGAAGTCTCGACTGTACAATGCCAACCATCAATACACGTTATGAAAGAGATTCACAGCGGTTCGCTCGGCCTTGAATACCTGTATGAACTCTTTTATGTTGCTTTGGATCAGTTTCAGCTCAATGTTAACGTGTGTATTTGTATGCATTCAAATCCCAACACCTCACGGACAACTCTACCTTCACATGTTACGTTCCTACGCAATAGATATTATTTTTATATTATTATATAGATATTATATTTCCAAGAAATGTCTACATTAACAGCTGCTTCTCAAATCGGATGCAGGGAAAAGAAAAACCGAAGAAGTAAGTGCCATTCAAACACTGACTCTATATTTATTATTAACCATCGTTGCCCAAGGACATCAGTGTTCGCAAGACAGCGGCTCCCCAAGCAAATCATCCGAGACAAGCTGCCATATGGAGCGCGTCACGGCAGCACAGTGGGAGACACATCCAAGGGACCGGCTTCCATGAGGTTCTGTCTCTTTGGTGCTGTAATGTCGCACGCCTTAGAAAGCTCGCAAGCCAGAGCAGGGCAGCTCTACACGGGATTCTCATGTAGAAACCCGCTATTCTTCAATCCTTCTTTAATAATTTTCTATGATTCCTTAAATCTCCGGTCTCATGTAAGCAAATTCTTTAGGTCCATCAGTGTTTGGTTTTCACTGTGTGTGTGTGTGTGTGTGTGTGTGTGTGTGTGTGTGTGTGTGTGTGTGTGTGTGTGTGTGTGCGTGTATCTTTGTACGTATACCTCAGTGGTCACCCTCTGAGGACAAGCACACTCTAGACATACTGACAAAGTTCATTAATGCATGCATCGATGCACAGCAAGGTATGAATACACACACACACACACACACACACACACACACACACACACACACACACACACACACACACACACACACACACACACACACACACACACACACACACACACACACACACCTTCCATTTTTGTTAGCAAACACCCACCCTCCCCACCTACTAAAGGCTACCACACATGTTAGCTCAGACAGAACCTTTGATATTGCAGAAATGTGTAACATTCAAACCCAACCCCAAACAAACACACACACACACACACACACACACACACACACACACACACACACACACACACACACACACACACACACACACACACACACACACACACACACACACACACACACACACACATCCCACACACACTTCCTCCTGCTGCTATCAGTTGTTGCACATCAAAGCTGTTGGATAATTGAGCCACGCGCTACACCTTGGCTGTCCTCTATGACCAACCAGTCAGTGCAGTGGAGAACCGCAGCAAGGGTCCAACAAACTAACTCAACATGTTGGTACTCCAGTACACCGTCCACCTAAACAATGGGCGGGTCATATACATTGTTCATTTTTTTGGTCTATAGATATAGTCCCGGTGTCATCTTTTGTAAGCTGTGGGGCAGTTGAGTGTTGAGTTACTGTTTTATTTTGTATTTTTTGTGTTTTGTGTTTGTCAGTTCAACTGAAGCAGTTCAATGGTGGAGCCAAACATAGGACATCGCATTTCAAAATCCTTAGCTATTGCTGAGAGAAAATGAATGACCCTTACAATCAGATACAACACGTGCTCAACCGATGATCTTGTTACTGTATGATAATAATAATATGCTGACGTCAATGCCGAGACTGCAGCGATTGCTGGCTTTGGAGTTTTGGTGAGGAGTACAAATAGCATTAAAAGAAAAGGGTTGCTTACTGCAACCTAACAGAATAACCAAATAAAACCCAGACAAACACAAAACAGTAGCTCAACCCTCAACCCAAAAGATTACAAAAGAGGTTATTGGGATATATCTATGGACAAAAACAAATTAAGCAAAATTGGCCCAATTTGTTATATGGAGAATGGAGAGAATGGAAAATTGAGATGCTATTGCTTTGTCTGAATCGCGAAGAGGCTTCCTATCTCCTTGATACCTAATTAGCAAGCTTGTTCCTTGTTGTGAAGTAAGACAGCCTACCCAAAAAATTCCAAAACCAAATTGCATCTGAAATTGTTTGTATTCCGATTGATCGGGCAATAACATTGTATCACATTTTAAATAATTCGTTTGGTAGTATTGTTGCTTTTAGCCCGGCTGGAAGGCTAACGTTAAACCATTGTGACCTACCATTTATTGTCTCGTTGTTCAGAAACACACAGATTATATGAAGCTGTCTTCAACTCCACAAGAAATAGTGTTCCACACAGCCAGTAGCCCTGGTTTAACTTATTCATCTGTCTGAGTACTCCACAGACTTTATACTTTGATAGCCGACATTGTACAATAATTTCCCTAAGGGGATAAATAAAGTATGATGTTATCTTAATCAACGGCTCAACAGGCTACGGCCTGTATTGCTGCTTGCAGCTGTATTTAAATGAGTTGGCAAACAGCGTCTTATCTTAGGTTACATGCTTAGTAAGTATTGTGAGCTTCATGCTCTGAATATAAGTCGAATGTTTAGCATTAATGTGGTGCATTGAAAGCTCGAATCAACAGCTTTGACCGGTTACGGATGGAGGTTCAGCTCGCTGGGAAACCAATTAAAAACAAGGAAATACATTTTATTTCTTTGAAACACCAGGGTAAATCGCTGGTGTATTCCCTCATTGAGGAAGTAACTTCTGTGCAAAATGTTCCTGATGTAAATGTGTGCTACGAGTCTGGAAAATAGGCAGTCTTAAGGAATCAAAATGTATGTGAACAGTAATAATTACTACATAAGCTGCTCAGATTTCCACCCAGAAGATATTTATTTAGCTGGAAGAGAGGCACTCAGTTTAATTTATTTATTATTCTTTCATTTAAAGTTCTTTGCCTTCTGGTCACCCTAGCAGACGCATCGCTTTCTCTGTCTTGGCTTATATTACTGCCACATGCATAGACACAAACACACACACACACACAGACACGCGCACACACACACACACACACAGACACGCACACACACACACAGACACACACACACACACACACACACACACACACACACACACACACACACACACACACACACACACACACACATACACACACTAGCTCAGAGCGATAACAGTTCTCTCTGGCTGTCCAATAATGTTCTATGTCACATTTACTTCACATCGCGTTGTTGAAAGCTTTTGATATGGGCTGGATAACAAAAATCACGCTTTAAGCACTTAAACGAGAGAAACAAAAAGTCAATAAAGCAATTTGCCCTTCTTTCATGACAAATGGCCTATCAGCCAGAGTGCCTGTGCCAGAGTGCATTTGCTTTCATTGGAGAGTGGAGGCGGGTTCCAGTAGGAGATGCTGGGGATGATGTGACCCACTGTGTGAACTCATTCATCAGGAGGACGCCTTGGCATCTCTCCATCCCCCTGACAGGCGTTATGATGGAACCCTGCCTTCACATGCCACCCCTTCATCCCTCCCTAGAGTTCAGGAGGTGGGCAGCATATCAAACATGCCAAACATAACTTGGATGAAAGCCATTACGATGCAGGTTTCCTAACGGGATTCCCCGTTGTCTGAAGGGAGAGCAGTGGGCGGGTGTGTGCATTGTGTGTGTGTCTGTGTGTGCGGCTGTGTCTAAAGAAGTTCTGCCACCGTCAGGAATTCTTATTTGAACAGGTATTTATTGATGCATTTTGATAGATGATAGATAATGGAGACGACTGGAATATTCAATGCAACAAGAAGACTCCAGGGAAGACTCACAAACGCACGTCTGTGTGGGTTGGGTGTGTGTGTGTGTGTTTTGGGTGTGTGTGTGTGCATGCCCCAGATTGAGTTTTCCCCGCAACCTACATGAATGCAAGTAAGCAGATGTGCTTGAAGCCCCTGAAAACCACCGTAGCAGAAAAGCGTATTTACATAATAAGAGTTGTGCTGACCCGGGACATTGCCGCCCTTTAACTAAATATTCCCTGTTCTCATTGGAACGACCGTCAGCGTTTTAAATCTTCTACAATCTGATTTGCAAATACAGACAGCCAGGAGCACAACCCAGCCTGCCTATCTCCGTAGTCACCGCAGGATGGCCCCTGTCGGAATAATCCCTTTTAAGGTTGCCTGACTCACTGCCCTGAGGTTGTACGTCTGACCCCCGCAACACACCGGGATGCATTCAAACGAATGCTGTCCTTTCTGTTGTTTAGCCGGAGAATCGGATGTCGTACGTTCAGGAGCGGCAGGATTAAGTGTCCCGATCGCGATCACGACATTAAAGGTCCCATGGCATGCCACCAGGTTTGGTGTGATTAGCCGCCACTAGGTAGGCTGGTAGACTGATCTATCCGTCACACATCTAGGTGGACACACCCACCTGTGATGTCATAAGGGGCAGATTTCCAAAACGCTTGTAACGGCTAATTAGACCACACCTGGTGGCATGCCATGGGACCTTTAAACATATGCTGTAATGAACGTAGTGACTATGTATCAGGTGTGTTATGTGGTTATGGTAAAACGGGGTTTGGCGCACCGTGGGAAAGTGGATTGGAGTACATTGCGGAATTAAATCTGTTTTTGGAGTTGAATACATACATTTGGAATGACTAGATGATTAACTGGGGATGACACTGGTTAATGTGTTTACATGCATACTATAACGCACGACACAGTTTCATTCGGAAATGTGCGACTGTCATGTAAGCACTAAAGAATACCAATCAAAAAGGAGATTTAGATTCAGAAGATGGTCTCCATGAGTTTTTCTACTAATCTTTGTCATAGATTCATGCCCCTCGCCCAGAATCAAGCAGGTTCACCGGATGAATTCAAAAATGACATTATGGGCTTGCTTTGTGTTCCTGTTTTGTCTTGAAACATCAAAACATGAGAGAGCGAGAGAGACAGAGTCACATTGAGTGAGAGACACATTGAGTGAGAGCAGTAATACTTGCGCTGCTGGATATTGACACAAAACCACTACTTCTATACTACAAGATAATGAGGAAGAAACTTCAGCCAATCTTTAGTGAACGCTTAGCTAAAAATCATCACATTGATGGACAGTGTCACCCGATGGTCAACAGATCCAATCTCCCCTTCAACTCCTGGCTAATCAAGACTCACCTAGAAAGGCCTCCAACTTTATTGGATTGAAATTAGCGGTGTCCAAATATTTAACTCGACCACACACAGGAAAACACAAAGACACCAATTCAACTTTACAACTTTAGAGCTGTTTCATACAGTGCAAACAACTGTTGAGCATGAAATTGTTTTTATAATAAAGTATCATGATAAATGCTTTCTGTATGAAAAGCTTGGATGTGAGATTTGTTTGTTTAGACAGCTGGGATTACTTTTAGCGCTGTCCTGCTGTCCAACAGCAGGGACGGAAGCCTGATTTCACACTAGAATTATATTTAAAACCTGAGATTTATCAGACATATGCTGAGCTTTATTGCAAAATGATCCTTTAAGAGCTCGAGCAGATAAACATGTTTTGTAATATCGATGAATTCTGTCATTTTCATGGAATAAGGTATCAACTTTCTCATCTTATGACTGAGGCTAAAATCCTCAAACAAGCACATATACAAAGCCACCTTCTAAACGCCACCTTCTTCTTTTTAAGAAGAAGTGGGCGTTATATTCAGGATAATACTAGGTAACTAGCATTCATTATTATATTTCACACCCAGCAGACAGTCAAAAAAGTTTCACATGAAAGTTTGCACGTTCATAAAAAGCAGGCAAGCAATTGAATCATCGGTCAAATATGTGGCCGATGATTCCGACCCCCCCCCCCCCCCCACACACACACACACACACACACACACACACACACACACACACACACACACACACACACACACACACACACACACACACACACACACACACACACACACACACACACACACACACACACACACACACACACACACACACACACACACACACACACACGAATGCATCCACTCCCCCATAGGGCCTAAGCCAACAGCCGCCACAACGAGAGAACGCAAAATCATCATCAGAACCATGGACAGAGACTTAGCATCCCTAGATCACGCGTCAAAATCACGGAAACATTATTAGGACCACGTACACTGTATTTGCAACACACTGCCTACTATCAAAAACAAAACATAAATACTCCATTCAGCTGACCACACAACTACATTTCCCAAACAGCACAACTATGGCCTAATCAAAATGGCCAATGGTAACATACTCCTACATGGCACAGCGGCCATAACCAATAATAAAATAACTGCTCTTACCCGTTCAGAAGTTAACTCTGCGTGCCTTCTGTTCAGCAAACTTGTTGATAATAGAGGTGAAATCCAATTTCCTTGCTCTTTCATTCTCGATTGAGAGTATGGCCAATACACTCAATCGCTACTGTGCCATGGCGCGAAGTCTTTATCAATTTGAGCTTGGAAAATGACCGCTCTGCCGTGGCTACTGTCACTGGTATGGTGAGGTACAGGAAAAACGCTGTGCAAACATTTCGAATTGCGCGCCAGGTCTTTCTTCTCTTTACGTTTTTTAGTACCACTTTTTAGCTTGCAAAACATTGCAATGGTATGGCTTAGCTTTTAACAATATGTTAGAGTTGGAGATACTAGCTGTGTTCGAAGTCGTTCGCTATACACTCACTCACTATTCCCTATATAGTGTTCATGATATAGTGCACTATATAGGGAACGAACAAACGAGGATTCGGACACAACGCTGAACATTTGTAAACGTCATGTGCGTCAGTAAATGCGCCGGGTATTTGTGTGACGCAGACAGATGGGTCCACATCATGTAAACAATCCGGGCACTCACGAGGATGGAGGTTGGATTGATGTTGAATGTTACTTTTCCTTGTTCAAGTTTTTTTAAATTAATTTTGAATGTTACATTTTCTATGTTAGATTCCAAATAAATTGTTGACGTTTCTAAACGAAGACAGCTGTGTTCGAAATCGTTCCCTGTAGTGCACTAAATAGGGTGCACGCCATTTTGTAGGGTGTTCGAATTCTCAGTGGTCCACCATATAGGGCACTATATAGTGGACTTAAAATAGGGTACATACGATGTACCCTACATGTTACTCCCGTATACCACAATGCAATGCGGTCGTGTTTTCCCGGAGGAGAAGAAGCTGAATAACCGCGAAAACGAATACATTTAATGATGGAATCTCTGGCTTTCGTTTAGAAATGTCAACAATTTATTTGGGATTTAACATAGAATATTTAACATTCAAAATGAATTAAACAAGGAAATGTAACATTCAACATCAATACAACCTCCAGCTTTCGTCGTGAGTGACAGGTTTGTTTACATGATGTTGGCGCATCTGTCTGCGTCACACAAATACCCGGCGCATTTACTGACGCAAATGACGTTTAGAAATCTTAAGCGTAGTGTCCGAATTCTCGTTTGTTCGTTCCCTAAATAGTGCACTATATCATGGACACTATATAGGGAATAGTGAGTGAGTGGATAGGGAACGATTTCGAACACAGCTAGAGACTCCATCATTAAATGTATTCGTTTTCGCGATTAATCAGCTTCTTCTTCTCCCATTGTATATACTTTTTTATTCCTGGCCAAAATATCACTACTGTAACCAAATTACATACATTAAGGCAGAGGAAGATAAAATATATAAGCCACCCTGACTGTGATGTTATGAGAGAAGAGAGTCTATATAATGCGGTCAGTTCCTCTGTACATTCACTCCAGACAACTTATGCTGCTTTCACACCGCGGCTGCGCGGGGGCCCGACGGGCGCTAGGTGGGGCCCACGCGGCCGGGGCCCCGCCCCGGAAGCCCCGGCCCAAGCTACGCCCCTGCAGCTCTTCTAGTCTTGCTTCAAGGCGCACCATGTTCACTGGTTTGGAACCAATGGGCTCGATAAATAGCTTATTTTGACATGCTGGGCTTTCACATAAAGTGTGTGCATAGGTGGGTGTGTGTGGCTCTCTGTGTGTGTGTGTGTGTGTGTGTGTGTGTGTGTGTGTGTGTGTGTGTGCGTGTGCGTGTGTGTGTGTGTGTGCGTTTGTGTGTCCCCGTGTGTGTGTGTGTGTGTGTGTGTGTTTGTATATGTGAGTGTTTGCATGTGTGTGTGTGTGTGTAATGTGTGTGTGTGTGTGTTTGTGTGTCCATGTGTGTTTGTGTGCATGTGTGTTTGTGTGTCTCCATGTGTGTGTCCATGCGTGTTTGTTTGTGTGTGTTTTTGTGTCTGTGTGTGTGTGCGCGTGGGTTTTCATGTGTCCAAGTGTGCGTGTGTGTGTGTCTATGTGTGTGTGTGCGTGTGCGTGTGTGTGTGTGTGTTTGTGCGTGCATGCGTGCGTCCATGTCATGTGTGTGTGCGTCCATGTGTGTGTGTTTGTGAGTGTGTGTGTCATGCCCGTGGCCCCTGGATCCCAGCATTTCTGCGCTGCTGCATAGCTCTTCCTGTGTACCGTATTGACAGTGGCCTCAGGCCTGTGACAGACAGAGGAGATAAGTGGGCAGAGGAGGAGGGCAGAGGAGAGGACTTTGCACCTAACGACGATCACTCCAGTCCCCGGGAACCTCGGTTGTCTTGAGAAAAAGCCCACGTCGGCCGTTCAGCTCTCTGAACATTGTCACTCAGCGGCGGTTCTGATTGGTCCACGCAACCCGTTTGGGCTTAGTTATGGTTGCACGTCTGTAAACCCGAGGGGGTTTACAGACCCGTTACGTCCTCACACAGACCCTCCTTCCGTCCACCGTGAGGGCCTGACGTGCGGCCCACAAAAAATTGTAAGCTTGCGTCGAGGCAACGCAGCAGCGAGGGCTGTGATTGGTCCGCTTACTAACACCTGACGCAGAACCCAAACAGGTTCACGTCTGTGTCGAAGCGTCTGCGTGGTCCTTGCGTTGCGTCGACGTGGAACCATAACTGAGCCTTTAGAGTCCTCTGCTGGGGAATGTATTATGAATGCATTTTCTTTCTGCGGCTGTTTGGAAGAGCAGTGAGGCGTTTCACTGAACACCCAGAGAGCTAGTGGTTCACTGAAAGTGGATCTAATCAAACATTTAGAGGACTATAGGGAAGATATATTAGAAGAATATATTAATGAAGTCTATAGAAGGAATTAAGAACTTGATTCGAGCAACCCGTCTTGCATAAGGACATGGTAGTTGCTCGTACTTGTTTGTATGTACTTCCTATGCATCATAGGAACACAAAAAAAACATGCACCCCGGAACATCATTATAATTTCAATGCTTTATTTATAGTGTTTTTCTGCAGCATGGCTCATGTGTCGGTGGGACCTTGAAATCGACTGGCTCAGAAAGAGAAGCAAATCAGAGAGTCACGGTTAAAATGGAATGCAATTATGAACACAGGGCATGTGGGAAAATGGATCTCATTCTGTTGTACAATCCATTGCAAATTGTATCAACTGAAAAAACTCCTTTAGAAGGCATGTTTCTAACCGTGTGTGGGAACAGTGTTGGGGCCCCACATGGGATGGGCCATCATGGGATGTGTTGGGACATGGGGTGCACCCCTCTATCTTCGATGACTGCATCTCTCGTCCCGTCCCTCGAACCCGCAGCCGCAATCACGTCCTTTCGGAAGCCATTTGTCTTGTAGCATTTGGGATTAATGCACAGCTGCTCATTTGCATATCACAATAACATTAATAACTGTGGCAATTAATTAGTTTGGCAAGTCATTTGCATGTTTAAATTGAGATGCATACATTGCTTTGCTTTCCCATAATGTAACTCAGTACCAGGGTAATAACCGCCTATGTATATATTACCCTGTCTTCTTATCTTATCTTATAATTAATGACTTCATTATTGCTCCTCGTCAATCATCAGAGACAGAGCGTATAGTGAGCCTACCAAATTAATACATTACCAGATAGAATCTAAGAAGAGGATAATCAGAGCAAAGCCGACCGCTATCATTCCCTCGGCTGGGCCATCATGTTCCATCAAACGACATTGTTAACCGCCACATCCAACATCCCTGGATGTTCAAACCCCAGTACGGCTCAGAGACTCCCAACGGAGAGAGGCAGAGCGCCAGCTAGCGACGGCTCTCAACGACGGAGAGCGCGCGGTCGGGCGCGCGCGCGTGTGTGTACCGCTCCGGCTGCTCCGGCTGCTGAGAGAGCTGTCAGAGAGGGTCCTTCAGGGCTTCATTAGTCCAGCCCGGGTAAGGCTGGATTGGTAGTACCAGGGGCCTCCTTGGGGCCCCTCCAGCTCCTGGTCTTGGAGCGGAGATAGGAGCATTATGTAGTCAGAACCCTCGGCGGTCACGCTGTCGTGTACTGAAGTCGAGGGGGTCTGTTTGAACTTGGTTCCCCTCACCAGTCTTTAGATGTGTGTGTGTGTGTGTGCGTGTGAGACCAGCCAAGCACTGTTGGGTGTGTAACGCACATGGACTGTGTAAAACAGAGATAGAGCTGGAAGTTATCCGACTGATTGCATGATTATCGCGATCAAGAGAGTGGGGGAAGCTTGTCATAATTCTGTGGAGCTTTTTTTTTTCCTTCTCTCCCATCGCAGACTCCTTTTGTGCTCTGGAGCCCGTGGGCTGGTTCCTGGTTTGCGCCGATCCACACCAGCCTTGAAGACCCCTAGCGACACACACCTCAAATAGTCCCCCCCCCCCCCTCCCCCCGGCACCCCCAGACACTCTACTCTTTTTTTTTGTGGGATACAAGCTTATCACACCGATGTAAACGTACACATACAATCACCAGGACATTTATACACTCAGATAAAAACATATAAACATACATATTTAAACACACACACACACACACACACACACACACACACACACACACACACACACACACACACACACACACACACACACACACACACACACACACACACACAGAACTGTCATACAAGCTCCTGTTATTTAAATAATTACTGCACTAAATGATAACACTAACCCCTTCTCCTCCCACACACAGGGCCGGGAAGCAGCTTGACCTAATATTCACCAGGTCCTGCGACACCTCTGCTCTCTCCGTTACCCCGCTCCCCGTGTCTGACCATCACTTTGTTGATTTTTCTCTCCCCTTGAAATCCTCTCCCCCCTCCTCTCTAGTCCCCACATTGTCACCACTCGCCGTAACCTCAAATCCCCCTCTCCCTCTACGTTTGCCTCTACTGTTTCGTCTTCACTACCTTCTATCGAACGATTCTCTCAACTATCTACAGATGAATCTTCAGACACTCTGCTATCCTCCCTCTCCTCCTCCTGGATTCCCTCTGTCCCTTCCACTCCAGACCAGCGCGATCCTCACCCCCCCCCCCCCTCCTTGGCTGTCCCATCCTCTGCGGACTTGTAGAACAAAGTTGCGAGCAGCTGAGAGGAAGTGGAAGAGATCAGACTGTCCTAATGATCTATCTCACTATCTTTTCCTTCTTTCAGATTTCACATCTTGTGTGTCAACAACCAAATCTGCCTTCTACCGGAACAAAATCAACTCCTCCGCCTCAAACCCCAGGAAACTGTTTTGCTAACCAACTGTCCTCCTATCTCTCATCTAACAACCTCCTTGACCCTCACCAGTCTGGCTTCAAGAAGGCACACTCCACTGAGACGGCTCTCCTCGCTGTGACTGAGTCCCTCCGTGCTGCCAGAGCCTCGTCCCTCTCATCGGTTCTCATTCCCCTCGACCTTTCCGCAGCATTTGACACGCCCTGATAGCAGCACGCATATCGGAATGTCTTGCGGACGTCAGCACCTGGACAGTGCCCATCACATGAGGCTTAACCTCAACAAAACCAAGCTCCTCCTAATCCCAGGGAAGAATTGCCCACACATGGACTTACTGGTCACCGTTGAGAACATCACTGTATCTCCTTCTCCAACTGCCAGAAACCTCGGTGTGGTATTGGACAATCAGTTATGCTGCACCGCAAACATCACCGCGGTGGCCCGATCCTGCAGATTCGCACTTTACAACATCCGCAGAATCCGGCCCTTCCTCACAAGGGAAGCAGCTCAGCTTCTAGTCCAATCACTGGTCATCTCCCGCCTCGACTACTGCAATTCACTCCTGGCTGGACTTCCTGCCTCTGGGATTAAACCTTTGCAGCGCATCCAGAATGCGGCAGCGCGCCTCGTGTTCAACCTAACGAAGTTCTCCCATGTGACCCCCCCTCTTCCGGGACCTCCACTGGCTCCCTGTAGTAGCTCGCATCAAATTTAAGACGATGGTACTGGCATACAAGGCAGTCGATGGAACTGCCCCTGCCTACCTCCAAGCATTGCTAAAGCCGCACACCCCAGCTCGATCCCTCCGCTCAACTATCTCAGCTGGACGTCTGGAACCGCCATCGCTAAGAGCTAGCAAAGGCTGTTCAGCAAAGTCACAACTTTTCTCGGTTTTGGGACCTCAGTGGTGGAACGAGCTCCCTGCCGCTCTCAGGACCGCAGAGTCGCTCACTATCTTCCGAAAAAGACTCAAGACTCACCTGTTCAGAGTCCACCTCGACACTGCATAGCCACCCTCCCCCTTCTGGCCACCATTTCACACTGTATTGTGTTGTGTTGTATTGTATTGTATTGTATTAAAGTACTTAACTGTGTAGCAACTGCAGTAGCTGCTATCATTGCTGTAACACGGGGAATTGTTGTACTTGCACTTGGTTCTATGAACATCCTTTCTGTACCGACAGCGATATATTGATGCACTTCTTATGACAAATGTACATATTTTGGATCGCTTTGGATAAAAGCGTCTGCTAAATGCCCTAAATGTAAACGTAAATGTAATGTTGGACACCAACACACAGCAACAAGTTTGCTCACCTGAATGTGCTTATGATATTATTTTTCGTATTTATATTCATCTTTAGAGAAAGGTGTTTATGCGCGAGGAGGGGAGCTTATCGGTTTTGCTTTCCCTGTATGAAACAATACAAATATATTATATATTCATGAAACACTAGAGTACTCTGAAAGGAAGTTGCACTCTTTGAATTGAAGTGTGTGTGTGTGTGTGTGTGTGTGTGTGTGTGTGTGTGTGTGTGTGTGTGTGTGTGTGTGTGTGTGTGTGTGTGTGTGTGTGTGTGTGTGTGTGTGTGTGTGTGTGTGTGCGCGTGTTTGTGTGTGTGCTTGTGTGTGACGTTGATTCTGATGCTCATGAATTGGTAGTCCTCATGTCAGGACGAATAAGGCAGTTGGTAACGGATAGCTCACTGTCAGCCATCAGGTCTATCCTTCATGTCTCTGCTTTTGTCTCTCTCTCTCTCACCAAATGTGAATACCTCTCTCCCTCAATTTGACTCTCACTCAATGTGACTATCTTGCTCTCTCTCTGTCTCTCACTCTCTCTCTATGTGACTCTCTAGCTCTCTCTCACTCAATATGACACTCACTCAATGTGACGATCTCTCTCTCTCTCTCTCTCTCTCTCTCTCTCTCTCTCTCTCTCTCTCTCTCTCTCTCTCTCTCTCTCTCTCTCTCTCTCTCTCTCACAGTCTGTCAGTCTTTCTTTCATGCCACACTTTGCCCTGGAGATAAACACATGGAGACATGAGACATTTTATAAATATATATATAAAAAAATAAAATTATATATATAAATCAACAGGGCTGTTGATTGTGTCAGTCATCTTCTCTTTCATTTTTTTCTGCACCGCGTCCCGCCAGGAGCGGTTGTCTCGCGGGAGAGCTTGTCAACAGGATGACGCGTCAGGGAGCAGCTCATGTGGAACAGCGCGCCTCGCGCCCAGAAGCCCGGCCATCGAAAAGATTAACAGCTTGCTCTGTGTTTCATTTCTTTTTTTTAATCCTTTATCAGATATTTTCAATAGGGGACCTTTCGAAAATCAAAACGAAAACTTTGTGATAGTAAAAGCTAAATTATCTCCTGGATTATTATTGAAGAAAAAAGTTTTGTAGGTAATGACGGGATGACTCAGATATATGGAAATACATTTTTAATGCACACGTTGTTGATGTTGTTGTTTAACCCAGTGAAGACTATTTAACAGCAAATAGCAGGTTGATATGAAACTGTTTATAAATGTCTAATACAATTAAACTTTGTGGCTACTGGACAACATACGCAAAATGTATATACACGTGAAATGGTCCAATGGGCAATACTTCCACCGACACCTTCCTCCCTACTTGCAGGGTCTCGGGTGTGTCATTACGGCTTCCTCAGTAAAACACCACGGTCCCACACCGATTCACACACATTCAGTCCTCCACCGGCTCACTCACACTCTCAGTCAAATACCGTCCCACAAACTCTCGGTCAAACACCGTCCAACACACACTATTTTCAGTCAAACACTGGCTCACATACACACTTTCCGTCCCACACTGTCTCACCCACTGTCAGTCAAACACCGTCTCACACACCGTCACGGCCGACAGGCTCTTGCTCTTGGCCAAATTGTTCCCGCCCTGGCCGTAAACCTTGGAGGCGCTCGCGACGCCTGGCGCGCGTTTCTCCCCGTGCGCCAGAGCGCACGGGGTCGCTTTGCTCTGCGAGCTGCACGTGGAGGGCTGCTGGAGCGACAGGCTGAATACAGAGGACAGTTTATCCCGGTAGCTCTGCCGGAACCTCTGGGCCGACCGGTAAAGGTTCCCCACGAAGCAGTAGCACAGCGGGTTGAGCGCCGAGTTGGTGAGCCCGAGCCACTGCGCGAACGGCCTCCCCTGGAGGATCCACTCGTGGCGCAAGTGGTTCACCTCGCTCCCCTCCTCGCGCTCCAGTGAGTCTGGCATGTTGAAATCGATCCAGATGTCCACCACGTACAGGGGCAGCCAGGACAGGGTGAACAGCAGCACCAGTGACAGCACCATCTTGGCGATCCTTTTACGCACCCGTATGCGCGAGACCACCTGCGCGCTCCCTTGCTGGTTGGGCTCGCTCAGCAGCTTCTCGTCCGCGCCCCACAGCTTGCGCACGGTCAGGCAGCTGATGACCAGGTTGAACACCACGGGGAAGCAGTAGAGCGAGCAGAACAGCAGGAAGTTGTAGCCCTGCCGCAGCCGCACCTGGCTCCAGCCCTCCACGCACACCGTGACCGTGTACGCCCCGTCCAGCAGCGCCAGGGCCCGCGTGGTGTTCATGAACAGCAGCGGGAGGCACAGGCCGGACGCCGCCGCCCACACCAGGCAGATCATGCCCAGGATCCGCCGGCCCGTGAAGAAGGAGCGCGCGTGCAGGGGGTTGTGCACACTGTAGTAGCGGTTGAGGCTGATGACAGCCAGGCTCAGGACGCTCGCGGACACGGACACCGCCTGCACGAAGGGCACCGCGCGGCACATCAGGTCCCCGAACACCCAGGCGTTGTATACCTGGTGGCCCAGGTTGACGGGCATGCACACGCACACCACCATCATGTCGCACACCGCCAGGTTGACGAGCAGCCGGCGCGTGGCCGACACCCCGGACAGCCGGTTCCGTTTACGCGTGAGTACCAGCAGCGCCATGACGTTCCCGCCGAGCCCCGCGATGAACGATACGGTGTACATGACCACGAGAGCGATGGTGCCCGGCTCGTGGCCCGAGAACAACACGTCCACGGAGAAGGGGTTGGGGTTGAGGAAGGTCCAGTTGTAGTCATGGGTACGGTCCTCCCAGAGGGAATAGTTGGCGGATAAGAAGTGCTCGAACCGCGTGTAGATCCTGGAGAGATTCATTTCCCGCGGCCGGTCACATCGCACGCGCTCTGGAAAGTGTCCATCACTCCGGAGGAGGAGGTGGCGCGAGGAGCCGCCGATATCAGACGGACCGCGACGGGAACACAGCGAGCCGTTTAGAACCACTTTCATTTATCTGCGCGTGCCTGGATACGAAGAAAAGACGCAAGCAGCATTCCGCTCAAAGTGTGATAAGTAGGCCTATACCACTCAGAGTATACGAAGTACTCCGCTCCGAGTCATCCCATGCAGTGTCTCGTGCGCTGGTCGGAGCTGCACTGTGAGGTGGCGCGCGGTCCGTCTCTTACTATCCCTGCCCGTTCTAAGTGTCACCACCACCAGCGGATGTGGTAAGATACTTACATCCATCCCTGCCACCCTCACACACTTAGCAGGATGCAGATCCAAATAAAGCTCACTTTCTATTTGAACATGTGGGTTGGTGAGGTAAAAACAGATTGAGGGAAATTCTTTGTTGTCCAAATTTCATTTACATGAACTTCTCGGTAAATGTACTCATTCTAACCATGAAAGCATAAACAACATTAATATTTCATGAATTATGCAAATCATATATGAGGACTTTGACTGCAGTTTTTTCACTTTAATATGACTTATTAATATTCATAAACATCATCATATTAAGTAAACATGTTATGAATATGTTAAATAATCAGAAACATAGATCGAACATGTTAAATATGTATTCTAGGTTCTGTTTCATGAAGGTATCTCACCGAACCGCGTGTGTATTTCATAAAGCCTTTGCAGGCTTGTGCATGGGTCTTGCCGTCAGTGTTTAATCTCATCCTGCTATCTTAAATGAATGCTAATGCCATTTTAATGTTGACGACTTAATGGTGTTTAAATGTGTTTCTCAGACGAATTACCAACACGCATGGTTCTGAGCAGGCGCTGAGGCAGCGCGCGTTTTAATTCCAGCTCGCTATTCCGTAATTCCTCATTAAAGTTCCGGTATGAATCCTCAGAGAGTGAGAGGTTGGTCCGTCGCTCGCTCCCCGGGGACACACACACCGTCCGTCGATGAGAGGATTTAGCGGAGATGGGAGGTAATTTCCCTCTGAAGGGCTTGATTTAGCCCCAGCAAGAGGTCCCGTCATGAGTGTAATATAAGAAGACCTCTGGGTCTTGCTGGTCGTTGCCTGTAAAAATAGACGGCGTCTCTTGTCTCTCGGACGACTGACTGCCCTTTCCTCCGTGTTGCTCGCACCTTTTGAGAAGCAAAGCATGAAATGAGACGGCTGGGCCCACAGCTGGGAGTCCATGTTGGATTGTAAATCTGTGATATAAAGTAGTAGGGGGTGATCATTCCCCACCTGACGCACACACACACACACACACACACACACACACACACACACACACACACACACACACACACACACACACACACACACACACACACACACACACACACACACACACACACACACACACACACACACACACCCTGGGCCTGTGTGTCTGGGTTTGTGTTTGTGTGCGATACAGAGACAGATATATACAGAGATATAGACACAGACATGGAAAGAGAGAGAGAGGCACAGAGACAGCTACAGAGACAGAGAGAAAGAGAGAGAGACTGAGAGAGAGACAGCTCATTCACTGGTGAAATGTCAGGGTCATTAATAATGGGGTGTTAGTGTGCATGTGTGTGTGTGTGTGTGTGTGTGTGTGTGTGTGTGTGTGTGTGTGTGTGTGTGTGTGTGTGTGTGTGTGTGTGTGTGTGTGTGTGTGTGTGTGTGTGTGTGTGTGTGTATGTGTGTGTGTGTGTGTGTGTGTGTGTGTGTGTGTGTGTGTGTGTAAGTGTGCAGGCAGGAGGAAACGCAGGATGAAAAAAGTATATTTATTTGCCCATTTCAGGCTAATACAACACCCTACTAATGTGTTGCTGACCGAAGATCACACACATTATAACGTATTAGTCCTATTAACACATTCACCCACCTACTCACAAGATAATCCCCAACAGACAGCCGTGCAACCTTCCAAACCATCACCCCCTCCAGGCACACACACAAACACACAAACACAGACACACACAGACATGCCTGGGGACACACCACACAAACACACATACACACACACACACACACACACACACACACACACACACACACACACACACACACACACACACACACACACACACACACACACACACACACACACACACACACACATAGGCATTGCCCTCTCCCCCCGTTTCCTCTCTCCCCCCTTGCCCCTATAACATGAGACGCATTACGCAACCGATCGTGTCCAGACTGTCCAACTGGGTGATGTTTTTTTTCAATAAACTCATGACTGCATGGACCCCGTCCAACATCCCCTCTCCTCCACCCTGCTGAGCAGCGACCGCGGCCCTAGACGCACCATGGCGACGGGGCCATAGCGACGGGGCCATTGCGACCGGCCATAGCGACGGGATGGTGAGGTGAGGGATGGAGCATGGAGCTCCGTGAAGAACCGCTCCTGGATACGGCGGGGGTCAGGACCCAGAAATGGTACGTGATCCGGTTTGGAAGTCGTGGGGTCGCAAGCCTCACAGCATTGAATGCTCTTTTTTCCCCCAGAGTTTGCGTTTGATTTGGTCCCCCAGGACACACTGAAATTGTTGTCTTTATGGGACCTGAGATGAAAAGGTTTGAGCTGTAAATAAACTATAGAGAGAAGCTGCGCAGCGACCTGCAGGATGTGCCAAAGCACTGCATGGGATTCTATTGGTGATGAAATTAAGTGATAAACAATGCCTTCATTTAAATGCATACAATTCAAACCCACCAAATGAAATCGCACTTGTTTACAATGCCCAGTCCAAACACAACATCAACGTTCATAATAACCGCACGTTTTTTTTTTCATATTCTATTATTGTGTTTTGCCTGACACTCAGATGTATTATTTATTTATATTATATTATAAACACATTAAAAGTTACAAAGCAATACCATCGTGGGAGTGAACCTGCCTTTGTGTCCAACGTGGTTAAGGAGCTGTTGCTTTCAGTGAATCCCTTCTAAAAAAAACACAATACACAAACAAACACACACGCACGCACGCCCACACACACAAACACACACACACACACACACACACACACACACACACACACACACACACACACACACACACACACACACACACACACACACACACGCACGCACACACACACACACACACACACACACACATACACACACACACACACACACACACACACACACACACAACCACCAACACACACGTGTACCAGCAAACATATCGCGCACGGCTGCTCCACCGACCTTGGTTCGGGAAGAGCAAGCGGCCCCTCCAACCGTTTTCCGGGGGGGGGGCGGGAACGTTGTACCGCACGCAGGCAGGCAGGCAGGCCTGGAACAGTCCAGAAAGTAAACAAACACACGATGGCCAACACACACGCGCGCGCAACCTCAGAGCACACACACACACACACGGTGAAAGGGAGTAATGACTCGGCACTCGCCAGTAGCTCCCCTCGGGGGGGAGAGGGGGGAGGGTGTGGGGTGATGGGGGTGGGGTGGGGGGGTGACAGGGGGGGTGAGGTGATGGGGGAGGAGGGGCCAACAGTTTGAGCAGAGTTTCACAGGAGGGAAAAAGTTAGAGGTGAACCCATCTGTGTGATTCCCTCTTTCCGTTCCATAAAACCGCTATTTGGGGGGGGGGGGGCGGGGTGCGCCATGCGTGAGAGCGGGCAGACAGGCGGAGACAGCAGCCGGCGGTGGCTTCTCACGGACGGACCCCACAATCAAACACTTTCCCGGGGAAGAGTAATTGAGTGGCAACGGCACCATTATGATGGCCAGGACTTGATGGTTGCATGTGGTTTTATTAATTAGCATGACATTATGTCTCTTCCGATTCTGGGGGACCGTTCAGAGAGAATTGAGTTTCCTCTCCGCTAATCAGCCCTGGACAGATGTCTATACGCAATGCCGTCCATGCATGTAACCTTTAGAAATAGTATTCAGTACAAATGGGATTCGACAGACGCAAACGTGTACGAAACAATCAAACATACAAGCACTGTGACTGTCAAAAACAAACAGGGGCACTTGAGCACACACACACACACACACACACACACACACACACACACACACACACACACACACACACACACACACACACACACACACACGCAAACTCACACACACACACACACACACACACACACACACACACACACACACACACACACACATACACACGCACAAACATACACACCCACGCAAACACACCTACACAGACAAACACACACACACACACACACACACACATGTACACACACACACGCAAACACACACACAGTAGATGCAAAAACATTCAATAACTGGGGGACATACATGTGTGACACTTCAACCCCAAACCCTCAAACCCTCTGGCGACATTTTGAGGAGGACGCTGCCGGCTGAGCACTGATATGAATCCCTTAAGATTCCTCCTTAAACATTATCTCTGTTAGCTACTAGGTTTAGTTATGTGTGTTCACAGCTCAAATCGAATGGCAGCCGCCCAGCTCTGACAACCACAATAGGTTTTCCTGCCCTTGTTGCATTCTGTAACTTCATACAATATATTAGAATTTTGCAAAGAAGTTTGATTGATTGATTAACTTTATGATGGTTTGATGGTTAACGGACCACCACCAGCAAGGCGAAGGGATTCTGCTGAGGGACAGAAGTGGAATGAGAAACTCAGGTTATAATCACATGACGGACATGACGGTCACACAGGAAGACCTGACCTACCATCCAGGATATAGATACATCCCTGTGTCCTGGACCTACTCCCCAGGATATAGACTCATCCCTGTATTCTCGACCTACTCCTCAGGATATAGACCCATCCCTGTGTTCTGGACCTACTCCCCAGGATATAGACCAATCCTTGTGTTCTCGACCTGCTCCCCAGGATATAGACCCATCCCTGTGTTCTCGACCTGCTCCCCAGGATATAGACCCATCCTTGTATTCTCGACCTACACCCAATGATATAGTCCTGTCCTTGTGTTCTGGACCTACTCCCCAGGATATAGACCAATCCCTGTGTTCCATACCTACCTAGAAGATAGACTTATCCTTGTGTCTGGACAAGCCTATCCTCATGTTATGTCATATCCCATCTTATATAAACCTATTTCATTGGAGTTATTTCCACATTTTATATTGCTGGAACATGGACCCTTCTGTCTGGCAGTATGTGCTGTGTAATCAGACGAAGAGAGAAGCAATTATCCTCTCCTCTTTACCACCACCAACGTCATCATCTAAATGGAAAATAGCTGTGGTGATTGTAAAGGTAGATGAATTTCATTATGGTTTGCGGTTGCTTCCCTGGTTTTTCTGCTGAAAATGTACTGTCAATGCTTGTGGTCATGAAAGAGGGGAGAAAGTACAGGAAGAAAAATGGGTATGCTATGTGTTGGCGGTGAAATAAATGGACACTTTTATCTTTTTTTTATATAATGTTTTTTTTTAATAATAATAATAATTTTCCCTTGGTACCCAGAGAGGATTACTGTATATCTGTGGAGGCATGGCCGGATGAGGTGAGATGCAGTCAATATTTAAATGCACCCAAGATCTGACAAGTGATAAAAACAGACGGTTTCTTTTATCGCAGCTCGCAGCCTTGAAGATGCAGGGAATAGGGGAAGAAAGAGAAGACTTCTCCCAAAATAAGCCACGACTTGATGTTTCGTGATTGTAGAGCGACAAAAAAACGCTCAGTAATTTGCTTGTGACTCAGGACACGTTTAATCTCTGCATCTTCAGTACCACCGTGGCCTCCACTGTGGATGCAGATAAAAGCCTCTCAAGCTAAGAGATGTCGAAAAGTGCTGAGGCATAATGTCTCGCCCTTCTGAAGATGGCTTTCTTCTGCCAAGCAAAGACAGTTTTGACATCGGGCCAGGGTTAATAGAGGCTGAGAACTGATATGGATATTTGTGGCTTCTTTGGACCTCATGCAAACCATTAAGTTGATTTGATGTTATTTTGCTAACTTTTTTGAGTGTATGGATCTGGTTGATTTGGAGTTGAAAATCTTTTATGTTTGTTTTTAATGCTTGGTGATTCCTAGTGCGTGATGATTCCAAATCCCTAATTTGATGAAGGACTGGAACTGATCCTAGAACTGATTGTGTGCAAGGAAAATATTGTCAGTTTGATATAGCCTTACCCACTCTCTACCTTGCCTGGAATACCAACTGAGTTTGTTATATTTAAACGATGTAGCTAGCTACATTGTTAACTGGGAGTTCTGTTGGCATCGACTGACTGATGACACGCAACATTAATGCTAGCTTATAGTAGTCCAATCGGCATACCACTATCTTGACTAGGGTTGGGCGAAAAAAGTATGTTATGCCGCTTTTCCACCGCACATGTAGCTCGACTCGACACGACTCGACACGACACGACTCGACTCGACACGGTAGCAGCACGGGTCCTTTTCCACCGCAAATAGTACCTCCTGGACGTGGGCGGGGTCGGCTGTGCGAAAGGGCCGTGACGTATTTTTGTACGCGACGCAAACAACACCTACGCAACCCACACATGGACAGAACCCACATAACAACAATGGAGGACATCGATGCGATGGTATTCGTGTTCGTATTATTAGCTGGCATGTTGAAGAAGTTGAAGAAGTGGAATATGTTGGCTGCGGCGCTGCTATGGCTGTTACCAGCATGGTTGCCATGTCGCTCTCGTGACTTTGTCACACTCTCTGGTCAATCAGTGGCCGGCCGTCTGCTGACGTCACCTTTTAGCATCGGCTCAGCTCGCTTGGAACCTAGAGCGAGGCGGTACTAGAAAAAGCAGCCACTTCAGGTACCAGATACCATGTTTTCGCGGTGGAAACGCAAAAAATGCGAGCTGAGTCGAGTCGAGTCGTGTCGAGCTGGTACCATGCAGTGGTAAAGCGGCATTAGGCTACATTCTTGTTTGGTCTACAAAAAAATACTTTTAAACCAACATCCAATAACCAACACTGGAGGTATGCAAGGGCAGGTTCAGTGCCACTCTCATCAGCACTTACTGAAATTACTACGTCGCAAATAAACCTAAAGAACTGTGGTCTATCCGAGGTCGACGATGCATTTTATGGGAAATGATGTATCAGCAAATACATTTGAAAACATTGGCAATAAATTAGGCTGTCATTATTTCTTTGGTTCCACATTTTCTGCTCTGTTGTGAAGTAGAACATAACAGCCTCGTCGGCAGTTATCATTTGCCTGCTGCTGCGAGAACAAATCTGAGTCTCCATATTAAATGTGATCATAAATGATATTCCACATGTTGAAATTGCCGAAATTGAAGTGAAAACAGTGCGCTCTAACAGCATTAGATATGTATGAGATTTGGATGGTCGCGTTCATGACCAGTGTGTGTGACAGGGAATGAATTGAAGTAGACGGAGAGACTTTTACCAATGAATAAGTCTCCTTTTTATTGCTGTTAAAGGTTGGAGGGGGTTAAGTCAAAACAAATATAAAACAAAGGACTATACTTGCCAAATCAAACTTGTTTGCTTTCTTCCCTCGAGGGAAGGGTGTACTGACTATTTTTCTATAAAAGTTCAGCATATTTCTTGCCGGCCGCATCACTTTTAGCACTCATCCTCACGATTTGTAGTATATGTCTTGCGATAAACCTAACATATCTTTCCATATATTATATTATTCTTTTTATATATTAGGTTAAAACAACACAAAAACTAATTTGCCGAAATTGAGTTATAGGTTATACAATTAAGAAAAAACAACGGTGGGCCTCTTCATAACTAATTTATATATATTTTTAATTCAATAATGTAATATATATTTATTTTTTGTTTTTTTACAAACCTTAATTTTGGTGCCCCCCCAGGTACTTGGTGCCCTACGCACTCTGCGTACTCTGAGTATAGGGAGTGGCGGGCCTGCATCTTTTCAACAGACAGCATCGCCCAGGTGACCCAGCCGGGATTGACAAAGTCCCGGCCTGTGTCCAGTTTGCACCACCTCACCCACGACTCTCCTCTCCTGATCCTCAACCACCATGAGACCAGCTCGGCATGCTTCACTCTCTTCCTCTCACTGACCTCCTCTCATTGCAGTCTTCCCCAGGTTCGCTGATTTCCAAGGGGTTGACCTGACTGAGGCTTCCGAGACCAGCAACATGTCCGGCCTCAGTGTTGTTACAGCAAAATGTAACGGGAACTTGAGTTGCAACCCCAGCGCAACCTTCAGCTCCCAGTCTTGTGCTCTCCCTGTAAGATGCTGTTGTCTGATGAAAGCAACGGTGTTCCTGGAAGGGTCGATGCCCTCGCAGTGGTTGACTCCGCTACAGATGGTGTCGGCAATGTCCTTGAGGACTTGTTCACGATGCCCACGGTAGCGCACCTCCCCCAGGGCTTTCGAGCAGGATCTGGGGATATGCTCCAGGGTCCTTCTCCTCTGGCAAAGAGGACATGCTGGGGTCTCGACCTTCCCCCAGATGTGCAAGTTAGACAGGCTCTTGAATCAGTTCCCTCCGACCCTTCTGGATCCACCCGCTAAACTTTGCCTTTATTTTCTCTTAGGTATGTATTTTATTTTATTGCTTGACTTTATTGTGCAGTTTTACCTTTGACTTTGTTTTCTTCTACTTAGCTATTTTATTTTATTTTATGACAATGTTTCTTCGTGAAGCACTTTGAGACAGCCTCGTGTATGAAAAATAAAAATGCCCTGCCTTGCCTTTCTCCCAGAGACAGATGTGGGGGTAAGGTGATTAAAGTAGATAATTAAGATGGTCCTGAGTCATCCATTCACAAAGAGATGTATCGAACAATGTCCAATACCTCCTCATTATCAAGGTGTTTCGTTACCACTGTGAGGCGGACCTGTCACAGACAACAGACAGAACTCCATCAAATCGGTCATCAAACAAACAAAGTTTCACAAATCTGATGTATCATCGACCACCAGGTCAATATTTGTGCTCCTCTTGTCTGATGGATAAACACACAAATTGTACGTGTGTGTTTTGTGCGTGTCTGTGAGTGTGTGTGTGTGTGTGTGTGTGTGTGTGTGTGTGTGTGTGTGTGTGTGTGTGTGTGTGTGTGAGTGTGTGTGTGTGTGTGAGTGTGTGTGTGTGTGTGTGTGTGTGTGTGTGTGTGTGTGTGTGTGTGTGTGTGTGTGTGTGTGTGTGTGTGTGTGAGTGTGTGTGTGTGTGTGTGTGTGTGTGTGTGTGTGTGTGTGTGTGTGTGTGTGTGTGTGAGAGTAACAGGTTTCGACTGAGGGCATTGAGAGAACGGTCAACAACAAGGAGAGAGAGAGAGAGATAAAAATAGAAAGAGAGGCTTGGATCAAGATCGTGTTAACCGTTCAGAACCGGTATTTTCCTTGAATAATATTAAATGTTTAAATATTGAATATTTGTTTACATACATTATATATATTTTTATATACATACTGTATTTGCAGATCGATTTGAGTTTTGTCAACCATGTTTTATTTTTCTATTCGATTCCATTGAATTTATGTATACAGTATATATATATATATATATATATTTTTTATCATATATATATATATTTTTTTTAAAACCAATGATGTTAAATTCAAACTCCCTCTTGCTGGGTATTAGACCTTTGATGGCTACTGTAAGATAGTCCCACAAAAACACACACCCACACACCCACAACATTTACACATCATATACTGAAAACAAGTGTACTTCAAATTTCAAACAAACAATGCATTTTATTTCTCAATGGTCCACATTTCTAGAGGCCCCAAAATACCGATCGATCCCCCTGCACTCAAAACCCAGACCCATTTATAAAGAAGCAACGGCCCCTTACCACCTGTAGTCTCCATTCTGCTGCAATTTACAGCAGCATGGAGGCCTGCTGTGTACACAGGGAACACTTACCACCACCCCCTATATTCAGTGGTCTGCAAAAACGGAATTTCAGAGTGAGAGGAAAAATCAACACCTTCTCAATGCAGTGGAGCTGAATGTACGGGCGGCCACGCGTCCTCGTGGCTCCAGGCGTGACGCAAAGAACGCCATATGCTCCACACCCCAAAACAGACGGATCTGAACAGACATGCACACATGTTTACACACACACACACACACACACACCCCCCCACACACACACACACACACACCGACGGGCATGCATGCAAGCACAAATACACACACACACACACACACACACCCACACACACACACACACACAAACGCACACACACACACATTCACACAGAGGCGATGATGCACATCAGGGAACACTTTGTGACTCTCCTACCCACTGTTCTCCTTGACCTATATGCTGTGTATGGTGTGTCATTTGTGTGCGTGTGTGTGTGTGTGTGTGTGTGTGTGTGTTTGTGTGTGTGTGTTTGTGGGTGTGTGTGTATGCGTGTGTGTATGTTTGAGTGAGTGAGAGAGACATAAAGCAGCGATAAAAAATAACATGCAGAGAGAGAGAGACAGAGAGACACACACACAGAGTGTGAGAGAGAGTGATCGAGAGAAAGAAAGGTGAAGAAGGAGAGAGGTGTAGAGGGAGAGAGGAAGAGAGGTGTCGAGGGAGAGAGGGAGGGAGGAAGAGGGAAAGAGAGGGAGAGAGACTGAGAGACTGCTTTGGCAATGTGTGTTTATTTTCCGTCCTAATGTCGTTTTTTCCTAATTTAATTCAACTGGATTAATAGGGAGATAAAGAGAAAGAGCGAGAGGGAGAGTGATAGAGACAGAAAATTGTATCCGTACATTCCAGAATAAATGTCTGAAAGAGCTTGATTCATTCTTAGATTCATTCTTTTGCGTTTTATTTTATTCATTCCCCTCATTTAGGGTTTTTCTTGCAAATTCATTGAATGGTACGAACGCAGTACTCTGAATAGTTGCATTGAGAGACGCTCACCAGAGGTGCGGATCTATATTGAGCTGGGCCTAGGTAGCCGGTTCATCCTGAACGGAGGACAGAAAACACTCCTCGAGTCGCTTGCAATCCCAAGGATCGGCCAAATAAACGCAGGCTGAGTCACTGGAACCAGAGGAGAGGAGGACAAGGAGAGGGGAGGAAAGGGGAGGAGAGGAGAGGAGAGGAGAGGAGAGGGGGGGAGGATAGGGGAGGAGATGAGCGAAGAGATGAGGAGAGACAAGGAGAGACTAGGAGAGGGGAAGAGAGGGGAGGAGAGGAGAGGGGAGGAGAGGAGAGGGGTGAGAGGAGAGGGGAGAAGGGGGGAGGGGATGAGCGAAGAGGAGAGACAAGGAGAGGGGGAGAGGAAAGAAGAGGGGAAGAGACAAGGACAGGAGGGACGAGGAGAGGAAAGGAGAGGAGATGACAGGGGAATAGAGAAGAGGAGAGGAGAGGAGAGGAGGGACGAGGAGAGGAGAGGAGAGGAGAGGAGAGACAAGGAGAGACTAGGAGAGGGGTGAAGAGGAGAGGAGAGGATGGGATGGAGAGGATTGGAGAGGAGAGAGGAGGAGAGGAGAGTGAGGGACGAGGAGAGGAGATGAGTGAGGAGGAGTGTGTGGGGAGAGGAGTGGAGGGGGAGGACATACGAGAGGAGCAGATGCTAGAGGAGTGGGGTGGAGAGAGGAAGAGAGAGGTAAGGACGGGAGGGGGGTAGAGATGGTAGAGGATGGAGTGGAGAGGAGAGAGGAAGAGAGAGAGGTAAGGATGGGAGGGGAGAAAGAGGAGATGAGATGGGGTGGGGGGGTCAGTGTGAAATGATTTGGCGAAAATGGTGATGGGGCATTGCTGTCTGCGTTTTCTTGATTCATGACAGCCATCAGCGTGTGACACAAAACCACACACACACACACACACGCGCGCACACACACACAAACACACACAAACAAACACAGACGCACAAACACAGATACAAACACAAAAACACACATTACTTTCTCCCTCTCTTTCACACACAAACACCCTTCAGAGCTCCTCCAGACCCAAATAGAAGTATTATGATGAAAGATGAAAACATATATTAGTCTTTTCCGAGGGCTGCAGTCAACCAATCTCAATTTCACGCACAAAGAAAGTCCTGACAGACACTTAGTGAGACACGAGAGCCATAGAGGACCGGTCTACGTTCTTGTCTGCGTGCGTGTGGCGTGCGCGTGCTGTCCAACAAGCGCTGTCAGTGTTTGAGTTAAAGGGTGCTAGGAGGAGCAGCTCATGATAACAGGATGTTAAGATTCTGGAGTTCCTAAAGGCAGACGGGAAGCGACCATAAGCCAAACCAGGAGGCAAAACGTTCCACAGCTTCCTCAGGACAAAGACCAGGTCCACTCTGGACAAAGCTGCGCTGCTTGCAAGCATGCCAGGGAGGGAACACAGTATCCATCATTGTTGGCCCGATACACAGAGATGAACTGTGGAGGGCCTGTGGCAGAGGATAGAAGGAAAATAATAGACATGGACTAGACACAGTAACAGAATAGATGTATCCCTCTTGGAGCTCACTTCTAGGGGCCAGGGACGATCAAGAAATTTCATGGATGATTTTTATTAAAAGCGATTTAAAGTGTGTTCGTAGACTGTAGCGAGCTCACACTCCACGCCACAACATCCTGGGTGAAATCTACAGGGATGCGCCTGGCCTGAAAAGAAAGTCCTTGACGTCTGTCTAGCTGGCAGTCTCCCTGTGTTGCTGAATTGTTCACGGATAAAGGTCCTCCTTCCCATTCAGTTCGTCTGTTGTCTTCCCTCTGTTAACATCAGTGTGCTTGTCGTTCCTCCTCCCGGGGAGCCACCGATGCGCAGCAAGCTTTTGAATCGAAAGGTCGGTAAGTGACATGAAGTGCAAAGTGTGTTGTTTGCTGAAAAGGTCTCCTGAGTTGGGTTTGACGTGGCCGTGTTGAGAACGTCATGGCTCCGTCTACCTGTTGAACACTGGATGCTAGAGGTGGGACATAAGACAAGGCCAGCTAATTGATCTATAAAGGGCATTTAATGTATGCGGAAGCAAATTTATCCATAAGCTGTTAAATAGCATTAGTTAATGTAGTACTAAGCATTAAGCAACAGTTCATAAACAGTTAACTAATGTGTCTAGTCATTTAGTGAACAATAACTAATGACGTTCATGTTTACTTATGGTGGTCAAGTTGACGAATGGTAGACATTATTTAACCCGTATCCTTACCTTAACTATGATAATGCTTATTGCTGCATTAACTAATGTTAATGAATGTACTTTTTGTTGTTAAGTGTTACCAATGATGGTAATTTGCTTTAACATCAACATATTTATATCATAAGGGGAAGGACAATACATTTACCTCTGTTCACATTTATTATAAGTAATTAAAAGAGTGAAGGATGAAAAATATACATACATTATATAATTCTAAAAATATAAACAAAGATTGTTCTCAGGAGACTTCATGAGACGAAGACAATATGTGTTTACATCTAGTGCAAAAACTGTCCATCTGCCCATCTTAAACAAGCTTGTATAAGAATAATTGATAACTCCTACTTCAAACTAAAACAGACCATAATATTTGCAGAATAAATACCAGACTCTTTACTAATATTAACACAGGGATCAAAGCAGCTGTGTGAAGTCTATTTCCTGGAGGACATGAAGGGAGGGTAGATGTCTTTCTACAAAGCCAGTTTTATTTAAAAAGATAACATTGAGAAATTAAAGCAGAAAAAGTAATGCATACATAACTTTGGTAATCAAAACTCACAAAGTGGACCGATGATTGGGCATTGGTTGCCGTAACGTACCTATGAACTGTGAGCATAGTGACTTATTGTCTTGTCTGGTTTTCAAATAAACTAAATCAATCCGTCATCCATCACCTGTTTGTTTCATTTGCACAAGTTTGGACGATTGCTTTCCTGACATAACACAACAACAGACCTTGACGCGGCGTTAGAAGTCGAAGAGCATCTGCTCTGTGTGCAGAGCGCAGAGCGGTACGACGGCACCTTAATGCTGATAAATGCGTCCAATGCATCGGCGCCACCAAACTGCACGGACGGTCAAACCAGCTCGGGCTGATAAAAAAAACCCATTTGCCGAACTCTATTGCTTACTTGTATTTCCTCAGAGGGCTAGGAGGAACGTGAGAACAACTTGATGTCATGTTTATTCTTCTGGAAAATGAGGAGCTAGCGGCGTTTTGAAAGTTGGGAATTCATGTGAGGGACGCTCAGACATGAATGGGACTTGATGTGGGCGTGACCCTGTCTGACATGATTGGTGAACCCCTGACAGGACAAAGCCAGGACTGGGGAAGGATGGAGAGAGGGGTGGAAAGTTAATTTGGTGCGCATCAGGAATATGTCAGCTTTGAGTATTCCTATCAGATTCTAAAGACTTGCCGGAAAGGTGTATCAAACTCTTTCCCCAAGTATTTTTTTTACTAATGTGACAGTTTTTCATATCAGTGTGAACAACAAAAGTCACATGGAATCTGATATTTGCATTTCTGATTAGGGAAACTTTCATATTTCGTCCTAAATCCGATACAGGGCAGCCCCGGCGCAACCTCAACTCGTCTGAACAGTAATGCCGGAATTCACGTGGCTTTTTGCGTACGTTTAGCAATGTGTGGTAAACAGCCTCTGTTGCCAGTGAACACAACCCAAATCCTACGAGCTCTCTTGGGCAGATGGGTAGCCTGTTTGTATTCGATAGCTGCTGGACCCAACAGCAGAACACAGAGACGTTTGGAGTTGGAGTAATGAACGGGTTTATTTGGAGCAGACCAGGGGTAAGGCCTGGGGCAGGTCGGAGAGTTGGGAGCTTCAGGCAGGAAGGAGCGAAGCAGGTGTTGATCCACAAAACACTAAGGAAAGGAAACAAAGATTTGACACGAGATTCCAAAGGAGAAGAACGACTAGTTAGCGTTACAAAAAAAAAGTATGAATATCTCCCACTGAAGTTCGAAGTACAATCTGGTGATGACTGCAGGCAAACCAGGAGTATTTGAAGGGGAGTTGGTGAGCTGATGAAGGCAAAGTGGGAACATTTGAGGGGTTGCAGGCACATCATAGAGACAAACAGGTTGCGTGGTTGGCACAGGAGGATAACACAAAGCAGTGTTGTGCCGCAAGAGTCACGCAGAGAGGCCCTGACAGGTGTAGTTAAAAGGAGGACTTTTGCACACCGACATTTTTGATTCAATCTGTTTGAGTGAAGGCGTCGAACAAACACTCTCTGTGCAGAAGAAGAATCTGTTGCTCTATTATATGATAAAAAATGATTAAAAAAAATGTGCCGCTCATTCTCCCTCTCCTTGTTATCCTCCACTCAAGAATTCACTGTCTGACGCGGCACATCGCCCTAAACCCAGAACCACAAACACCACCGTGGTCTACATGTCT
>NC_082399.1:5930017-5935998 GCF_031168955.1 Gadus macrocephalus
CCTCAGGGCTGTGTCCCCTGCTATATGCTCATTGCACTAATGACTGCAGCCCCCGCCCACCCTACCGACACCATGGTCAAGTATGCGGACAACACAACCATCGTTGGTCTCATCTCCGGGGGGGAGACGAGGCCGTCTACTGGGAGGTCAGCTGACTGGCGGGACGTTGCCAGGACAACAATCTCTTCCTGAACACTTCCAAGACGAAGGAAATAATCATGGACTTTCGTAGGAAAAGGGAAGACACGGAACCGCTTTGCATTAATGGGGAATGTGTTGAGAGGGTTCCTCTCTTCAAGTTCCTTGGCACACACATCACAGAGGACCTCTTTTGGACTACCAAGTAAGATTTTCCCCTGCGAAATGTGGTTGAGTAAAAGTATAAAGACTCTCAAGTAAAGTACAGATACGCTAAAAAGTTACTTAAGTACGGTAACAAATGACTTGTACTTCGTTAAGGCCGATTTAGGGTCGTTTTAGACGCAGAGACGTAAGCACGTAATTTACACAAGGGACTTGTTTTAGACAAGTTTTGATTTACGGTTCCTTTAAGGTTCCTTAAAGGGGTAGTTCGGAATTTTGGACATAGGGCCTGATTCCCAAGTGAGCATTGGTATTCTATATCACTGGAGACAGTTTTCAACACATTTCATACAGTCCTTCTAGTTGCAGAGTTCGCTCGTGCTAGGCTAGCGCAAGTCAACGGGCAATGCTAGCCTGCTATTAAAAACAGTCTTACCCACTCCACAGTACACCCGAGGTAAATCAATTATAACGCCAGACTATAGATTTAAATGTCTGTGTTGATAGAATAATGTTAGAAATAAAACCAACCTTGCATTGCATTGCATTTTGAGGGAATTGCGGGGTCTCAGCAGCAGTGTTTATATTCCTGTACGTAGGCTACGGCAGCGGCGGACTGATACCTAGGTTACCTGCCGCTGTCATTGCTACAAACGCAGAGTACAGTGAACGAAGGAATTCTATAAGCGTATTAAATTAACAAGATATGCCCACGTTTGGAGGAGTTTGCGATGCATCTGCTTTTGAAGACGATTATGAGGAATTTGTTGTATCCAACGAACTGTACATGTACGAGCCGGTGTTTTCATGTCCAAGCCAGCAGCAACAAGCCACAGTTGAGTCCTTTCTGGATCTCGCACTGGAAATTGGTGGAAACTTTGTGGTGCCCATCTGTACCGTTTATTTCTACAATTTCTAAAAGCACACTGAACCATCATGTTGCCTAGTCGTTCAATTGCGCTTCTGTCCCACGCTTCTCTGTTTACGTTCTTCTGTCGTGATTCGGTTACAAACCTAACCAGCGCATAGTAAAATTCCGCTTCTGCTGAGGAAGTAGTCCCTCGATGATTCATGCGATGCAAGGTTAGTTTTATTTCTAACATTATTCTATCAACACAGACATTTAAATCTATAGTCTGGCGTTGTAATTGATTTACCTCGGGTGTACTGTGGAGTGGGTAAGACTGTTTTTAATAGCAGGCTAGCATTGCCCGTTGACTTGCGCTAGCCTAGCACGAGCAAACTCTGCAACTAGAAGGACTGTATGAAATGTGTTGAAAAAACTGTCTCCAGTGATATAGAATACCAATGCTCACTTGGGAATCAGGCCCTATGTCCAAAATTCCGAACTACCCCTTTAAGGATTGCGCGTGTTGCAAGGGGATTCTCCGCCAGAACAGTAGGGGGAGCAACGAACGAATCTGTGGGCGTGGAAGTGGAAATCGCTGGCTTGTTTATATTTATGCACTTCCAGTATTTTCGACGAGAGTAGCAGTAGCTAAGTTTAGGTTAGCGGTCTTTTTCCACACTCTGAACGATGTTACGATGCCTTTTAAAAATGGCGCTATTATGCTGTAAAACCGGAAATGTGAGACTCCTGAAAGGATGTGGTTAGCTGGCCAATCACAGTCTTTGCGAGCTGCGTAGGGCCGTAGTGTTTTACGTCGCATAGTCAGGAATTTTGGGCGACGCACTTAAGCACGTAAGGGGGGATATTTTACCGCGCAAGGGGGGGTTATGTATCTTACGTGCTTACGCGTTACGTCTAAAACAGAGCATATATCGGCCTTTACGCCCCGTGCCCACTACCTCCGTCAGTTGTCCGTTGCCCATTGACTTTGAATGGGGACGGTCGCGCAATGCATTGTGGATCCGTCCGTTGACTTGGAGCGTTCGCCACCGTCAAAAAGTTGAAAAATGTTCAACTTTTTCGGCCGCGACGGATCCGTCATCCAATCAGATCGCGTATGCAAATTTAAGCACTGTGACGCGACTCGGGCTCTGACGATACTGGAAAGCGGGAAAGCGGGTCATCTTGCCTCGCAACAAGCAGGAAGAAGCAGGAAGAACCCGGCGAAGCGATTTGATTGGCTGACGGTTGCCTCTGCAAAGACTACTCCCCCATCCGTCAGCCACGCCTTCCCACGTCCGTTGACTGACGGTGCAGTGGGCACGAGGCGTTACAGTCCACCACTTCGTAACTGTCCACCAGTGTATGTTGTACTGTGCCCTGTCTTGATGTATTTACTGTCCTGTTGATGTATATTATTGTATGCAGTGCCTTGATGGTGAAAGAATTTCCCCCTTGGGGATTATTAAAGTGCAATCAATCAATCAGTCAATCAATCAAACGACATCTTCATTTTCCGCTTCCTCCCCAGATCTGGAAACATCTTGACGACATCTTTATGTTCTTTTTAGAACTCTATTTATTTATAAAGCACCAAGAGAACTGCCATCCAATATTTTTGTATCCTGTGCAATGACAATAAAGAATTATATCATATTCTATAAAAGGAAGTGAATTTATTAGCACAGCGGAACACTTCTTTAGTTACGTAACACTACATTTTTGTCCAAGGTCGTTGCCATTGCCTTGATAATTCAAAGCATTGAGGGTTCTTTAGAAGGCATATGCCATTCACCGCCATGAAAGCTTTGAAGGTAGGATCATATCTGGCGGTTTCATATATTCCATGAATACATTTCAGAAAACCTACTGAAATCTTTTGATCCTTTATAACTCACTACGGTGGCCAGCGCTCTTATATATTATGTGCTCTTTTACCTACAGCCACTATTCAATTTCTACCCGCCCTGTATTCAATAAATGAGGTGTCTGCTTGGATATACCAGCTTGACTACATGCATCTTACTTAAAGATGGTAGCATGACTTTATATTGACGAGGTCATCACTCTGACATAAAGAGTGTGTGTGAGAGGGAGTGAGTGATTGAGTGAGTGAGTGAGTATGTAAGTGAGGGAATGAGTGAGAGAGAGAGAGAGAGAGAGAGAGAGAGAGAGAGAGAGAGAGAGAGAGAGAGAGAGAGAGAGAGAGAGAGAGAGAGAGAACGAGAGAGAGAGAGAGAGAGAACGAGAGAGAGAGAGAGAGAGAGGGGGAAAGTGTGTGTGTTTGCGTGTGTGTGTGTGACTTTGTGCGTGTGTGGGTGTGTGGGTGTGTCACACAAACACTCAAACGTACACAAATGCACGTACGCACACATGCCGCGGCAAACACAAACACAGTGTCAGTAAGGCTTTGTCCGAGTCACGCCGAGATGGATCAATCATCATATTTAATATATATAATTTATTAAATATCCTCCCACTGGAATAATTCTCCCAGAATTACTTTCTCTTAATTTTCTCCTTTTTCTTTTTGAGGCACCCTTCCCTCCATCTTCACTAGCGGCCAAGACACCCTCATCACACACACAAACGCATACACACACACACACACACACACACACACACACACACACACACACACACACACACACACACACACACACACACACACACACACACACACACACACACACACACACACACACACACACACACACACACACATCACACATATCAGGAGAAACACACACCCACGCACACACACCCCCCTGGCCCCACTAACTTTCACAACACAGTGGAGTTAATCAACAATCATGTGTGATCACTGTTTTAAAAATAGATGTAGGTAGCCGGAGCCACTGATTCTTTAGTACATTAATCACAGGCATGAAAACAGAAAGCGTGTTCCATTACACAAGAATAATCAGTTTTCTATCACATTGCAGACTATTATATATTATTGATTGCATGAAACTTCTACTGTATCAAATGTATGTATGAGCAGTGTAAATACATGTACTTTTTCAAACGATGTGTCTACTGCATGAAATGTATCTACTGTATCAAATACATATTTCTACTTCATAAACATTTGTATTTATTGTATCAAATATATGTATCTTCTTCTGTTTAAGATGTATGTATCTACTGTCTGTCTACTGTACTGGTTCTGTAGTCAAGGCAATAATAGTACAGTTGGTATGTAAAGTCGATCACGTGGAAACGTGATTTGATTTGAATCTGTCTGTGTGATTCTCTTTTCACAATCAAGTATCAGAGTGTGTGTTTGTGTGTGTGTGTGTGTGTGTGTGGGTGTGACACTTTAAAATTTGAAAGAAGTACACTTAGAACAAACGAATGAATGATGTGAATGGATTGAACCAATTGTGCTTTTACCATGAAATTATGATTGAATGATCTACATGGCAAGAAAACCGTTAACCGTTCTTTAATTTGTGTTCTTCTTTTCAGTTCTGTAGTGATATTATTCATGTAACTTTAAAATTATGTTTTTTTTGTACTGGAATAAAAAACCAAAACATTTTAAACCACCCCTGGGGCAGGTGTCAGGGATCCTTGGACACGTATCTAGATCAATTGGGTCTGCACCCAATTCTATACCTCTCACTCACTCCCTGCACCAGTAATGCGCTGCTTGCTGCCGGTCATGGAGATGTCTGCTGGTTCCAATTGTTGCTCAAAGGCCTACCCACATACCCAGATTCAGGTTCAACCTACACACACTGAACACTCTGAATACACCGGACACCCTAAATACTCTGAATACTCTGAACACTTTGAATACACTGAACACCCTGAATACTCCAAACACTCTAAAGTCTAAACGCTCTGAATACACTGAGCCCTCTGAACACTTTCAGCGTGTGCATTTCAGGAACTGGAACAAATTCAAAGTCAAAATTTTATTTAGGCGCATTAGAGAAAAATGGTTTGAAATTATTCACGGGAAATGCTTGAATTTCAGGCCACCTAGACTGTCTAACAAATCAGGGTAAATATGTGCATGTGTATGAATGATCACACACGCATGTCTGGACACACAATCACAAAATCAGACATGGACACACACGCGCACACAATAATACCCCCCCCCCCCCCCACACACACACACACACATACCCACAATCAGACATGGAAACAAACACACACACACACAATCAGACATGGAAACATACACACACACACACACATACACACACACACACACACACACACACACACACACACACACACAATCAGACATGGAAACACACACACACACACACATATAATCAGAGGCAATTTCACACATACAATCCGACCAAGCACACACAGAAAAACACAACACACAGAGAGATTTCATCATCTGAAAGAACTAATCATCTGCCGCAGCCCGTAAACGAGACGTCCTCGTATTCAGACAATCAGCTTCCACAGCCTCGCCTCTGTGGCAGATTGAGCGAGAGCGCTCTACGGATGCGACCTCACAATGCCTCATCTGGGCCAGTGTGCTGAAAGCAACCCAACACATTACTGCCTCAACATTACCCGTCACAAGATGGTCTTTTTTGGATGAATTAAAAAAAGAAGGCTGTGTAGTATTTTGCGTTACTTTATATACCTAGATAAACTAGTGTGTTCACTTTGTGTTGATTTGTATTGTAATTCTTTCTGGCTGCTTACTTAAGACAATCTCATTCTCCATCTTTTCTCAGTCAAAACAGTCACCACAATGCACCAAACAGTGCCAATCACATCCGGAAAATAGTTGTATTCTTGTTTCTGATTCAATCTGATTCTACTACAACATGTGCTTCTATATCGCCCC
>NC_082399.1:5936098-6039426 GCF_031168955.1 Gadus macrocephalus
CTGCCAAGTACCTGACATTTTCTTCATGCAACATATATCTCCATGCATGGAAGATGAAATGTAGTGCTTCATGTACACACACACAAACACACACACACACACACACACGGACACACGCACACATACACACACACACACACACACACACACACACACACACACACACACGGACACACACGCACACACAAACACACACACACATGCACCCCACATGATTACATAAAGAGTGAGGATGCAGGTTGGCAGCCCCTCCTCCCCAGAAGCCGTTTGGCCGCCACACAATGCAAACCAAACATGGCTCCGCTCCAGCTAACACAAACAGTGACGTAAGGCTCCCTGGTCCACGGCCCGCCCAGACATCGCCTCCCTCAGACACCCAGTACAGCTCTGAGATCCATACTTAATGTGTGTGTGGGGGGGGGGGGGGGGACTTATCCTCTGAGGATCAGCAGTAATTGATTCACATCCGCCGTGACCGAAACTTGAAATCTAATTCCTACAGTTCAGTTGAATGTTTTCATTCTTAAGCAAACACCAACCGTTGGATAACACACACACACAAACACACACACCGCTGGGAAACTAAACAGCTGAGAGGTCGGAACTGTCTGAGAATTTCCCAGGACTGCCTCGGTGGGCGTGGCCACAAGGGTCACGCCATCCCTAATGACCTCACTTCCTGCTGACCTGAGCTGCCTCAGCAGAGCCCCTCGACTCGACTTGCATTGATTGCATCCATTCGAGGAAAACACGCTAGCAAAAAATCCAGCAAAATGTCAATAGAGTTTGCACCTTTACGCGGAAAACAGCAGTGAAGGGCACTGTGTGTGCGTGTGCGTGTGTCTGTGTGTGCGCGTACGTGTGCGTGTGTGTCTGCGTGTACGTGTGCGTGCGTGTGTGTGTGTGTGTACCAGAACACCAACACTGACGGAGCAGTCCAGTGGAAAGGGGCTTAATGAGTGATATCCCCCCCCCCATGGTGAGCTGTTGCGATGCAGGCGTTGCAGGAGTGCAGTGTTGTGTTATACGTGTGAAGTGGACACAGCAGCAGCAGCTGACACCAGATGAGTGTGCCTCACTTCTACAGGAGACCGAAGACACATACACAAAGGCTGCACTGCAGATACTCTCTCTCTTTCTCTCCCTCTCTCATCCTCTCTCTTCCTCTCTCTCTCTTTCTATCTGCTGCTCTCTCTCTCTCTCTCTCTCTCTCTCTCTCTCTCTCTCTCTCTCCCTCTCTCTCTTTCTCCCCTCTCTGAGTCCCTCTGCTGCTCCTTATCTCTCTCTGTCACTGCTCCTCTCTCTACTCCTTATCTCTATTTCTCTCCGTCTCTCTTCTCCTCTCCACTGCTCCTTCTCTTTCTCTCTCACATATCTCTGCTGCTTCTTAGCTCACTTTCTCTCTCTCTCTCTCTCTCTCTCTCTCTCTCTCCCTTTCCTCTCCCTCTGCGGCTGCTTCTCTCTCTCTCTGCTGCTTCTCTTTCTACTACTCCTTCTCTCACTCCCTCTCACACTCCCTCTCACACTCTCTCTCTCTCTCTCTCTCTCTCTCTCTCTCTCTCTCAGCCTCCTCTCTCTTTCTCATGTTTCCACCCATTTCTGACTCTACAGCTCACCTCTCTCTTCCGTCTCCCTCCCCCTCCCTTTGCGTGAGGAAATACTGGCACACACACACACCCAACCATGTCACAAACACACAAAAACACTAACACCACACCACACACACACACAGAAGCCCAGCCTTGCAGCTCTGAGCTCTGCAGGAGTTGTAAACAAACAGGAGACAGTGTGTCAGGGTCCGCTAGCAGGAGGAGAGCAGAGTGCGCTCATGTCCCAAGGCTGCCAGCTCCGCACCATATGGCCGCCACAGCCATAATCCAGAGTATTATTCTGCTATGGAGATCACTGCTATTCATATTGGGATCCTTGCTAACCTTGTTTTCAATTTCAAGATCGATTTCTTTGTTTGATGCAAAACTTTGACTGCGTATTTCTGCACCGGCCCGACACCTTACTGCTAATGTGTAGTTTGTGTTTCGAGCCCATGAGAGAGTGAGTGTGGAGAAGAGAGTCTCCGCCAGATCAAACAAAAATGATTTCTCAAATTAACGGGTGTACCCGCCTAATGTGCGCGGCACAGTTTGATTATGCTATGACGAGTGCAGCCTATGTGAACGTCATTGTGTTCTGCATATGGATGATTTGAGCACTTTATAAGAGAGAGAGAGAGAGAGACAGACAGACAGACAGACAGACAGACAGACAGACAGACAGACAGACAGACAGACAGACAGACAGACAGACAGACAGACAGACAGACAGACAGACAGACAGGTAGAGAGAGACAGAGAGGGTGGAAGACATGGATACAGAGTGAGAGAGTGCAAGAAAGAGAGAGAATTATAGAGAGATAGATTTAGTGAGAGAGAGAGAGCGAGGAGAGAGAGAGAGAGAGAGAGAGAGAGAGAGAGAGAGAGAGAGAGAGAGAGAGAAGGGGGGGGGATGAGAGAGAGAGGGGGAGAGAGAGAGAGAGAGAGAGAGAGAGAGAGAGAGAGAGAGAGAGAGAGAAGGGGGGGGATGAGAGAGAGAGGGGGAGAGAGAGAGAGAGAGAGAGAGAGAGAGAGAGAGAGGGAGAGAGAGATAGAGAAAGCGTGAGCTAGTGTTCAGGAGGCTATTCATACAAAGCCTAACAATGGATTCATTCTCTTGACCGGGACGCCCTCTTAGCTGTCGGCCTACAAGGACTGGACCAAAGCACACTCTGTCCTCTCCCTCCCCATCCCTCCCTCGGTGGGTACATATGTGTGTATGTGTGTGTATGTGTGTGTGTGTGTGTGTGTGTGTGTGTGTGTGTGTGTGTGTGTGTGTGTGTGTGTGTGTGTGTGTGTGTGTGTGTGTGTGTGTGCGCTCGCGTTTGTGTATGTATGTGTGTGTGTGGTGTGTGTGTGTGTGTGTGTGTGTGTGTGTGTGTGTGTGCTTTGCCCAAAACAAGACAAGTCCTTTATAATGTGTGACTTGTTTATGTATTTATTTATACAAGCAGACTCCGTGAAAATGATGACTAATACCCAGGTTCTAAAAATGTGAGCCCTCGCTGTATGCGCGTGTGTGTGTGAGTGTGTGTGTGTGTGTGTGTGTGTGTGTGTGTGTGTGTGTGTGTGTGTGTGTGTGTGTGTGTGTGTGTGTGTGTGTGTGTGTGTGTGTGTGTGTGTGTGTGTGTCTGCGTGCATGTGTACATATGTTTGTGTCCACAAGTGTGTGTGTGTGTGTGCCTTTGCACGTGTGTATCTGTGTGTAGACACACACGTGTGTGTGTACATGTGTGTGCATGTGTATGTACGCTTGTGTGTGTGTGTGTGTGTGTGTGTGTGTGTGTGTGTGTGTGTGTGTGGGGGGGGGGGGGGGGGGGGGGCTTGTGCAAATGCATCACAGACAGCGTCACAGCGTTTCAGATCTCTGGCAGACATGTATAATGGAGCGATCGATCAGCTCCCTGAGACACGGCGGTCTGGGGAGAGACAGGAAGTCCAGGTATAGGAGGCGCTGCCCGCCAAGTGTTCCCTTTACGATCACGCGTCTGAGAACCCAACATCAGGATGATTCCTCTGGAGCTGCACTGCCTGCCTGCCCCGTCCAATCAGATTCAAGATACCACTGTAGAGGCACAGGAGTCAGCTATCCCTTTGAGTGCTTCCAGTAGGGGGGGGGGAGGGGGTTTGGGGGGGCTGGGTCTCTACTCTAGAGACCAGCAGTGATAGATAGAGGGTCATAATCGCTCTTGTTCTTGTCCTCCTGTAACAGGTGAGCCCTGTGTCGTTGGTTTCAGGTACATGGAACGGCTCTCCTCAAACCCATGACATCATCATCGACATTGTCAGACTGACATCCCGGGAATACCCCGGTAGCCGGCGGTAACGGAACGCCCCGGGAAAAATCCTAGACCCAGAGCAAAGAGACGGATCCTAGGAAATTCCAAGAAATGGCGGTGTTCCGAACTCCCCTCGATACTGCGAGGTGAACTAGTCGATTTGAAGAGGAGGAAGTCTCAAAATAAGTAACAAGAAATTCAGAAAAGTATATAAAGTATTCAGGTCTAAAAGCTAAAGTAGGCTACAATGGATAATAGATAAAAAGCCTATGGCTAACTGACACCAGCTGCGATAACCTCTTTGACTCCGAAAATAAATAAATAAACAACAATTCAATAAATCATTCCATGTCCTGAAGCAACCCGGAATAACACGGTGCTGCTAACCGCCGTAGCTCTGTGTATATTGCCATGTTAAACACTGTTTTCAGTTATCTAGGGACGTGTTGAAAAAAAGCAACGTCGAAATAGAAGCAAGATTTGGCCATATATATTTATTTATTTCTTTGGGTACACTGGTTCAGCCTTCCACACTGCCCACTCAGGCAGCTATAATAACGTGGACAACACGGGAGCTAGCAAGCAGGCTACCCACATAGCAGATACCATATAGTTTTCCAAGGTTCAATAGTGGGAACGCTGCAGCGATCAGTAACCTAGTGATGGTACACTAGATACACGCACACACAGACAATCACACACACACACACAATTTTGGAAATGTATTAATGTACTTTTTGAAAATGTATGGGGGAGATATAAGGGATAGATATCTTTAGCGAAGGAATAGATAACTATTGAATAGATAGATGCATTTAGTGCATGAATAGATAAGTAGTGATTAAATATATATATTTAGTATAGAGGTATAAATCTACAGTGAAGAGGTAAATATATTGCTAAAAATCTAACCCTACTCACACTATACTTACATTATACCCTACTATCAAAATTACTTACACTATACTCAACCTCAACTAATCATATTACTAACCCTAACCCGACTACTAACCCATATCCCTTGCACTGAACAACCCCTTTCCCGTCAACATATAACTATTACTAACTTAAACACATAACCCCATTCCTAACTAATACATCACCCTCTTACTAACTCAAACACATAACCCCATTCCTAACTAATACATAACCCTCTTACTAACTCAAACACATAACCCCATTCCTAACTAATACATAACCCTCTTACTAACTCAAACACATAACCCCATTCCTAACTAATACATAACCCTCTTACTAACTCAAACACATAACCCCATTCCTAACTAATACATAACCCTCTTACTAACTCAAACACATAACCCCATTCCTAACTAATACATAACCCTCTTACTAACTCAAACACATAACCCCATTCCTAACTAATACATAACCCTATTAGTAACTCAAACACATAACCCAATTCTTAACTAATACATAACCCTATTTCTAACTAACAAATTACGCTATTCCTATTTAACACTTAACCCTAACCCTAACTAACACAGAACCCTATTCCTAACTAACACTTAACCATATTTCTAACTATCACTTAACCTACCTCTAGCACATAACCCTAACCCTTCCTAACAATATTCCTGGGTGGGGAAACTAACCCAGATAGCGTTTAGAGTCAAGATGGCCGGCGGTTGAATGAGGACCAAAGACGGCCCAAAGCACTCTGGTGTTTTACAAGAAGGAGTCAGGTGCTGGGAGGTTAGGGGGGGGGGGGGGGGGGGGGGTGGGGGAGACAGATTGTCTACTAGCAGGAGACAGAAAACCCCTGGAATCGAATGTTGAAGTGATAACGTGACAGCACTGGACTGTACACAGAAACAGGAGATGTCAGACCGCCCTGACCCACACCTCTCTCCTCCCCCTCTGTGGAGGTATGGGGGGGGCCGAGTGTGTGTCTGTGTGTGTGTGTGTGTGTGTGTGTGTGTCTGTGTGTGTGCGTGTGTGTTTGTGTGTGTCCAAAAGTATGGCCAGTTCTGAGCTCCAGTAAACTGCTCGCTCTGTGACCTATATATTGTGTGGTGTGAGTCATTGCAGCGGTGTGTGTTTGTGTGTGTGTATCTGTTTGTGCTTGCATGCAAATGATTGAATTCCCCTTTGATCGTTGTGGCGTAACGCACGATCTAGTAGCTTGTTTGGAATGGATTTTGCCATGAATGTAATGGTTTCCATTACAGACACACACATGGACGCACACACACAAACAGATTCACACACACAAGCACATACACACAAATGCAACCATAGTGTTCTTACTGATTAACATGATATTTTTTGTATAGAGATGTATGTGTGTGTGTGTTTGCGTATTTGTGTGTGTGTGTGTGTGTGTGTGTGTGTGTGTGTGTGTGTGTGTGTGTGTGTGTGTGTGTGTGTGTGTGTGTGTGTGTGTGTGTGTGTGTGTGTGTGTGTGCGTGTGCGTGTGCGTGTGAGAGAGTGTGTGTATCCAGAAACAAATCAACACAAGTTAATCAAAGGAACGCTATTTAGACCAACTGCCAAAGGAAAGAAACGTCAATCAATCCAAGCCGTATGGTCTCCTGAAACGCCATCATCACAGACCACACATCATTCAGGTAACGATGAGCAATGTTGTCTATCAACCGTTCCATGAAATGTGGCCTATGGGACATTTCACACAGAAACGTGGAGAACAAATACCCGATATTCTGATCTAGCGTGAACAAACGTTTCCAGAAACATGTCCTCACCAGACCAGTCCCACCAGTGCCACCACACGCTTTACCTTCACAGTTCCCTCACTACTGTTTGCATTTGGAATCGGGGATGCAGCCAACCCATTGGTCCATCAAGCTGCCCGTTCCGCCCTTCAACTCGTGTCAAGACCAATCCGCCCAATCACAGCTCAAGCTCACTTGGGATTGGCCTGCCCCTCGACTGTCAGGGTCTTCCCCTGCAGGCGCTCTTGTACAACAACCGGGACATCACATCGGCTGACGCCGCACAGAATCCCTGACAGCGCGCAGCCCAGTGAGACCGCTACACCTTCTAGTCGGTTCCTGTTTGTTCAACAGGGATCAGCCTATCGCTGGCAGCCGACGCAAAACACACAAACCGCTTTGGTATCGCTTCCTGCTAAAGCGACTTTCGGAAACTGAATCCCACCTGCTGTCACCGCAACCCCACCTGCTCTCCCTGTGTCCTCACCTCCCCTCGCTGACATAGGGGGGGAGGGGGGAGGCCCTGTCACTCGCTGTGGTTTTACGTGAGGTGATAGACGAAACCGGCCCGGTAGCGGGGCAGCGGATGCTAGCCGGGGACCGGAGTCCGGAGTCCCTTTGATCTCCCATCCTACCGGACCCGGGAGTGAAGGGACAAAGCTGCTGATGACTACAGGAGAGCAGTGTGTGTGTGTGTGTGTGTGTGTGTGTGTGTGTGTGTGTGTGTGTGTGTGTGTGTGTGTGTGTGTGTGTGTGTGTGTGTGTGTGTGTGTGTGTGTGTGTGTGTGTGTGTGTGTGTGTGTGTGTGTCCCAGAGAGAGAGAGAGAGAGAGAGAGAGAGAGAGAGAGAGAGAGAGAGAGAGAGAGAGAGAGAGAGAGAGAGAGAGAGAGAGAGAGAGAGAGAGAGAGAGAAGGGAAATTGAAGAGAAGGAGTAATAATGTTCTGTTTGTTTAGCACGGGCACAAACCGCCAAAAATATATTACACAATAAACGAACATGAACAAATGACAAGCAAAGATTTCAGGCTCAAGTTTGTTGCGTGAGTCAGACATTGGACTGGGCATGCAGAACAAATGCACGAGATCCCTATCCTTTAATAAGCTCTTATTGGTATTATGTGGTGTGTGTGTGTGTGTGTGTGTGTGTGTGTGTGTGTGTGTGTGTGTGTGTGTGTGTGTGTGTGTGTGTGTGTGTGTGTGTGTGTGTGTGTGTGTGTGTGTGTGCGCGTGCCCGCGCGTGTGTGTGCGTGTGTGTGTACGCACCAAATAGGCCTGTATATTGATCATGCATCAAATCAAAGACAACGCATTGTTGCAGAAACCATAATGCACGTAGGCCATCATTGCTGAATAAACTCATCATCCCGGTCCGAATGACACTCGCCCTGCGGCATAGCCCGGGTTCTTAGTTGTCGCAAAATATAACACTGGTGGTGCTGTGCTGCTTCAACTCACCATTCACTCCGTCCACATCCGAGGGCTCTGGAAGTCCGGCCCATTAAGCCGTGCAGGTGATAAACAGAGCGGCTGACACGACGGCATACTACCCCGGTGGAGCTGGGGATGGAACCGACAACCGTGGACGCGTCCTGCCCACTCCGCGCGACACTGAACCACCACTGTCGAGGTGTATTCGCGCTGCCTCTTGGCATTTCGCAGCAGGGTCCCCTTGAGCGCTGTCCTCCTAGCTATTGTCTCCTCGGTCTGTTGGCAGGCAGGAGGAGGGGAGAGCAGGGAGATGGGATGGGGGATGTTAGACCCGCCCCTTTCCAACCGCTCGACCAATCAGAGGGCCGCTCCGTCGGACTCCCGCTATGCTCAGCTCGTTCCTGAGCGACAGGCGGGTACGCTGTCTCCGTACAGATTAGACCACAGTGACAGTCCCGTACGCACCGGGAAACAACGTGCTTGCTTTCTTTAGATTTATTCCAAACATGACATGAGTAGTGTCCAAGTAGGTAAACAATATCATACAGACTCCGCCGTGGCTGCGGAAATCTGCCACGTCGCGTTGGAGTGATAGAAATCAACGGCAAGTGCACAGCATCACACGCCGAGTAGGCTACACACACCGACGCGACGAGGCTACACATCCACCGCCCTGTTAGATTACCAGCTCATTTGTTTTAGTCAGCAAAGTGAAAGCTGCACGTCAGACTGGTTGTAGGCTAAATATCGCACAGCATGAAATTGCCAGATTGCATAAACACAACATGACAATGTCCCTCCCAGTGGATGCCCGATCCTTGGAGAAGCGCCCAGCTGCAGGCTTGGGCGTTTCCGTCATGACACAAGAACGCCCTTTAGGCGTTCCTGGTAGCGTTTCATCGACCAATCACGAGGTGTTTCGAAAGGCATACTGGGTTTCGCAAGGCATACTGCGAAGCACAGTCGTAAGGCATACTATGCTTTCCTTCCTAAATGGCAATTTTACCTCTCTCATTAGATTTAGCAACCATGGAGCCCCCACTTGGCTAACGTTAGTTCTATGCTACCCGTACTTGAAACTGTTGTTTGAGAAAATCTAACTAGCGTATGTTTCGGATGTTGACAGCCGTGCGAAGAAGAAGGGGTTCGGTGTGGACGGTGAAAGTTAGGCCGGTTTATAGCAGAGTTTCCGTTTTCGGTTATTACCGGTCAATGACCGGAAAAAAATGAAGAGGACCGACAATTCTAAATGTCCCAGGTCAGAATGACCAGTGGCGACTGGTCATTAGGGGCAAGTCGCTACTCTCACAAGAAGAAAAGAAAATGAAAATGAAAAAAAAAGAAATACCGTATTGGTCCGAATATAAGACGGCCTTTTTTCCCCTCGAAATAGGTCCGAAAAAGTCGGGTCGTCTAATGCCCCATTTCCACTGCAGGGTGCGGAACGGATCGGATCGCAAAGGGGCGGTAGGGAGGGGGCAGTATAGCCCAGCTCAGTTCCGAGGTCGCGTTTCCACTGCCGACAGTACCCTTGGTGGTAGGCCGGATGTCAATCGCCGCGGCAGCTACGTAAACATCGTAAACAACGTCTTCCTCCGCAAGAATGCAGACGAACGTCTCCACCTCCTTGTTCGCCCAAGCAAGCTTTTTACGCGACATGTTAATTGTAAAGAATAATACCTCGAGGCTACTGTTTGTTTGTTTTTATCCCCGCGTCACCCGGAAGTGACGATTCTGTCGACCAATCAACGGAGGGGGGGTGTAGCTAGAATTCCAGGGTACCCTTTCAGGCGTCTGGTCTCGTTTTGGGTACCGCAACGGAGTAGTCCCTAGAATGGGGTCGGAACGGGTACGGCAAAGTCCGGGTCACGCCCACTTTTGGCGGTGGAAACGCGATCCGACCCGCACAGTGTAACCCCTTACGTTTTTTTCATGACGACCAAAGAGAAACAACAGTGTCACCCCTCATGTTTGATTTGGTAAAAACGACAGTGTTAAGGGCCCGTGTCCACCAAAAGCAACGGTGTTACCCCCTATGTTTTATTCGATACATTTCGACAGTGTTACCTTATGGTTTTTTTCATGACGACCAATAAAAAAACGACAGTGTTACCCCTTATTGATTTTTCATGACGAAAGATAAAAAATGACTGATGAAAAACAACAGTGTTACCCCTTATATATTTTTTCATGACGACCAATAAAAAACAGCAGTGTTACCCCTTGTGTTTTTTTTTCATGACGACCAATAAAAAACAATTGTTACCCCTTATGTTTTTTTTCTTGACGACCAATAAAAAACGACAGTGTTACGCCTTATGTTTTTTTCATGACCACCAATAAAAAACAACAGTGTTACCCCCTGGGTTTTTTTTCATGACGACCAACACAAAACAACAATGTTACCGCTCACGTTATTTTTCATGACGACCAATAAAAAAACGACAGTGCTACCCCTTATGTTTTTTTTCATGACGACCAATAAAAAACGACAGTGTTACCCCTTATGTTTTTATTCATGACGACCAAAGAAAAACGACACTGTCACCCCTTATGTTATTTTCCCACGATGACTGATGAAAAACGACAGTGTTACCCCTTATGTTTTTTTCATGACGACCAAAAAAAAAACAACAGTGTTACCCCTTGTGTTTTTTTTCATGACGACCAATACAAACAACAGTGTTGCCCCTTATGTTATTTTTCATGACGACCAATAAAAAACGACAGTGCTACCCCTTATGTTTTTTTTCATGACGACCAACACAAAACAACAGTGTTACCCCTTATGTTATTTTTCATGACGACCAATAAAAAACGACAGTGTTACCCCTTTTTTTTTTTTCATGACGACCAATAAAGAACAGCAGTGTTACCCCTTGTGGTTTTTTTTCATGACGACCAATAAAAAACAATTGTTACCCCTTATGTTTTTTTTCTTGACGACCAATAAAAAACTACAGTGTTACCCCTTATGGTTTTTTTCATGACGACCAATAAAAAACGACAGTGTTACGCCTTATGTTTTTTTCATGACCACCAATAAAAAACAACAGTGTTACCCCCTGGGTTTTTTTTCATGACGACCAACACAAAACAACAATGTTACCCCTTACGTTATTTTTCATGACGACCAATAAAAAAACGACAGTGCTACCCCTTATGTTTTTTTTCATGACGACCAATAAAAAACGACAGTGTTACCCCTTATGTTTTTATTCATGACGACCAAAGAAAAACGACACTGTCACCCCTTATGTTATTTTCCCACGATGACTGATGAAAAACGACAGTGTTACCCCTTATGTTTTTTTCATGACGACCAAAAAAAAACCAACAGTGTTACCCCTTGTGTTTTTTTTCATGACGACCAATACAAACAACAGTGTTGCCCCTTATGTTATTTTTCATGACGACCAATAAAAAACGACAGTGCTACCCCTTATGTTTTTTTTCATGACGACCAACACAAAACAACAGTGTTACCCCTTATGTTATTTTTCATGACGACCAATAAAAAAACAACAGTGCTTCCCCTTATGTTTTTTTCATGACGACCAATAAAAAACGACAGTGTTACCCCTTATGTTTTTTTTCATGACGACCAAAGAAAAACGACAGTGTCACCCCTTATGTTTTTTTTCATGACGACCAATAAAAAACGACAGTGTCACCCCTTATGTTATTTTTCATGACGACCAATAAAAAAACAACAGTGCTTCCCCTTATGTTTTTTTCATGACGACCAATAAAAAACGACAGTGTTACCCCTTATGTTTTTTTTCATGACGACCAAAGAAAAACGACAGTGTCACCCCTTATGTTTTTATTCATGATGACCAAAGAAAAACGACAGTGTCACCCCTTATGTTATTTTCCCATGATGACTGATGAAAAACAACAGTGTTACCCCTTATGTTTTTTTCATGACGACCAAAAAAAAACCAACAGTGTTACCCCCTGTGTTTTTTTTCATGACGACCAATAAAAAACAACAGTGTTAACCCTTATGGTTTTTTTCATGACGACCAATAAAAAAACTACAGTGTTACCCCTTATTGGTTTTTCATGACGAAAGATAAAAAACGACAGTGTTACCCTTTACGTTTCATTTGAGAAAAACGACAGTGTTACCCCTTATGTTATTTTCCCATGACGACTGATGAAAAACAACAGTTTTATCCCTTGTGATTTTTTTCATGACGACCAATAAAAAACAACTGTTACCCCTTATGTTTTTTTTTTTCTTGACGACCAATAAAAAACTACAGTGTTACCCCTTATGGTTTTTTTCATGACGACAAATAAAAAACGACAGTGTTACCCCTTATGTTTTGTTCTTGACGACCAATAAAAAACAACAGTGTTACCCCTTGGGTTTTTTTTCATGACGACCAACACAAAACAACAGTGTTACCCCTTATGTTATTTTTCATGACGACCAATAAAAAAACGACAGTGCTACCCCTTATGTTTTTTTTCATGACGACCAATAAAAAACAACAGTGTCACCCCTTATGTTATTTTCCCATGACGACTGATGAAAAACAACAGTGTTACCCCTTGTGTTTTTTTTCATGACGACCAATAAAAAACAATTGTTACCCCTTATGTTTTTTTTCTTGACAACCAATAAAAAACTACAGTGTTACCCCTTATGTTTTTTTTCATGACGACCAATAAAAAACGACAGTGTTACCCCTTATGTTTTTTTCATGACGACCAATAAAAAACAACAGTGTTACCCCGTGGGTTTTTTTTTCATGACGACCAACACAAAACAACAATGTTACCCCTTACGTTATTTTTCATGACGACCAATAAAAAAACGACAGTGTTACCCCTTATGGTTTTTTTCATGACGACCAATAAAAAAACGACCGTGTTACCCCTTTTTTTTTTTTCATGACGACCAATAAAAAACGACAGTGTTACCCCTTATGTTTTTTTCATGACGACCAAAAAAAAACCAACAGTGTTACCCCTTGTGTTTTTTTTCATGACGACCAATACAAACAACAGTGTTGCCCCTTATGTTATTTTTCATGACGACCAATAAAAAACGACAGTGCTACCCCTTATGTTTTTTTTCATGACGACCAACACAAAACAACAGTGTTACCCCTTATGTTATTTTTCATGACGACCAATAAAAAAACGACAGTGCTTCCCCTTATGTTTTTTTCATGACGACCAATAAAAAACGACAGTGTTACCCCTTATGTTTTTTTTCATGACGACCAAAGAAAAACGACAGTGTCGCCCCTTATGTTTTTTTTCATGACGACCAATAAAAAACGAAAGTGCTACCCCTTATGTTTTTTTTCATGACGACCAATAAAAAACGACAATAAATAACCCCTTATGTTATTTTCCCATGATGACTGATGAAAAACAACAGTGTTACCCCTTATGTTTTTTTCATGACGACCAAAAAAAAACCAACAGTGTTACCCCCTGTGTTTTTTTTCATGACGACCAATAAAAAACAACAGTGTTAACCCTTATGGTTTTTTTCATGACGACCAATAAAAAAACTACAGTGTTACCCCTTATTGGTTTTTCATGACGAAAGATAAAAAACGACAGTGTTACCCTTTACGTTTCATTTGAGAAAAACGACAGTGTTACCCCTTATGTTATTTTCCCATGACGACTGATGAAAAACAACAGTTTTATCCCTTGTGATTTTTTTCATGACGACCAATAAAAAACAACTGTTACCCCTTATGTTTTTTTTCTTGACGACCAATAAAAAACTACAGTGTTACCCCTTATGGTTTTTTTCATGACGACAAATAAAAAACGACAGTGTTACCCCATATGTTTTGTTCTTGACGACCAATAAAAAACAACAGTGTTACCCCTTGGGTTTTTTTTCATGACGACCAACACAAAACAACAGTGTTACCCCTTATGTTATTTTTCATGACGACCAATAAAAAAACGACAGTGCTACCCCTTATGTTTTTTTTCATGACGACCAATAAAAAACAACAGTGTCACCCCTTATGTTATTTTCCCATGACGACTGATGAAAAACAACAGTGTTACCCCTTGTGGTTTTTTTCATGACGAACAATAAAAAACAATTGTTACCCCTTATGTTTTTTTTCTTGACAACCAATAAAAAACTACAGTGTTACCCCTTATGTTTTTTTTCATGACGACCAATAAAAAACGACAGTGTTACCCCTTATGTTTTTTTCATGACGACCAATAAAAAACAACAGTGTTACCCCGTGGGTTTTTTTTTCATGACGACCAACACAAAACAACAATGTTACCCCTTACGTTATTTTTCATGACGACCAATAAAAAAACGACAGTGTTACCCCTTATGGTTTTTTTCATGACGACCAATAAAAAAACGACCGTGTTACCCCTTTTTTTTTTTTAATGACGACCAATAAAAAACGACAGTGTTACCCCTTATGGTTTTTTTTCATGACAACCAAAGCAAAACGACAGTGTCACCCCTCATGTTTCATTTGGTGAAAACGACAGTGTTACCCCCTATGTTTTATTCGATACATTTCGACAGTGTTACCCCTTATGGGTTTTTCATGACGACAGATAAAAAACGACAGTGTTACCCTTCACGTTTCATTTGATAAAAACGACAATGTTACCCCTTATGTCTTTTTGACATGATGACTAATGAAAAACAAAAGTGTAACCCCTTATATTTTATTTGACAAGGACAATTTTTTTTTTTTAAATATCTTTTTTTTTCATTACGACCAATAAAAAACTACAGTGGTACCTCTGTTGACGTTTTTGCGGGGATCCGAACCTGAGCTGTTTAGCGTGTTAACCTCCAAACTTATCAATGCACCATCAAGACACTGAATGAAATCAACACAATGGTTATACTTGACTTTATAATTCGCATGAAATAGAAATTAGATTTTTCCATCCGAGGACATCAACCGGACTTGAACCCCGGTCTCCAGCAGGTTACGCAGAGTGCACTCCACTGCACCACTGACGCAAAGACAATACACAATTATCAATCATCAATAAAGAGGATATACATGACATTAAAATGTATGTGTGTGTTTCTATTATTTCCCTCATATTTTTTTTCATGACGACCAATAAAATACGACACTGTTACCCCTTATATTTTATTTGACAAAGACAACAGTGTTACCCTTTATGTTTTTTTTCATGACGACCAATAAAAAACAACAGTGTTACCCCTTATGTGTTTATCATGACGACCAATAAAAAACGGCAGTGTTACCCCTTATGTTTTTTTCATGACCACCAATAAAAAACAACAGTGTTACCCCTTGTGTTTTTTTTCATGACGACCAAACAACAATGTTACCCCTTATGTTTTCTTTTCATGACGACCAATAAAAAACGACAGTGTTAACCCTTATGTTTTTTTTCATGACGACAGATAAAAAACGACAGTGTTACCCTTTACGTTTCATTTGATAAAAACGACAATGTTACCCCTTATGTTTTTTTGACATGATGACTGATGAAAAACAACAGTGTAACCCCTTATATTTTATTTGACAAGGACAATTTTTTTTTTTAAATATCTTTTTTTTTCATTACGACCAATAAAAATCTACAGTGGTACCCCTGTTGACGTTTTTGCGGGGATCCGAACCTGAGCTGTTTAGAGTGTTAACCTCCGAACTTATCAATGCACCATCAAGACACCGAATGAAATAAACACAATGGTTATACTTGACTTTATAATTCGCATGAAATAGAAATTAGAGTTTTCCATCCAAGGACATCAACCGGACTTGAACCCCGGTCTCCAGGGTGTTAGGCAGAGTACACCCCACTGCACCACTGAGGCAATGACACTACACAATTATCAATCATCAATAAAGAGGATATACATGACATTAAAATGTATGTGTGTGTTTCTATTATTTCCCTCATGTTTTTTTTCATGACGACCAATAAAATACGACAGTGTTACCCCTTATGTTTTTATTCATGACGACCAAAGAAAAACGACACTGTCACCCCTTATGTTATTTTCCCACGATGACTGATGAAAAACGACAGTGTTACCCCTTATGTTTTTTTCATGACGACCAAAAAAAAACCAACAGTGTTACCCCTTGTGTTTTTTTTCATGACGACCAATACAAACAACAGTGTTGCCCCTTATGTTATTTTTCATGACGACCAATAAAAAACGACAGTGCTACCCCTTATGTTTTTTTTCATGACGACCAACACAAAACAACAGTGTTACCCCTTGTGTTTTTTTTCATGACGACCAATACAAAACAAGTGTTACCCCTTATGTTATTTTTCATGACAACCAATAAAAAAACGACAGTGCTACCCCTTATATTTTTTTTCATGAGGACCAAAGAAAAACGACAGTGTCACCCCTTATAATTTTTTTCATGACGACCAATAAAAAACGACAGTGTTACCCCTTATGTTTTTTTCATGACGACCAAAAAAAAAAAACAGTGTTACCCCCTGTGTTTTTTTTCATGACGACCAATAAAAAAATACAGTGTTACCCCTTATGTTTTTTTTCATGACGACCAAAGAAAAACGACTGTGTCACCCCTTATGTGTTTATCATGACGACCAATAAAAAACGACAGTGTTACCCCTTATGTTTTTTTCATGACGGCCAATAAAAAACAACAGTGTTACCCCTTGTGTTTTTTTTCATGACGACCAATACAAAACAAGTGTTACCCCTTATGTTATTTTTCATGACAACCAATAAAAAAACGACAGTGCTACCCCTTATGTTTTTTTTCATGACGACCAATAAAAAACGACAGTTTTACCCCTTATGTTTTTTTTCATGAGGACCAAAGAAAAACGACAGTGTCACCCCTTATAATTTTTTTCATGACGACCAATAAAAAACGACAGTGTTACCCCTTATGTGTTTATCATGACGACCAATAAAAAACGACAGTGTTACCCCTTATGTTTTTTTCATGACGACCAATAAAAAACAACAGTGTTACCCCTTGTGTTTTTTTTCATGACGACCAATACAAAACAAGTGTTACCCCTTATGTTTTTTTTCATGAGGACCAAAGAAAAACGACAGTGTCACCCCTTATAATTTTTTTCATGACGACCAATAAAAAACGACAGTGTTACCCCTTATGTTTTTTTCATGACGACCAATAAAAAACAACAGTGTTACCCCTTGTGCTTTTTTTCATGATGACCAATACAAAACAACAGTGTTACCCCTTATGTGTTTTTCATGACGACCAATAAAAAACAACAGTGTTACCCCTTATGTGTTTATCATGACGACCAATAAAAAACGACAGTGTTACCCCTTATGTTTTTTTCCTGACGACCAATAAAAAACAACAGTGTTACCCCTTGTGGTTTTTTTCATGACGACCAATACAAAACAACAGTGTTACCCCTTATGTTTTTTTTGATGACGACCAATAAAAAACAACAGTGTTGTCCCTTATGTGTTTTTCATGACGACCAATAAAAAATGACAGTGTTACCCCTTATGTTTTTTTTCATGACGACCAAAGAAAAACGACAGTGTCACCCCTTATGTATTTTTTCATGATGATCAATAAAAAACGACAGTGTTACCCCTAATGTTTTTTTTCATGACGACCAATAAAAAACGACAGTGTTACCCCTTATGTTATTTTCCCATGATGACTAATGAAAAACGACAGTGTTACCCCTTATGTTTTTTTCATGTTGACCAAAAAAAAACGACAGTGTCACCCCTTATAATTTTTTTCATGACGACCAATAAAAAACGACAGTGTTACCCCTTATGTTTTTTTCATGACGACCAATAAAAAACAACAGTGTTACCCCTTGTGTTTTTTTTCATGACGACCAATACAAAACAACAGTGTTACCCCTTATGTTTTTTTTCATGACGACCAAAAAAAAACAACATTGTTGTCCCTTATGTGTTTTTCATGACGACCAATAAAAAATGACAGTGTTACCCCTTATGTTTTTTTTCATGACGACCAAAGAAAAACGACAGTGTCACCCCTTATGTATTTTTTCATGATGATCAATAAAAAACGACAGTGTTACCCCTAATGTTTTTTTTCATGACGACCAATAAAAAACGACAGTGTTACCCCTTATGTTATTTTCCCATGATGACTAATGAAAAACGACAGTGTTACCCCTTATGTTTTTTTCATGTTGACCAAAAAAAAAAAACAGTGTTACCCACTGTGTTTTTTTTCATGACGACCAATAAAAAACAACAGTGTTACCCCTTGTGTTTTTTTTCATGACGACCAATACAAAACAAGTGTTACCCCTTATGTTATTTTTCATGACAACCAATAAAAAAACGACAGTGCTACCCCTTATATTTTTTTTCATGAGGACCAAAGAAAAACGACAGTGTCACCCCTTATAATTTTTTTCATGACGACCAATAAAAAACGACAGTGTTACCCCTTATGTTTTTTTCATGACGACCAAAAAAAAAAAACAGTGTTACCCCCTGTGTTTTTTTTCATGACGACCAATAAAAAAATACAGTGTTACCCCTTATGTTTTTTTTCATGACGACCAAAGAAAAACGACTGTGTCACCCCTTATGTGTTTATCATGACGACCAATAAAAAACGACAGTGTTACCCCTTATGTTTTTTTCATGACGGCCAATAAAAAACAACAGTGTTACCCCTTGTGTTTTTTTTCATGACGACCAATACAAAACAAGTGTTACCCCTTATGTTATTTTTCATGACAACCAATAAAAAAACGACAGTGCTACCCCTTATGTTTTTTTTCATGACGACCAATAAAAAACGACAGTTTTACCCCTTATGTTTTTTTTCATGAGGACCAAAGAAAAACGACAGTGTCACCCCTTATAATTTTTTTCATGACGACCAATAAAAAACGACAGTGTTACCCCTTATGTGTTTATCATGACGACCAATAAAAAACGACAGTGTTACCCCTTATGTTTTTTTCATGACGACCAATAAAAAACAACAGTGTTACCCCTTGTGTTTTTTTTCATGACGACCAATACAAAACAAGTGTTACCCCTTATGTGTTTATCATGACGACCAATAAAAAACGACAGTGTTACCCCTTATGTTTTTTTCATGACGACCAATACAAAACAAGTGTTACCCCTTATGTTATTTTTCATGACAACCAATAAAAAAACGACAGTGCTACCCCTTATGTTTTTTTTCATGAGGACCAAAGAAAAACGACAGTGTCACCCCTTATAATTTTTTTCATGACGACCAATAAAAGACGACAGTGTTACCCCTTATGTTTTTTTCATGACGACCAATAAAAAACAACAGTGTTACCCCTTGTGTTTTTTTTCATGACGACCAATACAAAACAACAGTGTTACCCCTTATGTTTTTTTTCATGACGACCAATAAAAAACAACAGTGTTGTCCCTTATGTGTTTTTCATGACGACCAATAAAAAATGACAGTGTTACTCCTTATGTTTTTTTTCATGACGACCAAAGAAAAACGACAGTGTCACCCCTTATCTATTTTTTCATGATGATCAATAAAAAACGACAGTGTTACCCCTAATGTTTTTTTTCATGACGACCAATAAAAAACGACAGTGTTACCCCTTATGTTATTTTCCCATGATGACTAATGAAAAATGACAGTGTTACCCCTTATGTTTTTTTCATGTTGACCAAAAAAAAAAACAGTGTTACCCCCTGTGTTTTTTTTCATGACGACCAATAAAAAAATACAGTGTTACCCCTTATGGTTTTTTTCATCACGACCAATAAAAAAACTACAGTTTTACCCCTTATGGTTTTTTTCATGACGACCAATATAAAAACTACAGTGTTACCCCTTAAGGTTTTTTTCATGACGACCATTAAAAAGCAACAGTGTAACCCCTTCTATTTTATTTGACAAGGACAATTTTTTTTTTTTTTTATATCTTTTTTTTTCATGACGACCAATAAAAAACAACAGTGTTACCCCTTAGGTTTTTTTTCATGACGACCAATAAAAAACAACAGTGTCGCCATTGTGTTTTTTTTCATGACGACTAATAAAAAACAACAGCTTTACCCCTTATGTTTATTTTATGACGGCCGATAAAAAACTACAGTTACCCCTTACGTTTTTTTTCTTGACGACCAATAAAAAACAACAGTGTCAACCCTCAAGTTTCATTTGATAAAAAACAACAGTGTTACCCCCTATGTTTTATTCGATATATTTCGACAGTGTTGCCCCTTATGGGTTTTTCATGACGACAGATAAAAAACGAAAGTGTTACCCTTTACGTTTCATTTGATAAAAACGACAGTGTTACCCCTTATGTTTTTTTTCTTGACGACCAATAAAAGACGACAGTGTTACCCCTTTACGTTTCATTTGATAAAAACGACAGTGTTACCACTTATTTTATTTTCCCATGATGCCTGAAGAAAAACAACAGTGTTACCCCTTATATTTCATTTGAGAAGGACACATTTTTTTTTTTTACGTTTCATTTGAAAAAAACGACAGTGTTACCCCTTATGTTATTTTCCCATGATGACTGATGAAAAACAACAGTGTTACCCCTTATGGTTTTTTTCATGACGACCAATAAAAAAACTACAGTGTTACCCCTTATATTTTTTTCATGACGACCAATAAAAAACGACAGTGTTACCCCTTATGTTTTTTTTCATGACGACCAATAAAAAACATCAGTGTTACCCTCATGGTTTTTTTTCATGACGACCAAAGAAAAACGACAGTGTCACCCCTTATGTTTTTTTCATGACGACCAATAAAAAACGACAGTGTTACCCCTTATGTTATTTTCCCATGATGGCTGATGAAAAACAACAGTGTTACCCCTTATGTTTTTTTCATGTTGACAAAAAAAAAACCAACAGTGTTACCCCCTGTGTTTTTTTTCATGACGACCAATAAAAAACAACAGTGTCGCCCCTTGTGTTTTTTTTCACAACGACCAATAAAAAAACCACAGTGTTTCCCCCTGTGTTTTTTTTCATGACGACCAATAAAAAACAACAGTGTAACCCCTTATATTTTATTTGACAAGGACATTTTTTTTTTTTTTTATATCTTTTTTTTTCATGACGACCAATAAAAAACAACAGTGTTACCTCTTATGTTTATTTTATGACGGCCGATAAAAAACTACAGTTACCCCTTACGTTTTTTTTCTTGACGACCAATAAAAAACAACAGTGTCAACCCTCAAGTTTCATTTGATAAAAAACAACAGTGTTACCCCCTATGTTTTATTCGATACATTTCGACAGTGTTGCCCCTTATGGGTTTTTCATGACGACAGATAAAAAACGACAGTGTTACCCCTTATGATTTTTTTCATGAAGACCAATACAAAACAACAGTGTTACCCCTTATGTTTTTTTTTCATGACGACCGATAAAAAACAACAGTGTTACCCCTTATGTTTTTTTTCATGACGACCAATAAAAAACGACAGTGCTACCCCTTATTTTTTTTTTCATGACGACCAAAGAAAAACGACAGTGTCACCCCTCATGTTTCATTTGGTGAAAACGACAGTGTTACCCCCTATGTTTCATTCGATACATTTCGACAGTGTTACCCCTTATGGGTTTTCCATGACGACAGATAAAAAACGACAGTGTTACCCTTTACGTTTCATATGATAAAAACGACAGTGTTACCCCTTATGTTTTTTTGACATGATGTCTGATGAAAAACAACATTGTAACCCCTTATATTTTATTTGACAAGGACAATTATTTTATTTTTTTTATATCTTTTTTTTTTTGTGTTGTCCCTTATGTGTTTTTCATGACGACCAATAAAAAACAACAGTGTTACCCCTTAGGTTTTTTTTCATGACGTCCAATAAAAAACAACAGTGCCACCATTGTGTTTTTTTTCATGACGACTAATAAAAAACAACAGTGTTACCCCTTATGTTTATTTTATGACGGCCGATAAAAAACTACAGTTACCCCTTACGTTTTTTTTCTTGACGACCAATAAAAAACAACAGTGTCAACCCTCAAGTTTCATTTGATAAAAAACAACAGTGTTACCCCCTATGTATTATTCGATACATTTCGACAGTGTTACCCCTTATGGGTTTTTCATGACGACAGATAAAAAACGACAGTGTTACCCTTTACGTTTCATTTGATAAAAACGACAGTGTTACCACTTATTTTATTTTCCCATGATGACTGATGAAAAACAACAGTGTTACCCCTTATATTTAATTTGACAAGGACACATTTTCCTTTTATTTCAAATATGTTTTTTTTCATGACGAGCAATAAAAAACAACATTGTTGCCCCTTATGTTTTTTTTCATGACGACCAATAAAAAACGACAGTGTTACGCCTTATGATTTTTTTCATGACGAGCAATAAAAAACGACATTGTTGCCCCTTATGTTTTTTTTCATGACGACCAATAAAAAACGACAGTGTTACGCCTTATGTTTTTTTTCATGACGACCAATAAAAAACAACAGTGTTACCCCTTATGTTTTTTTCACGGCGACCAAAGAAAAACGACAGTGTCACCCCTCATGTTTCATGTGATAAAAACGACAGTGTTACCCCCTATGTTTTATTCGATACATTTCGACAGTGTTACCCCTTATGGGTTTTTCATGACAACAGATAAAAGACGACAGTGTTACCCCGTTACGTTTCATTTGATAAAAACGACAGTGTTACCACTTATTTTATTTTCCCATGATGACTGATGAAAAACAACAGTGTTACCCCTTATATTTCATTTGACAAGGACACATTTTTTTTTCATTTAAAATATGTTTTTTTTCATGACGAGCAATAAAAAACGACATTGTTGCCCCATATGTTTTTTTTCATGACGACCAATAAAAAACGACAGTGTTACGCCTTATGTTTTTTTTCATGACGACCAATAAAAAACGACAGTGTTACGCCTTATGTTTTTTTTCATGACGACCAATAAAAAACAACAGTGTTACCCCTTATGTTTTTTTCACGACGACCAAAGAAAAACGACAGTGTCACCCCTCATGTTTCATGTGATAAAAACGACAGTGTTACCCCCTATGTTTTATTCGATACATTTCGACAGTGTTACCCCTTATGGGTTTTTCATGACAACAGATAAAAGACGACAGTGTTACCCCGTTACGTTTCATTTGATAAAAACGACAGTGTTACCACTTATTTTATTTTCCCATGATGACTGATGAAAAACAACAGTGTTACCCCTTATATTTCATTTGACAAGGACACATTTTTTTTTCATTTAAAATATGTTTTTTTTCATGACGAGCAATAAAAAACGACATTGTTGCCCCATATGTTTTTTTTCATGACGACCAATAAAAAACGACAGTGTTACGCCTTATGTTTTTTTTCATGACGACCAATAAAAAACGACAGTGTTACGCCTTATGTTTTTTTTCATGACGACCAATAAAAAACAACAGTGTTACCCCTTATGTTTTTTTCACGACGACCAAAGAAAAACGACAGTGTCACCCCTCATGTTTCATGTGATAAAAACGACAGTGTTACCCCCTATGTTTTATTCGATACATTTCGACGGTGTTACCCCTTATGGGTTTTTCATGACAACAGATAAAAGACGACAGTGTTACCCCGTTACGTTTCATTTGATAAAAACGACAGTGTTACCACTTATTTTATTTTCCCATGATGACTGATGAAAAACAACAGTGTTACCCCTTATATTTCATTTGACAAGGACACTTTTTTTTTTCATTTAAAATATGTTTTTTTTCATGACGAGCAATAAAAAACGACATTGTTGCCCCATATGTTTTTTTTCATGACGACCAATAAAAAACGACAGTGTTACGCCTTATGTTTTTTTTCATGACGACCAATAAAAAACAACAGTGTTACCCCTTATGTTTTTTTCACGACGACCAAAGAAAAACGACAGTGTCACCCCTCATGTTTCATGTGATAAAAACGACAGTGTTACCCCCTATGTTTTATTCGATACATTTCGACAGTGTTACCCCTTATGGGTTTTTCATGACAACAGATAAAAAACGACAGTGTTACCCTTTACGTTTCATTTGATAAAAACAACAGTGTTACCCCTTATGTTTTTTTTCATGACGACCAATAAAAGACGGCAGTGTTACCCCTTTTGTTTTTCTTCATGACGACCAAAGAAAAACAACAGTGTTACCCCCTATGTTTTATTTGATGAATATCGACAGTGTTACCCCTTATGTTTATTTCATGACGGCCGATAAAAAACGACCGTTACCCCTCATGTTTTTTCCATGTTGACCAATAAAAAACGACAGACCCCTGTCTACGTTTTTGCGTGGATCCGAACCTGAGCTGTTTAGAGTATTAACCTCCGAACTTATCAATGCACCATCAAGACACAGAATAAACTCAACACAATGGTTATACTTGACTTTATAATTCGCATGAAATAGATATGAGAGTCTTCCAACAGAGGACATCAACCAGACTTTAACCCCGGTCTCCAGGGGGTTAGCTCACAGCTCTCTCCACTTCCCACTGAGATTTATAATTTCAACTTGTCTGTGGTTATATATGACTATATATATGCAATAGACATGATAGCATTACGTTTCAAATTAAAGATATTGTGTTTTCCACAGAAATTGAGCCGCGGTCGGCAGTGGGTTAGGCAGAGTACACAATAAATCAATAAATCACATCAATAAAGAGGATATACATGACATTAAAATGTATGTGTGTATTTCTATTATTTCCCTTATGCTTTTTTTTTCATGACGACTGATAAAAAACGACAGTGTTACCCCTTATATTTTATTTGACAAAGACAACAGTGTTACCCCTTATGTTTTTCTTCAAGACGACCAATAAAAAACAACAGTGTTACCCCTTATGGTTTTTTTCATGACGACCATAGAAAAATGACAGTGTCACCCCTCATGTTTCATTTGATAAAAACAACAGTGTTACCCCTTATGTTTTTTTCATGACGACCGATAAAAAACGACAGTGTTACCCCTTATGTTTCATTTGATTAAAACGACAGTGTTACCCCTTGTGTTTCATTCGATTAAAACGACAGTGTTACCCCTTGTGTTTTTTTTCATGATGACCAAAGAAAAACAACAGTGTTACCCCCTATGTTTTATTTGATAAATATCGACAGTGTTACCCCTTTTGTTTTTTTCATGACGACCAATAAAAAACAACAGTGTCATAGATCGCTAACTAGCAGAGAGTTGTAAGCACTTTCCACCCTTTCAGTGGAGGAATTGGACTCCCCAAGCAATGTTATACTTAAAAGGAGCAAGTAAGTTACATATTAATTTAGTCTTTCGGCCTGTAGCATGTAAACAAAATGAAGCAACTGTCCCATATTTCTAACTGCATTTGAAGTAGACATTGAGACTCACAAAAAATGGAAGCTATAGGACAGTGATCATGATTTGTCTCAATATCAGAATAACAACAATGGGTCAAATAGCAATGGCTGGTGGAGTGGCCATGAAGTAGGTCTGTGTATGCAGTGTAAGCTTGTCCAGGCCCTGCAAGTCAGGATGTAGGCTATGAATCTGAATGAAAAGGTAGTGGCCATCCCCAAAATGCACCAGAATACAGGAAATCAAATCTATTAAATTCCAAAAAAATATGGGGGGGGGGGGGGGGCGAGAACCTCAGACCCCCTGTCGCCAGCCACCACTGAGAATGACCAATGGAAATAATTCTCTGCACAATTTGAATTGTGTTTAAATATGCTACAGTGGTAATTTGTTTAGCCAATTCATGTTAAACAATGAGGGTTTTGATTGTCGGGTCGGGCCTTTGATCGATCGTTTGTGTTTTTTTTGTTTTTGTTATCATTGCTTTATAGGCCTAATTTTAGGAGAAATCTATGCCATAAACAGACATTTTATAGGCCTTTATTACACGGGTCTTCTCAATGCCGTGGAACGCTCCGTTCACTTGCATGGGTAGTAGTCCGGTATCTTGTCAACCCCAGCGTCTTCGGTTGCTAAGCGACGTCAACGTTTTATAGTGGACTATTTCACTGCTGATCAACACTACGAATGCTGGTAACGAATAAATTGTAAAAAGACACACCATGTGAAGTTATTTTCCAAATAAGATTTGAAAAGCTTTGGAAGTTATTCACAACACTATTTACATGGTTTCGGAGTAGTACACTTTGAAATTTTAATACAGTTCAGCGAGAAAGGCGACGAAGAATAACAAGGGGGCGTTCCAGTCTGCGTAAACGGGAACCCCCACCACACGAGAACGCCCATTTGCGTCTGCAGTGGGATGATATTGGATCCTTGTGGTTGCCAAGGGGTTGCATCACAGTACCCATCACCTCCACCCGAGGCACGGGTGGGGATGAGAAACTCTTCCCAGATACAGTACAGACACACATCTCTCAGAAGCAGACACGAACCACCCAGCTGGGCGAAACGCTGGGAATAGCAGAGCAGCACTGCCCGAGGAAGGATGATCTCTTTTGACCATCAGAATCCGAATTAAAGTAGCTGGTGAAGTGAACATCTGATGTTATATTTAGCCATGCGTGGAAAGGTGACGACAATCTCAGGGTGACCTAGGCTTTATTCCGTTCAACAGTGTCCATGAGGACACAAGCTGTTAAGGATACTTTTTTAGTAAAGAACGGATTACATTTATTGAATTATTTTCAGAAAAGTAACAGATTGCTTTATTGGAAAAGTAACTGATTACTTTTCTGAAAAAGTAACGGAACACCTTTTTTATTGTTTAACAGGATTACATTTGATGATAACACTTTTCCGCCTGTTTTTTGTTCCTTTTATTAATGTATGACATGGTTGCGCAATGGTGAGAAGAATGTTCTTGAAAAGAACCTATGTCAACTTGATAATTAATAGAAGGAATTGCATTTAAATGTAATATCAGAAGCTTCTATTTATCTTCCCAGGGTTAAGAGAAGGAAATACAGAATATCTATTGAGGCCTTGATGTTTATTATGCTCCATTTACTTTAACACCACTTTGAATATTTAATGCATGGTTTTAATTCGTCCACGTTGGGTGCTGTGATGAAATGTTTAGGCCCTCTTATAACGTCATGTATCCAATGATTATTTAGGTCTCCTTGCTTATTACTAAAACGCACAGATGAATATCAAAAGCAAAAACAATGAACTCAAGTCAGAAACATTTTTATTTAGATTAAAATGCCACAGGTAAACAGAAGCATCAATATTAAAAACCTTGTGAATGTGTGCCTGAACAGGGAATGGTTTAGATGCTGAAACTGGAGGAAAAGCCTTCACAAATACCATAAAAGTTCTGGGCAGTCGACGCTACGGTCTGTTGAGAAAAGATTGGACAACCTTTGTAAAATTCAACATTTTTAAAAGGAAAAGTGCAAACGCTGCTGACAAATGACAGTGGATACACAGATAAAAGCAGCGATTAAAAAACACTAATTAATTTAGTAAAAAATCGGAACAAAGTACACAAATCCAGAACAACGCAAACAGCCTGTGCAGAGGCAGTCAAGATCCCTTCCGTTTTCAGTGCCTGAGTAGAAACAGTAAATAGTGCCCAGCACGACACAGAGGCCACCAGCAGGTCCTCATCTTGGGTTAAAGGTCACCACAGCTTCTAACCACCACCTGGTCCACAGACTAATAAAAATAAAAATACAGAGTGCAAACTACCAAGGATACAGGTGTGGGAGAGGGAGGGGGGGGGGTTGGGAGGGCTCGGCTGGGTTGTGTTGTGTTTGGGCCAATCACAGCACTGCGTCAGATGAACAGGAAGAGCTCCAGGTCCTTGGCGTGCAGCTTCTGCGCCAGGTTCCGGACGCGGCACAGGCGCACGTTCTGGGCGTCGCCCACGCTGTACACCCGCAGGATGTGGTAGCGCTCGCGCTCCGTCAGGGCGAAGTCCAGCTCGTTGGCCGACAGGTGGATGAAGGCCTTGTCCCGCTTCACCGTCGACTTCACCTCCACGTACACCACCGCCCCCTCAGCCCCGGGCTGTGGGCCCGCCCCCACCGCCGCCGCCGCGGGGAAGGTCAGCTTGAAGTCGTAGGGCTGGCCGCTCTCCGCCTGCTGGTTGCACCAGGTGACCTCCGAGGGCCGGTCGGCTGCGTCGCCGTCCCGCCAGTGGCACAGGAAGGAGTGGACCAGCTGCTCCCCCCACGCCCCGATGGCCGCCAGGTCCCCCGGGACGTCCGTCAGCACCACCTGAGCAGGCGACACCACCACCCAAACATCAGCACTTTGTCTAACACGTCGTCGTCCCCCCGTCGTTGGTGCACCACCTGTGCACGCGACACCACCACCCAACCATCAGCTCTTTGGTCTCATGCACACACCCCCACCCAACACCCTAACATCGGAGTCACCTACACACCCCGCCAGCTCCTTCACCAACCCACCACCTCAACCTCGGTTCCACCTTCACACACCACCCCCTCCCACACACACACACACACACACACACACACACACACACACACACACACACACACACACACACCACTACAACTGCTTGGGTCTCAGGGATTGGTGTTGAACATTTCTGACAGAAATGTGTCAAGTGGAAGGCTCCGTTTAGAAGGGTCTGTTTCACAACACCTGGCACACCCGCTCCTTTGTGTCCGCTCCTTTTCATACCTCCAACGTCTGTCTTGTTTTGGCCTAATCGCCTGGACGGATGTTGTGCGGCGACGGGTTTGGGGGGCTTGGTAGAGATAGCAGTGCTGGTGCGGTACTCACGGTGGTGGGTCGCGTGCAGGCCAGCTCCATGTCCTCCAGCTCCAGTAGGGCGCTCTTGTTCCACTGGGGGAAGTCCATGGCCAGGGGGGGCCGCTGGGACACGCCCTCCGTGCCCTGGAAGGTGCTGCCCGTCACCACCAGCTCGGGAACAGGCCTTTGGGCGGGGGGGGGGAATCGTTTAAGGAAACTGATGAAAAGTGTTTGTCTTGAATCAAGCAACTACCCAAGAGGTCTGTATAACATGAATATAGTTATGTATACACATCCACAATGTTGGCCACTACCATATTTAAAGGTAACCAACATGCTCAGCAGTTTTCTACTGTTTACCGCCTAAGAGGGTACTGCTAAAACGCATGTGCGCCATCTTCAACTCGGTTACTGGGCAGAAATCAGACGACTGACGTCATCGGTCCTACATAGAGAACCCAAATCCTACTAGGGCAACCCATATCCTACTAGGAGAACCCAACTCCTACTAGAAGAACCCAACTCCTACTAGGAGAACCCAAATCCTACTAGCAGAACCCAAATCCTACTAGCAGAACCCAAAACCTACTAGGAGAACCCAAATCCTACTAGGAGAACCCAAATCCTACTAGGAGAACCCAAATCCTACTAGGAGAACCCAAATCCTACTAGGGCAACCCATATCCTACTAGGAGAACCCAACTCCTACTAGAAGAACCCAACTCCTACTAGGAGAACCCAAATCCTACTAGCAGAACCCAAATCCTACTAGCAGAACCCAAAACCTACTAGGAGAACCCAAATCCTACTAGGAGAACCCAAATCCTACTAGGAGAACCCAAATCCTACTAGGAGAACCCAAATCCTATTAGGAGACCCCAAATCCTACTAGGAGACCCCAAATCCTACTAGGAGAACCCAAATCATACTAGGAGAACCCAAATCCTACTAGGAAAACCCAAATCCTACTAGAAGAACCCAAATCCTACTAGGAGAACCCAAATCCTACTAGGAGAACCCAAATCCTACTAGGAGAACCCAAATCCTATTAGGAGACCCCAAATCCTACTAGGAGACCCCAAATCCTACTAGGAGAACCCAAATCATACTAGGAGAACCCAAATCCTACTAGAAGAACCCAAATCCTACTAGGAGAACCCAAATCCTATTAGGAGACCCCAAATCCTACTAGGAGAACCCAAATCATACTAGGAGAACCCAAATCCTACTAGAAGAACCCAAATCCTACTAGGAGAACCCAAATCCTATTAGGAGACCCCAAATCCTACTAGGAGACCCAAAATCCTACTAGGAGAACCCAAATCATACTAGGAGAACCCAAATCATACTAGGAGAACCCAAATCCTACTAGAAGAACCCAAATCCTACTAGGAAAACCCAAATCCTACTAGGAGACCCAAAATCCTACTAGGAGAACCCAAATCATACTAGGAGAACCCAAATCATACTAGGAGAACCCAAATCCTACTAGAAGAACCCAAATCCTACTAGGAAAACCCAAATCCTACTAGAAGAACCCAAATCCTACGAGGAGCACCCAAGTCCCGACTGATGACATCCGTCTGCAGTACTAAGTCCTCTCAGGATAGAGCAGAGCGGACCGCTCCCCTCAACGACAGGGCTAAGGAGATGAAGGGAGGCGGGGGGTCTCACTGGACGGCTGCTGGACACTGGTCTGAGTCCGTCTTGGGCTGGTCCGGTGGGGGGCCGCTGTGGACGGGTCTTTCCCCGCCGCTAAACCCGGCGCCGGGCCCCGGGGGGTGACCCTCACGCTGGCCGCCCTCTGACCCTGAAACAGGAGGGGAGTTAGGACCCCACGGAAACACGGGACGACCGTCCCACACAGGCTAGGGCTGAGCCGTTTGAGGTTCAGTAGGAGATCTTTCTCTTTTAAAGTTCCTTTTGTCCTGTAGTATTCATTAAAGCAATGAATATCCTATACTTTGACCGACACAACACGGCAGGCGACATATAAAGTGCTCTTTCCTTCAGGCCAGGCCTGTGTTGTTATGATTTGATGCATGAATTGATACAACATTTGTATTCAAATGTTGAATACAAGATAATTATGTTTTTGTTATGCAAATCGCAGCCTTGGCGATGTGCATATTGCGTTCTATTACATCGCAACTTCGGTTTGAACTAGTCTAATTGTCCCGCCCGCGCACGGGCAAACGGTCCTCAGCCGGGGGAGCTCGGGGCAGAGGCTCTCCTGACGCGGCGTGCTACACGCCGAGTGCTACAACCAGAGGAGAGCCGGCGTGAGTCAGCCCTACGCTGAGAGGGCTTCAACGGGGGTGGAGAGGACGTGAGTCACCTGGGGACGACTGGCTGCTGCCAGCGTGGCCAGCGCCGGGGGAGCCGGTGTGGGCGTGGTCGAGGGCGAGCCTGGGCAGGTCCGAGCCGGGCCTGGGCTGGTCCGAGGCGGGCCTGGGCTGGCCCGCCGCCGCCGCCCCTGGGTCCCCGCTGTGCGGTGGGCCCTGTGGGCCCTGTGGCACCCCCGTGCCGGAGGAGGCGGGGCCGCGGTCGCCCCTGTCGAGGTCCTGGTCCTTCGGGGGGGCCGGGGGGGGCCACATCTTCATGACGGCGTCCACCGCGTCGCTGTCGTTCCGGGCGCCTGCGGAGCAACGGGGAATGATCGTGTTGTTGCCACGGTGACTACAGCATTGAACACACATCGCCTCTGACAGCACGACTGCATCAGGGGCGAAGGACAACAGAACGATCTCCGACTTATCCTCCACTCATGTAAAATACTTGAACAGAACATGAACAAAATATGGACGCAAAATAACGGCGTCACTCATTGATTTAACCTGAACATTCTAATCAGGACACTGAGCATCTCATGACAAGTGATACGCCAAAAAAGACCTCACGTAACGTTCGCACTTTTGGGGTCAGAGCCTTCTCCAGGGCCGCTCCTAGGCTCCATCCCGCCTCAAAACCCATCTTGTCTCCACTGCCTACTCTTAGCCGCCCCCCCCCCTCCCCAGATTGACAGCCGTGTGTCACTGCTGTCAGTCTGTTTGTTTTACCACCACGCCCCTCAGTGTCCTGGAAAAGCGCTTTATAAATCCCATTTATTATTATAATAATTATTCTATTCTATTATTATTAGAATAGAATAAGTTGACCTCTTGTGGTTTGGTCTACAAACAGATTCCTGCATCCCTCTTGCTCCAGAGAGCCTGGTGTTTCCAGGGCGAGGGTCGAGGGCCAGCCTGAGCGTACCTGTGCGACCGGACGTGGCCACGGTGCCCATGCTGGCCTTCGGGGGCCAGCAGGCCAGGGTCTGCTCTCCGTCCTCCTCGCGTCGGGGAGCCTCCTCCGGGGGCGCCAACGGCCTGGGTGCTGCTGGTCGTGGGGGAGGGAGGGCGGGGGAGAGGAGGGAGGGGGGAGGGTGTTCAGTCGGGGGGGGGGGGAGAGGAGGGGAAACAACGGGAGAGAATAATTGAAGAAGGGCTAATGTGACATTTCAGCGAACGTTGCAAATGTCATCGAATCAGTTTTCGCCGTGCTCTTCTCAGATGTCTGACGCGTGTATCGGCGTTACACAATCGAGGGGCAGGGCTAGAGATACACAGCAGCTCTTTGATCGCGGGGTCCTTGCGGTGTTTCCTACGGAGACGTTACCCAACCAGCCCAGGCAGCCCATGCACGCCGCATGAGCAGATGGGTAAAAATAAAGACGGACCCGACCTATTAAGATGCACGCTGGGTGTTGACGCAAAGGCCCCGCAGACCGGAGCATCTGCGTGCGGAAAGGCAGCGTTAGCAGAACGCTGGCGACATGTGGATGAAGAAAAGGTCCGCCGTGGGGCCCTTTAAGACGCAAGCATCGGAGACAGAGACACAGCTGTGGAAAATAGGGCCCACTATTTAATTATAGTGTGTGTGTGTGTGTGTGTGTGTGTGTGTGTGTGTGTGTGTGTGTGTGTGTGTGTGTGTGTGTGTGTGTGTGTGTGTGTGTGTGTGTGTGTGTGTGTGCATGCGTTTCGGTTTCTGTGTGCGTGTATCGGTTTCTGTGTGTGTGTGTTTCGGTTTCTGTCTGCGTGTGTTTGTGTGTGCGTGTGTTTCTGTGTGCGTGTGTGTGTGTGTGTTTCTGTGTGCGTGCGTGTGTGTGTGTGTGTGTGTTTTTCTGTGTGTGTGTGTTTCTGTGTGTGTGTGTGTGTGTGTTTCTGTGTGTGTGTGCGTGTTTCTGTGTGCGTGTGTGTGTGTGTGTGTTTCTGTGTGTGTGTGTTCCTGTGTGCGTGTTTCTGTGTTTCTGTGTGTGCGTGTGTGTGTGTGTTTCTGTGTGTGTGTGCGTGTTTCTGTGTGCATGTGTGTGATTGTGTGTGTGTTTCTGTGTGCGTGCGTGTTCCTGTGTGCATGTTTCTGTGGGTGTGTGTGTCTGTGTTCGCTGTGTCTTATGGACTCCTGGCCCAGCCAGCTGCTCCTTCAGCTGGTGCTGTGTGTCCTCTCTCTGGACCCACAGCCTGTCAGCCCTCCAGTGCTAACATGGCTCACACGCTGCTCACTGAGACCAGGCAGGCCTCCCCGCTCTGCCAAGAGCGGCGACACCATCGCATAAATAACGCATATTGATTAAGCATCTTGGGATGAGCCGTATGAAAAATTAGAGCATGTTTCCAAGTCGAGATCTCCAGGCCCAGAGAGATTTTGTGACGCTCTATTCGGCTCATTTGATGTGATTTGCGATAATTTGACCGTCATGATACACATCCCTCCCTCCCTCCCTCCCTCCCTCGTCGGTACCTGGGGGGAGCTCAGGGCGGGGGGGCTCGGGCACCTCCCAGGGCACCTCCTCCTTGGGCAGCTCCTGCACGTCCTCCCTCTTCAGGAAGCGCTTCAGAGACGCCGGGTCCTGAGGACACACACACACACACACACACACACACACACACACACACACACACACAGAGAAACACACATAGAGACATAGAAACGCACACAAAGACAGAGAGAGAGAGAGAGGGAGAGGCACACACACAAACACAGAGAGAGAAGAAGAGACACGGACAAAACCACAGAGAGCGAGGGGGAGACACACACAAAAACACACAGAAGGAGACAGAAACAGAAAGAGACACACACACAATAAGGTTGGTTGGTTAGTGTAATCCTCAGTGACTTCAGCAGCCGGTGGGACGTTCCATGTAAAGGTAGCAGTGATACACGGAGGTGCAGCGCTCATGAAATACACGGAAGACGTCCCAATAAACACACCTCCATGTTGGTTTTTCTTTAAGGGGAGCTCTGGAGAAGCATGGTCTCCACGGAATGCCAAGAAGCCGATTAGCATGCGCTATCTCATTAGGGCTTCCCCCTCCGCACTGATAAAATAGTTTTTTTTTAAAGAAATAAATAAACTAAGCAATTTTCAGAAGCCTTTTATGTGCAAAGATCCGGGCGGCGGTAGTCGGCACGGAATGGGATTGCAGTTATTGAGTATCAGATGATGAAACAAATGAATTACACGGGAATGTATTACATTCGCAATGTTGGCAATTTCACAGATGCAGCTTATCCAATCAGAGAAACAGACTCGTTCAGGCAGCACAGAGAAAAAGACAGCACAGGCAACACTATCGGAGCAGTTGGTGTACATAAATGAGGATTGTTCAGGTACAGCACCTTGTACGGGACCGTTAAAGGTGTACGGGCAAATTATCATGATTACAAAGATTAGACACCAAAAGTCATACAACATTATTCAATTACAAGACATTCCTTTTTTTTTTTCTTTTTTTTCCAGACAAAGAAAGGCATAGCCTATATTCCAATAGACCCTAAACACTACTGCTTGAGGTCAATACTGTACCAGGAAAACTAATTTGGTTTGAAAGTTATTGGGCGTGCGAAAGCAGTGGTTAGCGCTAGTGGCCCATTTCACGTTGTAAACTGGCACCCCAACAAATCGGTTGCATTTCTCGGATCGGAAATGAGGACACGCCTCATCACGACCAGATCGTCATTACTGGCCCATCTGTTCCACTAAGCCTCTAGTCCGGCTGGGTGCACTGTAGGGAGAGGCAGAGGACACACTGATCGCTTACGTCCAGTGAGGTCATCAAGCCACTGAGGAAGTCGATGAGCTCCTTCCTGTGGGCCTTCTCCACGCAGAACAGCTTCACCAGCTCCCTGGAAACACAACGCAAGCAGACGCCGTCGCATCACGACCCGGCTATACACAGCCCTCGCACACACGCCTGCACACGCGCATGCTATATGCGCTATAATGAAGGGCACGCAAACAAACGAATGGCGTAATCGATGACAGAATTGTCGCGAGTCCAAACATTTAATCGGCCCAAAACTCCTACTCCAATACTCCAGATTTCATATTTAGGAAGAGGAGGAATTTGTTTCAGGAACGTTGTTTTTAAAGCCAAACACCTTTTGTAGAATGGTGTTAATAAGATGGCTTCATCTATGGGTGCGCAGACCATGGAATGCATAGCCTCTGATTGGCCGATACAGTGACAGGGTACACCCGTCCTATGAAGCGTCGATGCGACACACCTGTCCTCCGATGACTGGAAGCTAACTGAAGGGGTGTTGACAGGGGGGCCGACCTCTCAGGAATTAGAATAAACACCAAGTCGGGAAATTGATGCACACACACACACACACACACACACACACACACACACACACACACACACACACACACACACACACACACACACACACACACACACACACACACACACACACACACACACACACACACACACCTGCAGATGTCCATGTGTGCGGTCAGATGGTCCTTCTGGATGTACAGCTCCTTGTCGTCCCTCAGCAGACACACCACGTCCTGCATCTCCAGCAGCGGCTGCTCCTGGTCGGGGTCCGGGGGGTCCCCGCCGCCCCCCACCGACAGCTGGTAGCGGATGTACAGCTTCCCCACCTGAAGGAGGGCACAGGCGGCGCCGGGGTCACGAGGAGAGCACGTCACAGGTTTTACCGGCCGGGGGACGCCAGAACACACACACTTTTAAGGGGGCTTTGTGGGGTGGGGTGGGGGGGTTGGACTCAAACTGAACCCCTTGCTGTCCCCTCCTGTGTCACAAATCATCACACAGCCCGTCGTCTGCAGGGCTCCGTTTCGTTCTATTGTCACTTACTTTATTATTGGATTCAACTATTGGTTAAAGGTTTGGATGTGAGCGGCTGTGACACCCTGAATTCCAGGATGAATAAAGCGTCTATCTAATATATCTATATCACATTAGTATATGCTACACGTGAACCGCCTAAGGTGGCGCGATTTGATTGGTTCGCTATCTCGGGATATTGGGCAATATCCCATAAATCTCAAACTCGGGATGTTATTTTCTAAAGGGGGGCGCGCGTGACAGTCGTCTAGCCACGCTAATAAAAAAATAAATAAAATCCCGGCAAAGAATGGTATCTTGTTTATTTGTGGAGTGTTCACGTGGGGTATAGACTAAAACAATTATTCACCTCAGGCTCCATGAATAGTGGAGAATAGCGGTCTCAGGGGCTATTCCCCACTATTCACTCCTCCTTTGGCAAATAATTGTTAAATATCTATCTATCAATCCATCCATCCATCCATCCATCCATCCATCCACCCATCCATCACTATGTCCATCTAATACACCTATATCACTACATACATTGAATATATCTATACCTATCTATCTAAAATATCCATCAATCTCTTTCTAATATAATAACCATCCATCAATATGTAATATTTTCATATCACTCAATCTAATTGATCTATATATATATATCACTCCATCACTCAAGCTATCCATCCATCTATCCATCTCTCTCCTACTCTATCACCCCATCACTCCAGCTATCCTCTATCCATCCATCCAGAACTCCTGTGGTGTGAACTGGGCTCTCCACCTACGGGCGCTGACCCAGGAGGAACCCGGCATGGGGGGGGGGGGGGGGGGGCTGACCTGTCTGTACTGGAGGTTCCGGAGCGTCTGGGCCACGCCGGCGTCCTGCAGCTCGCGGTAGACGGCCGCCAGCTCCTCGTGGGCGCACAGGAAGCGCTGCACGTAGGGCATCACGGCGCGCACCAGCGCCTGCACCGCCGGGCACGCCCGCAGGTTCTCCGTCTGCGGCTCCGAGCGCACGCAGTCCGACAGCAGCCGCACGCCGCAGATCTCCAGGAAGAGGGCGCGGTCCTCCTCCTGGAAGGCCGGACCTGGGGAGGGATTGGTTGGGTGGGGGGGGTGGAGGTGGGGTTAGCACGGGCGGTGCCCACGTCTTTGTTTGAGATGACGTCGTGTTTGAGGTGACGCACAACAAGCAGCCGACCCAGGACCAATCACAGCTACTGCTGCACCCTCAAGGGGAAGGGAAGGGGCACCCTCAAGGGGAAGTGAAGGGAAGGGAAGGGAAGGGACACCCCCCCTCTTCCCCCCCCCCCGCCCCCCCCCCACTCGTAGACCCGTGGCTGATCCAACACGACAAGCAGACAGGAAAAGTCGAAACCGCGTGCGGTTGATCCCGTACTACGACACAGGGCTCGACTGCTCTTGTCTTCTTGTCGTGTCGATGCTTTTGAGTCCGACGAGGAGCAGTACGACCTTACTAACTTCATATCCCAGCCCCTTTTAATTGGGATTTCAATATTGACCAAAATAATCTGCTCAGATTTCTTCCATAATCGAGCAGCCCTACTTACGACTTGCCTGGGTTAAAGAAAGATCCATGCATCCGGTCTCAAAAGCGGGGCTAAACCTGAGGTCTACGTACCGCGGTGGTCTCCGGGCTTGCCCCTGGGTAGTGCCCCATGCTTCTTGCCGGGAGGGGGCAGGTTGAGCAGACACACCCCGGGATGGAGTTTGAAGATCTTCTCCAGCTCCCGGTCGTCCGCCACCATGGGCCGGCGGGCCAGGGTCACCCAGCTCTTGGCCTTGGTGGGGAACACCTTCTTGTCCAACACCATCCCTGGATCACAACGACACGCCCATCACACACACGCCCGCCTTCTGTCCCTCTTCAATGGGGTCCATTGGACCTCGCAGGTAGCCGTATACACATTTAACTGATTTAATTTGATATAATACAAATTTGAAGACTTTATATATACTACATATTATATAATGATATATAGTGAAAGATAAACTTGGGGGTTATCATAGTGCACTGGTTTACAAAAAAGCGCATTTTAATTCATTTTGAACATCATTACAATCAATTAAATGATGCTCAATAATAATCGATTGGATTGAGGATTGAGGCTGTAGATTGGCGTGTTAGATCGAGCCAATGACAGCCATGGGTCTCTGAGTGGGGGGGCGGGCCTCACCCTTGAGGGTGGAGCAGTAGCTGCTAATGGTCCTGGGTTGACCAGGATCCATGTAGTCCTGCTCTGGTGACGTAGTGGTCTTACACTTGTGAGCTGTGGAGGGAAACACAGTGAGAGAAACGCTATAAATACAGTCTGGGAGAACTACAGGCTAGCCATGCACTTTTTAGTCCGTTTAGAAGATGAAAGAGGAACTACTGCTATCTCTCCCCATATGTGGGTCAGATAATCTCATATTTATTAGATGTAGGGCAACATGAACATATATTAAACCAATGAAATGGAAGAACATAATGAAAATCCTCATATTCTAGGTTAATATCATTGTTATTTCCGTTAAACAGGGTAGTTTTTGATAATGAAATTATTGTGCCAAGGCTAAGGTCAACACCGTAATACGAATTAAATACATAGAAATAGAAAATATACAATAAAGTGAACATGTACATGATCATGAAGGAGTACATCAAGTACATGAAGTCATTGTTGATTACTGCAATATCGGTATTTATACCTGCATTTAGCAAAGACGTTTTTGGGGAAGAAGCACCAAGATGGCGGGTTAGAAGGTACTTTTGTAACTTCAGATCGATCATACGTTTAAAAACGTCCCATTGGTGGAGCTCTGAGCTCCAGAAGGCCCATAGACATGGCTTTAATCTCCCCGTCCCTCCACTCACCTAGGCGGGCGTAGATGACCGACACGTCCTGCAGAACCTCCGCCGTGGGCATGGGGCAGGAGGCACACACCAGCTCCAGAAGACACACGTACTGGAACATGGTGGGACTGGGCTCCACGTTCAGCTGCTACAGGGGAGAAGCACACACACACACACACAGGGTGCACAAACACGCAAACACACGCACAGGGAGCACACACACACAGGGAGCACATACACACACACACAGGGAGCAGCACATACACACACACACAGGGAGCATACACACACACACAGGGAGCATACACACACACACACACACACACACACACACACACACACACACACACACACACACACACACACACACACACACACACACACACACACACACACACACACACACACACACACACACACACACGTCAGGTCTCTGCTTCCTCTGAGTGGAGTAAACACGGACTAAGGTCAACCGAGTATGCCGTCAACTTTCGTCTGTGAATAATTGTTATAATTTATATTTAAATTAGATGCCAACCTTGAGTAAATGAACAAACTTTCCCTCAGGTGAACAAAAAAGCAGTTTCTATACATGTTCCTTACGAGCTAGCTAACTGTGCATAAAGTCCTTATCCTAGCCTGCTGACACATGCACGCGGCCAACAGCTCAGTCATCTACTGCGGCCAAACGAGGCGAAAGACGGAAGACGGCCAGAATTGAACAACGCTTCTTGCCGTGCCTTTGTGTTTGAGGACGTAAAGCAGCTCCGTCCGCTTCCGTCTCGAGACACAGTGCGAGAAGTAGCATAAGAGTAAGGCCAAAGAGACGAGAGAGAAAGAGGGGAGGAGGCCCAACGGCGCCCCCGGTGGTTACCCTGGTGAAGAGCTCCCGCATGCCATCAAGGGGGGAGTAGAAGGGGGCCAGCTGCCGGGGCTCCGGCATGGGGCTGTCGGGGGCGCGCACCAGCTGTTTGTAGCGCTTGAACATATGGGTGGGGTCGCTCCAGCACACCTCCTTCAGGTGGTAGAAGACCCCCGAGGTCCAGCCGTCCTCACGCCTGGGGGAGGGGGGAAACCACGCAGCGTTATGGGGTTAGGGTTAGGGTTACATTTAGGCTGGAAGGGGCTGGGGTAGTCTCAGCAGTCAGACTTAAGATTCATATGGAGAGTCAGACTTTGGATTCACATCTAGTCAGAAGGTTGGATTCATATCTAGAGTCAGACCTTGCCTCAAATCTAGAGTCAGACTTTCTATTCATATCTAGAGTCAGGCTTTAGATTCATATCTAGAGTCAGGCTTTAGATTCATATCTGGAGTCAGACTTTAGATTAATATCTAGAGTCAGGCTTTAGATTCACATCTAGAGTGAGACCTCAGATTTGTTTCAACCAATCCGTGATGTTGGAGTCAGGGATCGTAATTACATCACGTCATTGGCTAGTGAAAGCGAACACAAACTCAGCCAGTTGTACAAGTCTGTTAAGAAAGGTTTCTGTAGCAGTTTCAAAGCAACACATTGTGTTTGGCCCTGTAGAAATCCACTTATAGAACGCTTCAGTCACTAGCGGGAATGAGTTTCTTCGGTAGAACCTCTCTAATGAAACAGGAAACAAGGCTGTTTGTGATTTCAGGCCCAGGCTCTTTGCCATCTCCCCACAGAAGATCTGCTCTAAATTACTGCTGGGCCCGACAGAGTGGTTAGGGTGACCCCACGGCGAAAGGGTCTGGGTTCAAACCTGATGTCCGCAGATAACAGACAACTGCCTGCTACCATCTTTCAGCCTATTTTGGTTGCATTTAATTCTCACAAAACTTTTCTTTTATCGCAAAATCAAAGCTGCTAATCAGCTGTAAGATAGATAATATAATGTTTTTTATACTTTCTTAACTTTACTTTCTTCTTAATGTATTCAGCCTTTTATCCAAAACCAATACCCAGAATTGGCATTGAAAAAGAGTCATGGGTGCGACCATACAGGCAAGCATCACTGAGCAAGATTCCCTATTGTTAACCCCTACCTGCTACTTAATGACATCCTAACTTACTGCGGGGCAAGGGTAAAATCCCCTGCTCAATGTAACGGCGTTAAAGGTGAGCTATTGAAAACGGCTTGTAGCGGCTAATCCCACTCAAACCTGGTGGTCATCTACGTCCCCTCTAAACAGTACAATGTACAGAAGGGCCCCAGCCCCGCCCACTGACCTGTCGTGCTCCACGTAGACGGCGGGCGTGTGCTCGAACAGCTCCTTCAGGGCCCCCTGGGAGCAGTTCTTCTGCAGGTAGGAGTACACGTTGAAGACGTGCTGCACCGTGCTGGTGAACTTTGGCCCCGGCCGGCCCTCCGCCTCCGTCTCCTCCGGCCGGGAGCTCCAGGTCTTGAGGTAGGAGATCATCTCCTCCACCGAGACGCTGTGCTTCATCCCTGAGGAGGAGGAGGAGGAGCCACAGACAGGAGGAGGGTGAGAGGCGAGGACGCTCTGCCCTCTCTCAGAGCGCTGCTTCTCCCCTGGTCGAGCCTCAGGACGCACTGGTCGCTGGTTATGACTCACAACCCGAACATGTCATTGAACAATGACTGCCGATCGTATATGTTCTGTTTAAGGCATTGAGCAAAGAAAAAGCTGCTACAGTTGGGGCTCGGCTCAAAGAAATAACAAGCAATTAGAAGAGTGAATTAACATTAAATCATTAATTAATTCACAGGTTTAATTAATTTCTTTCCAAAGATGAAGGTTCGGCCGTCCCCAATGCTCGACCCGCCGGTTGAGAGTGTCAGTTCATGTTTTCTACTCTAAATACTCTAAAACCACTCTATTAATAACCTGTTAAATTATAATTAATAATAAACAAAGACAATCACACTGATTGTCCTGCTGGCAGGATGATCAGCAGGGTTGACATGTCCTCTGTTTGACTGGAGCTCGCCTGCCAGACTGAGCAGAGACCAGTTCACCTCCGATACCCAGAACACAAACAACGTCTAAGGCCCAATCCCATTTCTACCCCTTCCCCCTTCCCCTTCAAAACAAGGGGGAGGGGTAAGGGTAAGGGGTAGAAATGGGAATGGGCCTAAGACGCTCCCCGCCGCGTCCTTCACCTTACGCCCTCCTCATAACACCCCCAGGGTAGCGGACGGACGGGCGTCTGGGGCGACATCCTTACCCAGCTTGCGACTCAGCTCGCTGGGGGTCTTTTCCACGTAGCAGACGTGCACGCCCAGCAGGCCGTGCACCTCGGGGGACACCAGGTACACGGCGTCGGGGACGAGGTACTGGACCTGCCGCTCCCCGCCCTCCAGCAGCCGGTAGGCCGGGACCCAGGGCAGCCGGGACAGGAAGTGGAAGAAGGAGGACTTGGTGGTTTTGGCGGGCTGGCCGTCGGCGTCGACGACCTGCGCGGTGATGTACTGGGAGTAGCGGTCGCTGTGGACAGGAAGGAGACGCGGTTAATGGGACGCACGGACTTGCAGGCTCTGCATGACGTCGGCTCTGCTTCGGTACTTCCTGTGCGTCGGATGCTAGTACCCGGCCTCTCAATATCAATGAGACAAAGCTGCATGAATATAGGTTAAGGAAATGTGGACAATTTGACCACTACCGTTTGTGTTTGGTAGGCTGTGATCTTATGTGAACCATCAAAATAGGCTTCACGTTAATGATAGGGCAGGCGTTGTGTTTAAGAAGCTTTTTTTGTTAAAATTCTCTTTACATCACAAAATCCAATGCTCTTTCGTGAAGGGGGAAGACACCCGGTATCCGCGGCCCTGGCAGGCCTGTAATAAGCCCTACCTGCAGCCCCGGCTACCTGCAAGCACACTGCCTTTGCACTCATTGCGCATGACCAGAGTCTTCCACAAGGCTGGGCAGACATATTGCTAAAGCTAGCGAGCTAGTCACGTTTTGCTGGGGAGTGGCTTTGGAGGGCGGCTTGAAGGGAATGGTGGGATTTTTTCCATCGGACAATCTCAAAACCTAGCTCATTCTGGCCGGTTTCTCCAAATTGCCAGCCCTTGAAGGAAGAAACCAATAGTAAAGCAAAGCTAAGTGTATATAACTTGGGAGACCCCGTTTGGAGAAGACTGCCTTTTGCATCGAAAAACCTAAATTAACACCCAAACCTCCTTTAATGAATTGATCATCAAAAGGCCTTGATAATACGACTACAACCCAGCGTCAGACAGCAGAGTCCACATTTGCCTGCTCAAGGATATCAGATGGGGGCCCTTTTGAAACCTATATTGCCTTTGGAGGACTGGGGAACAGAGTCAGAACTAAATGACCCACATTCCCGCCAGGGAACAGAGAGACTGGAGGCGTCTAGTAACTCGCCGGAGCCAGTCTGCACTTTGAAGAAGAGCCAACCATCACACGCTATTCATCAGGGTTGAATGACATTCTAGTGCTGTGGTGCGAGACGAAAGAAAGCTAGATTTGGATCACATCTACTGTGTGCCTGTGCGTTTGTGTACGTGTGTGTGTGCGTGTGAATTGTGAAGACTATATTTTAGGCGTGTGCGAGTGTGAAGGGTGTGAACTTAAATCAGTTTTTGTTTGGCAGCGACACTTCGATCCATTAGTAATTACAACCACGAGAATCTTTTTATTGAAAGAGTTGCATAGTGATAGTGGCAATTTCCAATGACTGGATTTAAAAAGGCGAAACTACAGAGCTAGAGACACAGCGAGCGAGATGCAGCTGTTCTAGAATAGAAAAAAATATATAGACTCATTCAGAAACATCAGAGGCAGCCATAATATTAAGGAAAAGCTACTTCAAAACGGCAAGCTCATTTATTCATTAACCAATTGATGCAGATGAAAAGGTATTTTTGACAGGGATTTGAGCAGTAAGGTACAGACTGACCTATTTCACCTGAATTAATCCCCAATACGCGCACGCACACACGCACGCACGCACGCACGCACGCACGCACGGGGTCGGAGTGAACTATGAGCAGCTAAATCCCAGGGTAATCCCTGGAGTGAATTCAAGGCCACAGTGCTTGACACCCAAACAAAGGCTTAGAATATTTGTTGTCATCCCTGAGGACATCCCTCACTCTGAGTGTATCATGAGCCACAGCCTCCAGTGACAGTATATATACTAACCCTTATTGAGTCTAAGGGCCCTCAGCTTCCAGTGACAGTATTTACTACTAACTCTTACTTTAAATCTGTAACCAAAGAAGTGGCAGGAGAGATCATGTGTGTGTTGAAATGTGTGGGTTTAAGTGTGTGTGTGTGTGTGTGTGTGTACCTTTGTGTGTCTTCGTGCATGCGTGTGTGTGTGTGTGTGTGTGTGTACGAGTGTGTGTGTGTGTGTGTGTACATGTGTGTGTACATGTGTGTGTGTACATGTACGTGTGTGTGTGTGTGTGTGTGTGTGTGTGTGTGTGTGTGTGTGTACGTGTGTGTGTGTGTGTGTACGTGTGTGTGTGTGTGTGTGTGTGTGTATGTGTGTGTGTGTACGTGTGTACGTGTGTGTGTACGTGTGTGTGTGTGTGTGTGTACGTGTGTGTGTGTGTGTGAGTACATGTGTGTGTGTGTGTGTACATGTGTGCGTGCGTGTGTGTGTGCGTGCGTGCGTGCGTGCGTGCGTGCGTGCTCCGAGGCGCCCTCCTCACCCCTTCTCCCAGTTGTCCTCCAGCATCCCCAGCAGCGCTCGTCTCTGCTCCACCAGCTGCCTGTCGGGCAGCTCAGCCGTGGCCAGGGAGTGGAACTCCTGGCAGGGGTAGTCGTCCATGACGTAGCCCCCCTCAGCTGTGCCCTGGGGCCAGGAGTCGCTCCCCACAGCCCAGGGGCTGGCGGCCTGGGGGACACGGAGAATGAAGCATCACAATGAGGACAGCGGTCAAGGTTGGCACAGCCATACATAATGTAGTGCACTATGGGGTGTTCTAATGGTATCTGTTAATGCTGGAACTGCTGTACTAGGGTACAAGAGTAGTGCTGTTGAGTACAACAGATGGTGATAAATCTCATACTTAGTGCACACACACACCTAAAGAAATCAAAGATTTGACAGAAAATAAAATAAACCAAAAATTTATCAATTGAAAAAAAAACACCCATGATGTTATTCATAGCCGCGATGTGCGTGTGCAATTCAGAAATACAAGACCGTAGAGCACCATAACTCACCAATTAGACTGGAGTACTCAACAAAGCTGAGTAATATAAATAACTCTTTGAAAGAGCCGTGTGTTTAGGTGTGTATGAGTGTGTGAGCAGTGCCGAGACAGACGGTAACGCCGTTGCTTGAAGGCAATACGGGCGCCGGCTGAACGCTCCCTCTGTGAGCGGACGCTAAACCGGGCTGGCTGCTGAGTGTTCACAGCCCGGTCGGAGCGGTCGCGTCGCATCAGTCACCGGGCCGCTCCCCGCTCCTCTTGAAAGCCCTCTACGTGTCTCTGGCTTTAGCTGGGACTCCACACTTTCTGGGGGACCTTCATCCTTTAATCTGCCATGGATTACCGCTGCCTGACTCGCCGCGGCCGGGCTGCAGCCGAGCGCACGGGAGTGGCTGGTAGAAGCTGCTCGGTCGCGTGCCGTCGTTGAAATGTGTTTCAAAGGCTGCATCTGTTCAGCCTGTTCCTACTTCATTAAACCGTGCTCTAAACTCTTTGAAAAAAAAGAACGAATAAAACCCTCATTCAAGGGGTTGGGTAGGGTTTCAAATTGCTAATGCTATACACCGGGCTCAGTTTACTATATCTATTTAGTTTACTATTATTATAACTACTATTATTCAGGGTGACACGCCACGGAAGGAAATAGGGGTAAGAGGCCTCCTGCTCAGCAATGGCTCCCAGTATGCTGTGGACACTGGGACGAGCCTCCTGTCCCGAGAAGGACTGTTTGAAGGTTATAAAGTCAAAGTTCGCTCTTTTTCGGATATGCAGCATTTGCAAAAAATCCTGTTTCATTCAGCTGCTAAATACCATGGGTTCATTAAAAATAGCCCACACACAATGTCACACACGCTTAGGCCAAATGATGACACACGCGCACACACACACATACACACACACACGCTCACCAGTTCGGAGGGGGAGAGGGTGCGTCTCTCCTTGCGGATGATGAGGTTGTCCCGGACCCCCAGGGCGGAGAAGAATTCCCTCCACCCCTCGACGTCTCCGTCGGTCTCCACGTAGCAGGGGCTCAGCAGCAGCCAATCACAGCCTTTGGTTCGGGTTGGACCAAGTGGGTGGAAAGGGGTGGGGGCGATGGGACAGGTGAGGCGGACAGGTGAGTGAAGTTCAGGCTGTACATGGTGCGTGTGTGTGTGTGTGTGTGTGTGTGTGTGTGTGTGTGTGTGTGTGTGTGTGTGTGTGTGTGTGTGTGTTGTTTGATTAGAGATTTGCAGTTGGATAATAAAATGAGCAGCTAATAAAGCAAAAGGCAGAAAACACAAGTAGGGCTCAAGTGGTCTGTAACACGACGGCCAGGGCTCTGTCTCTTACGTAACGGGTGGGTGTGGGTGTACGCGCGCGGGCACAAACACACACAAACGCACATGCATGACAGCACAGGCTCCCCTACAGCTGTGTTCCACACAAGCTAACATTTCATGCTGGCTTTACTCCCAACAATGGAGGCATTGCCCACAGAACACACACACACACACACACACACACACACACACACACACACACACACACACACACACACACACACACACACACACACACACACACACACACGGGGTTGAAGATCACAAAATCTCCTGAAGCATGAGTGAACTCTGGGTCAATTCAAAACCAGGATTATTCAAATCGTTCCAATATGCCAAAATGTGAGTTTGATCACACAAATATGCATGTGTGCGGACGCGGTTGTGTGTGTGTGGGCACGCAATTATGTGCATGTGTGTGAATGTATGCGATTCATCATGCATGCATGAGGATTGTGTGTTTCTTCGACTAAATGTGTGTGCGTGGGTGTGAGGGGAGCGAGTGTGTGTGTGTGTATTCTCACCAGGCAGTATCTTGGTGAGGTCCACGTTGTTGTACGCGGAGGAGAAGTGCACCCGGTGGAGCTGGGGGCAGAGCAGCCCCCTGCTGGTCCGGACGGGTACTGCGGTGTCCAGGAGGGGCCAGCTGGAGGCGGAGCTGTGCTGCTTGATGAACACCAGGTAGCTCACCACCACCGCCTCTGGCTTGGCCTGATGGGGGTTCACACACACACACACACACACACACACACACACACACACACACACACACACACACACACACACACACACACACACACACACACACACACACACACACACACACACACACACACACACACACACACACACACACACACACACACACACGAGTTGGTTAGGGTGCACACACAACGCCATCAGAGTAAACACACAGACACTCAAAGAACAACAAGAAAGTTGGTTAGGGTGCACACACAACGCCATCATAGTACAGACACACACACACCGCACTCACACACACACGAGAGTTGGTTAGAGTACACACTAATACACACAAGAGAGTTGGTTAGGGCGCACACACAACGTGATCAGAGGGGTACCTTCCAGGAGTGGTCGCGCAGCGCCGGGTAGATGTGCTTCTCCAGCAGCTGCTGGGGCTCCAGCTCGTGGACGCCCATCCTCTTCAGCAGCTCCCGCACCTGCTGGGCCTCCAGGGGAGCCTCGCAGGCCAGCAGGGAGGGGTGCACCACGCTCACGTCCTCGTACAGCGCCGCAAAGGGTCCTGGGACAGGGGGACACGGTGAGTGGGACACGGGGGACACAGTGAGTGGGACAGGGAGTAGGACAGGGGACACAGCGAGTGGGACAGGGGGACACAGCGAGTGGGACAGGGGGACACAGCGAGAGGGACAGGGGGACACAGCGAGAGGGACAGGGGGACACAGCGAGTGGGACAGGGGGACACAGCGAGTGGGACAGGGGGACACAGCGAGTGGGACCGGGAGACACAGCGAGTGGGACAGGGGGACAAAGCGAGTGGGACAGGGAGTAGGACAGGGGACACAGTGAGTGGGACAGGGGGAACACGGTTTGTGGGACAGGGGGTCACAGTGAATAGGATAGGAGAACACAATAGAACAGGAGGAAAGATAGTCTTCTATTCTGTAATAAAGACTATTGCGTATGACAGAGTACACGACATATAGAATACATCTGGGCTCAGAGTAGAGCTGTTCATGAATATCGTTCTCAGCAGCTTATACAGCTGTAGTGTTGTTGTGCGAGTGTGTGGATCGGATGACTGTACAATCCTGCATTGATTTAATTTTTTCTACCCACTGATCTTCCAGTCTGGAATTGGAGGACCACTGAAGGTTAACTGAGTGAGCGTGTGTTTGTGCGTGTGCGTGCAGAGGTGTGTGTGTGTGTGTGTTTGAAAGGCTGTGGTTGCCATTGAAGTGCAGCCAGAGTGATGACGTCACGGTGTGGGAGAGGAGAATTATTCATCGTCTGTCTCTGACTCCTTGCTTTCAGAGAGGCGGGGGGGGGGGGGGGGGGCTTTTATTGTGAAATGGATGACGCAAAACACTGCCAAGTTTGCCAACCCACGTGTGGGCAATGGGCATGCCTCTCTCTCCCCTCTGTGTGCGTGGATGTGTGCGTGTGTGTAAAAATAGTGTAGGTCTGTACTTTTTAGAGGTGAGAGGTGGACATAGTCATATGCCTACCTCTGCTGCTGCAGTTAGATGTGTATGTGCGTTGGTGGGTGCTTGTATGTGTGTGTATGCATGTGGGTGGGTGCGTGTGTGTGTGCATATGTGCCTGTTTGTGTGCCTGTGTGTGTGTGTGTGTGTGTGTGTGTGTGTGTGTGTGTGTGTGTGTGTGTGTCGGGTTGTGTGTGTGTGTGTGTGTCGGTGTGTGTCTGGTGTGTGTGTAACTGCTGACACGTGGTTCTTAAGAGTGTTAAAATAACCTAAAGAAAAGAAAAGAACCAAGCAGGTTCTATTTGCATTCCTCCTCTGAAGAGACTCGAAGGCAGCCCACACCTGCAAGCCGACGACGGGTCGTCCCGGAGTCCAGAGACACAACGCACCGCATGTTCTCTTCATACTCAGAGACAAACTACGACACTCAAACCCTTACAAGTGCACCTTAACTCGCTGGCTGACCTTCGCTCTGAGCACCAGATTTAAATCAATGTCTTCTTCATTTTATAATCTTGGAAAGAGCCTTGGACGAGTGCCCACTCTGTGACGATTTAACATCTTCCATGACCTCTTTTATCATAACATGACACTTTCTTCAACGGCCATATGTATTATTAACACTGTCCACATATATTCACTCGAACAGTTTCCTCTTCGTTATTCTCATGTCACAACAGCTATACAGCGCATAAGAACACGAGCACAGCGGGAATCCAGTAGCAGGCAGACAGGAGTACATGATCCTCCATGATAGCCCCATCAATCCCAGGTGGGGGAAAGATTCCCTGACATGGCAGAAATATCCTAGCCTGGTCCTACTTCTCTCTCGTACTTCATTTCATTTGCACAGAGAGTCTGGCCACTCTCCATTGACAAACGTTAACTCCCTTGAAAGCGGGCGTCTGTTGGAGTTTAAAACGATTGGATCTGCCCTAACCAATCGCAAACGTTTAACTACAACGCAAACTAGTGCACAACCTCAACGTCATTGATCTCAGCCACTCCCGCTGTCCACTGATTGGACGGCCAAAAGGTTGGCTGGAGAAAACCCGCGAATATATACCGCAAATCCAGACGTAGTACTGAAGGGAAATTGAAATTTAGCAGAAGTATGTAGGATAGCGGGGCCAGGCCAGGAGTATCCATGGCAGCCGACACAATCCCGACTGCAGGTCAGAACACGGCGTTCCCCGGGGGGTGTACCTGCTGGCTTCTGCTTGCCCTTCTTCTTCTCAGCCTTCTCCATGGGGAAGAAGACCCCCACGCTGCTGAGCGCCACCACCCGCCCGTCGGCCAGGGGGATTATGGGTAGCTCCCGCAGCGCCTGCAGGATCTGCTCCTCCTCGCCATAGCCGTACTCCAGCGCCCGGAAGTTACAGACCAGCAGCCGCGAGAGCCGGCGCAGTCCCTCATCTGGGGGGGGGGGGGGGGGGAGAGGAGACCGCGTCAGGTGATGGGGCTTCATTCAGCCTCACAGGACAAGTAAAGCAGAATGTGTTAAAGAACAAGTGTACGCCCACAGGTTAAAAGGTGATATGTTATACAACCAGGCGTGAGGGTGATTATCCGTTACAAGCCGTTTTGAAAAACGGCCTCTTCTGACATCACAAGTGGGCGTGTTCAACTAGATGTGTGCTGGATGGATCAGTCTACCAGCCTACCCAGTTGACTGGAGCAAACGTTGCTCATCTGTCCGTCATGCATCTAGGTGGACCCGCCCACTTGTGATGTCAGAAGAGGCAGATTTTCAAAACGGCTTGTAACTGCTAATCACACTCACAGCCGGTGGTATAATATGTAACCCTTAAGGCCTTACTGGAAGTTCTCCTCAAACTCCTGATGTCACAGATAGGAAGGATCAGCTTTTATAACCTACGTACTTCATGCAACATTAAAACCAGTCTTTATACGAATGCTTTTCTTGATTTCCATGAATGGCCCTTTTAAAGTACAGTTTTCCTCTAGGAACATACTATATAATAGGGCTGAACGAGTTAGGGAAATAATCGAATTGCAATATTGTGTTTGCGATTTAGAATAAGATTTTTCTTTTTCAGAGTATGTTCTTTATAATTCACTAAATAAGCAGAAAATCATTCTATAGTATGACCAGCACAACCCAATTTATTTTTCTTATCACTCTCTTTGCCGATTGCTAATTGCGTTCTATTACAACACAATGTTGGTTTGAATTCGGTTAATCGTTACTATATACACATCTGTACACGTCACCACACAATGGGACAGTAGTCAGGCAGTACATCACAGGTACACAGCAAGGTACACATGGCAATGGTGTAGATAGCGATGGTCGCGGACGCACCTGTGTGCAGCTCGCCCCCTGCCGTGAGCTCCCGGGCCATGGCGGTGGTCACCGTGGTAACGTCAGAGCCCCGCAGGTGTCGCACCCCCAGGTGCGTGAGCAGGGAGAGGGGGGGCAGGGGCTGAAGGCTGGGGTGGAGGTAGGCCAGGGACAGGTGCCTGTCCAGCTCCTCGCGGCCAATCACGTTGCGGATCACCGAGTCCTGGCAGACGGCCACCTGGGAGGGCAGTTTGTACTCCACCTCCCGTTCTGACCATAACCGAGAAAAACACTTTTTATTCAGATTTTATAAGTACTGAAACACACACATTTATTTGATAAGAAACTAAGTAAAAAAAAAACTCAAAAAAAAAAAAAATGAAAAAATAAGTAAAACATTAAAAAAATGCATACAGATGCTTTTAAATCTGCAGAGAGGCAAATTCTAAAGGCAAATTCTGTGCGGAACGGTGAGAGAGTGGCACAGACATACAAAGATACAGATACAGACCGAGACAGAAGATGTTGACACTACATTCCATTACCATGATTACTAGTCCCGCTAATCAAACATGACCTTTCTAAAATAATACCGCTATGTGGCATCGTGCCCTCAAAGCCCTGCACGCCTTATGAATTCACACTTTGGGGAAGCCGAGTTTGACCAAGCCAGGTAGGAGTGAGTGAGTGAGTGAGTGAGTGAGTGAGTGAGTGAGTGAGTGAGTGAGTGAGTGAGTGAGTGAGTGAGTGAGTGAGTGAGTGAGTGAGTACCTGAGTTGAGTGTGGGCAGGAAGGCCTGGCCCTTCAGCAGCTGTATAATCTGCCTGGCCACCGGCTTGAAGAAGTCCAGCACCTCGTCTGGCAGGGGGACGAACTGCAGGAAGTGGACCAAGCCCTTCATCCCGCTGAACTCTGGGTGGTCCTGAAGGGGGGAAGGCGCTGAGTCGGTGAGTCGTAGTGAGTCTACTTAGCCCATCTAAGGTTTGTTTGTGTTGTCGAGAGTCGGACGTACGTTGAAGACGTTCAGGGCCTGGACGAAGAGCTGGGGGATCTCGGAGCGCAGCCACTGGTTCCAGGGGCTGTCTCTGTCCACGTCCTCACGGGACGAGGGGATGTCGAAGTCGCCTGAGGACACACGGGAAGAACCAGATGCTTTTCCGGTGAATAATGTGTGGTTAACCTCTTCATGCGTGGTTAACCTCGTCGTTTGAGATGTTGGTTTGGTGGCCAGGATAAACCATAAACAAAGATTGATGCTTTGACTGGTTTTACTCAGTTTGAGTAATGCATTGTACAACAATGTGTACTGATAAGCTCAGGTGGAAAGATGCGTTGTCCAATAGAAAGTCAAAGTCATGACAGAGACAGAATAAAACAGAGACAGACAGACAGACAGACAGACAGACAGACAGACAGACAGACAGACAGACAGACAGACAGACAAAACAACACAATGAAAAACAGAGCGACAGAGACTGAGACAGAGAGAGAGAGACTGAGACAGAGAGAGAGAGACTGAGACAGGAGAGGAAGAGAGATGCCTTAATCAAAACAAAGTCAAATAATAACGTTAATAACGTGATGCGTTCTCCTTGTGAGCTCACCTTGGACGATGAAGCGGAAGCCGAAGCTGCGCAGCGGCAGGAAGGCGAACACGGGCTGCTTCTGGGGCTGGGTGATGATGTCACCGGGCAGAGAGCTGTCCCCCAACAGGAAGGCCAGGGCCAGCTCCGTGGACTCCACCTCCTCCTTGATCTGGACAACCACCGGGCGGTCTCATTGAGTACAACACCCGGTCACCACCACCGGGCGGTCTCATTGAGTACAACACCCGGTCACCACCACCGGGCGGTCTCATTGAGTACAACACCCGGTCACCACCACCGGGCGGTCTCATTGAGTACAACAACCGGTCACCACCACCGGGCGCTCTCATTGAGTACAACACCCGGTCACCACCACTGGGCGCTCTCATTGAGTACAACACACTGTCAAAACCATGGTTCACTTTCATTTAGTGCAATACACTGTCACATCCACCATGCACTTTCATTTAGTACCTCAAACAGTCACAACCGCCGTGCGCTTCAATTAAGTACAACACAGAATCACAGTCACAACAGCTAGTTCCGAGGTCTACAGACTGATCAGCCTTTGTGTTAACTGCTTCCTTTTTTCCCCGTTGCCTTCAGACGGGGATGCCGCTTGGTAAAGTGCTTAATCTCATATCGCATCGATCATGTGAGCAGACTGCAGGGTGAGTTTGATTATCGGTCCCTTGGGGCAGAGGCTGGAGGAGGCAAGGGCCAGACCAGAGGTCAGAGAGTAGAGGTGGATCACTTTAGTGATGGGGAGAGATCCTCCGTCTGGAACATCAAACCACTTACAGCTTCTCTTGGAGAGATTCAAATCCCACACAAACAGCTCCACTCGCTTGCCGGTCAAACTACGAGCAGAAATCTGAACTGAAGCTCCATTAACCCTCCACATTATGCGTGCCGTCCATGCATTTTACCATCGTTGGTCCTGTTGTGTTTACATGTTTATTGGCTATGTTGTTGATCACCGCATTACGGCACCCCTGTGTGTGTGTGTGTGTGTGTGGGTGTGTGTTTCGGTCTGTGTGCGTGCGTGTGTGTGTACCTTCTTCGGTTCCAGCGTGCGCTTGATGACCAGCCAGCGCTCCGTTCCCTCCGTGTGCTCCACCTCCAGAACGTTGTGGCTCCGGTCACGTCGGGTCATCGCCACCACCCGACGCTCACACTGCAGAGGAACACACACACAGGTAAGGATGTTGATCGTGTGGGAGAATGACAGAGTGTGTTGTATGCGTGTATGCGTGCGTGTGTACGTGTGTGTGTGTGTGTGTTTTTGTGTGAATGTATGCGTGTGTTCTTGCTTGTATGCTTGTGCATTTGCGCGTGCGTGCATTTGCATGTGTGTTTACAATGTTTATTTGTGTTTTTGCATGCGCGCGTGTTTTTGTGTGCGTGCGCGTGCATTCAAGTGCATGCGTGTGTGATTGTATGCACGCGTGTGTGCATTTGCGTGTGCATTTGCGTGCGTGTTTGCGTCTGCAGCCACCTGGTTGTATATGGTGATGGAGCGCAGACGGTGGAGGAACAGCAGCAGCGAGGGGTGGACGTCGTGGAACAGGTTCCTCGTCTGCTGGCTCTCCGACCGTAGCGGGAGGCAGATCTTTGTGGTCCAGCTAGCAGGGAGAGGAAGAGGACAAGGAGGAGGATTACCAAACAGGCCAGAATATCTGACCCCGTGTTGATGTCAATGTTCTATCTAAACATTTTTGCTTCTTGGATCCGATTCCTTTCCTTGCTGCGATTGGCAACACTGATGATCTGTATTGGTATATATTGTCCTTGCCTTAACATTGTGCTGCCGCTTAGCTGTTAAGATTTCAGGGTTCGAATATCAGAGCCGAGCAGAACAGAGCAAGAGAAAGAAAACACCTCCCTCCAGGCTCCCTACGTTTCGCCTCCATTTAAGAGTGCAACCTTCCCGCTGCCGTGTGCACGCTTGTGATTGACAGGCAGATGGGAGTCCCAGAACCAATCGTTTCTGCCCTGATGGTCAGAAACGAGCTGGCTGTTAAATTGTCTCATAGAGGCATTCGCAGTACACTAGGAAAAGATATTCCCCCAGATAATTCCGCTCACTAATAGCTGACTATCTGAACGCCATGGCCTATCGAACAATCAACACTGAAAGAATGGCTCTTAAATCTTACCTACAGCCCCTCCAATAAATTAATTGTACAAAAATAACGAAGACAACGTATTCGGAGCTTTCTCCAGACCACAGACCTGTGTTCGCCGATGCTGGGGATCTGCTGGAGGTCCAGGGGTCTCTCCTCCTCCACCCAGTGGGGGAGGATGTACCCCATGGGGCCGCTCTTCTTGTCGAAGCGCAGGTGGAACCCGTTGGAGTGGATCTCAGGGCGGTCCGTCACCTTGAACACAGACTTGAAGCCGATGCCCTTTTGCCCTGCGGGGAGAGAGGCGAGAATGATGGGGAGGGACGTCCAGAATCATGGATCGAGACACGGTTGTTTCAACATGACTTTTCGTGTCCAGGATTTTATCCATAGCCTTGATTTATTCATAATCAGTATTTTTTTTCCTAAGAATGATTTCTCATATCCTTTTCTATGATCTATGATTGATTATATCCAGGATATAATAATGAACTTCTAAGAGTTCACCCTGTAAGGAAAATGTGGGAACAAGTGAACCAAATGGCGCAGTTAGAAGACTGACGTTGTCTCCACTAGGGGTCCCCAGAGAGTCCTACTCCTGACTTTGACTCAAAAGTGAAAGGGAAATACCTATGTATCCGTATTTGTGTTTGCCCTTGGTGCTGCGGCCCACGTCGCAGATGGCCCTGATGTTCTGGTCCTGGAAGCCCCTCTCGTTGTTCAGGACGGTGATGCAGTTCTTCTCCACCACCAGGACCAGCGCCGGCACCACCCCCCCCTCCAGCGGATAGGTGTTGTCGTCCGCGTTCTGAAATCAACCCGGGTTATTCGTGGTTTTCAAGTTAAAGTGTTTAGAAGGTTAGGGGTATTTTCCTGTGTCGTATTGGTGCAGAAAACACACGATAGAAAAATATGAAAAACCGTTTTCAATGAACCAAAACCCCTTTGTATGATTCAACAATAAAATGTTAATATTAAATAAATGTAAAATATCAAAAACAGGTCTTGGTAACCCGGTAAGGTTGCTGGTTTGATCCCTGGCTCCTCCAAGTGCTGAGGCTTCCCTGAGCAATGCACCTAACCTTTACTGAACCCTGAGAGCTGGCTATTCCCTTGCAGGGCTGAGAAAACAATGTTTTTCTACCATTGGATCCGTTCTGACAGGCAGCCAGTCAAATGGCTCTGGAGATAGATGTACCTGAATGAGCTCCAGGACAAAGTGTGCGTCTTTGCTGTAGAGTTCTGTGGACAGGCGGTCCAGGCTGCGGCCCAGTCGTTCCTGCTGCACCGCCATCAGCTTCTTGCATTCAGCGGTCAGCTCCACACCCACGCCAAACTGACTCTTCCTGTGGAGGGAAAGGTGAAAATCCAACAGGACTTAATCACTAGAGGTGAGGTAATTAACTAACAGCAAAGTGTAGAACTTATAATCAAGATTTATATATTTTAATTTCTTCGTTTTTGAATGTTGCTATCCTCCTAAACTTGTAGCAGTACAACAGCCAGCAGAACCAACCTTATGTCCTCGATCAGGGCTCTCTCAAAGTTCTCTTCGCCCTCAGTGTCAGCAGCGTCTTCCCCCTCCTCCTCCTCCTTCTCCACCGTCACGCCGTCAGTTTCAGAGAGTTCTGCCTCGCCCATCCCACGGCCTCCGTCGCATTCGCTGGCCGTCAGATAGTCGCTGTGGGTCTCTTTGTTGACGAGCTCGTACCGCGGCTCCTCTTCCTCCTCCACGTCGTCCTCCTCTCTCTCACTCTCGGCTGCGGGCGGAGTAGGCAGACGGATGGAACGGATCAAAGGTTATTGATCAGTATGTTGGCAGTAGGCAGTACGCATCGCAACTCATGGATCTCGGTTCAAGATGGAACATGAATTTAACATCGGCAACTCTGTGTTAAATTAATTGCATTAACCTTAAAAAATATTTCAAAGAAAATTCTGGGTGCCCCGGTGGCTGACCGAGTAGAGTGCGTACCATTAAGGCTCAGTCCTGATCGCAGCAATCCGGGTTTGATTCCTGCCCGTCGTCCATTGATGCATGTCTCTCCACTATCTCCCATACCTTCCTAACTATCTCACTGTATAATAAAGTATACAACTGCTTTTAAACTAGACTAATTTCTTATAGAATATATAGATAGTCATACATTGACCGTTAAGTATCATTTCCCCAGTTAATAAATGTATAAGCTATAAGCGATGTTTTTAACAAGAAGCATCGGAACAGCAAAACATGAAACGTTGACATAGGCGTGTACCGATCTAGCCGTCAATCTCTCCCATAATGCATTGCAGTTTTCCCCCCTCTCACCTGGGAGCCGTTGGCGGTTGAGCGACGACGTCTCAGAGCTGTCTTCCTTGGCGGGATCGTCCAGGTAGTCGTCATCGCCGTTCAGGTTGAGGGCGGACAGGCTGCCGCCGAAGGAGTCCATCAAGTCAGGCTAGACAGACGGACGGAAACAGAAAACATGGCCCCGAAAAAATAAGAGAAGCGATCATTGAGAACACTAAAGGGGGAGTGGAGCCGAGGTACCACTCAGCCCTGTGTCGACAACTCTACAAACAAACCCGGAATGTAGCCTGTAGCTACAAGCTACAGGCTACATGCCCAGTCCTCTCTTGGTTTCGTTAAACATGGGGGTTTTCTGATAGCATAGACAATGGCCAAATAAAAAAATGTAAATCTTGAGGAAGATTTGTTGCTCCTTTATGGACAGGAGAGGGACGAGAGACAGGGATCTTGGTTTGAAAGGCGAAGGAATGAAATGTAACCAAGGACCCAAGATTGGAATCATACCCAGGTCGCTACAAAACGTATTGCCGGCATGTTGAGCTTACATTTTATTTATTTATTTTCATTTCTTTAATGGACCTCTTAATAATCGGGGGGTAATAATAATACTGGGGTCGATTTATATTAAGGCAACTGTTATATTCTTGAGATAATGCAGTGTCATCCATTCTGAGCGATGGAGCCATCAAAACATTTGCCATAAAAAAGGGTGGATGTATCACGATCAGCAGACCTTTGTAGCCGTGAGCGTGTCCCGCGGCTTGGGAGGGTCCATCTTCTTCTGGTAGTCCTTGATCCACTCTGTGACCCCCAGGCGGATGGCGAGCTGGTGCAGGCGGTTGAGGTGCCGGGGGTCCGAGCGAGCCACAGCCAGCAGGAGGGCTTTAGAGCTGGCCTGGCCCAAGACCCGGTACAGAGGCTCCAGGAACACCTGCAGGGGGGTCAGGGGGGTTTAATGTTAACCATCTAAGAGCTGCTGTAGGTAAGAGGGAGGAGTTGTAAAGGGAGAGAGCAATGTGAGTATGAGTGAGTCTGAGAGTGAGTGAGTCTGAGAGTGAGTGAGCGAGTGAGTGAGTCTGAGAGCGAGTGAGTCTGAGAGAGTCTGAGAGTGAGTGAGTCCGAGAGTGAGTGAGTATGTAGGTCCCTACAAGAAGAACTCTTCCAGGACAAAAGGTAGGAAGAATGTTTGGAAGCATTATGACCTTGTTTGAACATCGACATACAGCGGTTCTATTATGAGTGGGTCAGTAAAAAAATTGAAGAGTTTCCCTGCATTCTAGCACCACCCAGTGTCCTGCCGTGATGCACACGGTCACCGTCATCATTTTCATTTACACCGTGATATCATTTTCTGGCCATGCCGCCTAGCACTTAGTTAAGGCTCAGTTATGTATCCACGGACGCGACGCAATGACCACGCAGACGCTTCGACGCAGTCGTGAACCTGTCTTGGTTCTGCGGCGGGTTTTAGGGAGCGGACCAATCACAGCCCTTGCTGTTGCATTTCCTCTAGACCTCTACACAAGGTACAATTTTTTGGAGTTGACATTATGCCCTTGCGTTGGATGGAAGGAGGGTCCGTAATGGGTAATGGCAAGGACGTAATGGGTCTGTAAACCCCCTTGCGTTGCGTCAACGTCCAACCTGTGTGTTGGGGGGGGGGGGGGGGGGGGGTGGAGCATGGGTACCCACCTGCTGCAGCAGGGCCTGGCAGGTCATGGGGGGGATCCGAGTGATGCTCTCAAGGAGGAAGCGGGGCACAGATCCGTAGCTGGACACGTCATCGTCCCCCTGAGACATATCTGACAAACACACAAAAAACAGCAGTTAGAATGCCCCCGCTGCAACACTGACCCGCTGTGATCCATCCATCCATCAGGCCACCTCTGGATAGATTTGCAGTTATAAATAAGAAAATAATATCGGACGAATACATGTTTGATATGTTGCTTGAAAACAAATGTCGGGAAAATAATGGGAACAATTCATGAATAAGCCTCTAGTGTCCGATCCCTCAGACAGTTTGAAAACAGGCTTGTGGAAGGAAAGAGGAGGGAGAGCGACGGGAAGCAAAGAGCGGAGGAGGGCGGGGCCTCTACCTGCATTGGCCACGCCCGCCGCCAGGGCGCTCTCCATGTGATTGGCCAGGAGCGCCGTGGACACGTTGACCACGCCGTCCGCCACCGCCATGGACACCAGGTGGCCGGCGGTGCCCACGGGGTCAAGGTTCGTCGCCGCCTGCGAGAAGAGTTTGTCGCCCGTCGCCGTGGTGATGCGGAGTAGGACCCCCGGGCTCACCTCCAGGGCCGCCAAATCAGAGTTGGCCGGCACGGCTGCGGATAATCCAGGGTTAAGGTTGGGGTTAGGCTCTCTGAATTATCCCATCGTGTGCACAGGAACCCAACCGGTGTATCAAGCCTCTCTATTTTGACACGTAGTCTTCATAGATATCATGTCCATGAAACTGAAACACACACACACACGCACACACACACTCCGGGATGGTGTACCTGCGTTCCTCTCGATGAAGTCCTTCAGCGGGCCGTGGACAGGCCTGAAGACCACCTCCCACTGGCTCCACTGCTCCAGGTCCTCCAGCAGGGGGCAGGACAGCAGGCAGGCCAGGGCCTGGTCCTGGGAGACCTCCCCCAGGAGACCCACAGACGCTCCACACACGTCGGTGGTGCTGGAGGACAACATGACCCAGGGGAGGAATATGAATAACCATGGGATATGACAGATGAAATGATTGCAGTTCCTCGATCCTGGATGAATACTATTTGTTTAGTCAACCGTTTACGTAAGACCTATGTTTACATGTACGCAGTACGCACGCATCAAGACATACAGCCACACTGTTGGCTAGTGCTAAACATTAGACCTGGGGAGAAAAATTAAAGGTGGTGTACTGTGTTGTTTGTAAGTGCGTACTCTACAGCATAGCGAGCGTATTGTGTTGTTTGCAAGTGTGTACCGTATTGTTTGTGTGTGTGTGTGTGTTAGTGTTTGTAAGTGGCTACTTTATGGTTTGTAAGGGTGCACTGCGGTTTTGCCCTGCAGTGTGTTGCTGCTTATCAGATCTCTCTTGTAAAAGAGATGCTGATCCTTAATGCGCCTTGACCGGTATAAACACACAAACACACACAGTGTACCTGCTGTGCTTGGCGAACAGGGCCGTCTCATAGTGGACCTGGACGCAGGCCCCGCCCCCCAGAAGGTCTCTCTGGCGCTTCACCAGGTCAGCCAGCGTCTTCAGGGGCCCGAAGCCCAGGTCCCGGCTGTCACGCACCCTGTAATGGGCCCTTAGAGCCCGCTCAATGTGCACCAGCTGTGGTGACGATGATAGGGGTACAGAAGATGACGTTAGACAGTGTGGATCTCACGAGGTCATTCATTGTTTGTGATCGATTGAGTGAGTGAGTGAGTGAGTGAGCGAGTGAGTGAGGTGACCCACCGCGTCAGGCTCGGAGGAGGTGAACGCTCCACACTGTTTGATGAACTCAAACACATCCTGGCGGCTGGGCCGGAAGCCACAGCCCTGGAGCTCTGCGCCGCCACCACCACCCAGGGCCACAGCGCCCCCTACAGTCTCCTGCAGCAGCTGCAGAGACACACAGAGAGAGAGAGAGACACACAGAGAGAGAGAGAGACACACAGAGAGAGAGAGAGACACAGAGAGAGACACAGAGAGAGAGAGAGAGACACAGAGAGAGAGAGACACAGAGAGAGAGAGACACAGAGAGAGAGAGAGAGACACAGAGAGAGAGAGAGAGACACAGAGAGAGAGAGAGAGAGAGACACAGAGACAGAGAGACAGAGAGACAGAGAGAGAGAGAGAGAGAGATATGAGCCCTGGACCATTTCTGTTCCCTACAACTATCCCACGATTGGAGGCACTCCCTAATGCATTGGACGCTCAAAACGCAACAGAGGGGTAAATAAACACTACAAAATGGGACACAGTACACTGGTACACACAAGATATGGTCAAATGGAGAACATGTTTCACAAGACGAATACGTTTCACAATAATTTCAAGACCCGACAACTGATCTTCAAACTGTTGATTCAGTTATAGCTAAGATAATTTTATATTTGTGCTCTGTGCAATTGCTGTAATGCATTCTAGGATACTACTTGTACATGGTGTGCAGACATAGTTAATCGCAAACTTTTAACCAGGGGCGAGTCTAGGTTCTGACTTTTGGGGGGGCTCAACCCCAGGAAGCCACAGGGGTATACGAGTATATAAAGTCCTATCCAAGAATTATTTTTTTCTAATGCCGCGCTTCCACTGCAGGGTACGGTACGATTCGCCTCAGTCCGATAGGGAGGGGGCGGTATAGCCCAGCTCAGTTCCGAGGTCGCGTTTCCACCGCCGACACTACCCTTTATGGTAGGCCGAATGTCGATCGCCGCGGCAGCTACGTAAACATCGTGACATCATAGCAGCGCGACACAGTGTAGCCCAGGGGCGCCCAACCTTTTTCGACCCAAGATCTACTTTTCAAGTAGCCAACCTCCCGAGATCTACCAGTCAAACCTACCTTCAAGCGGGGGGTGGTGGTTTGTATCGTGGAGGGGGGGGGGGTGGTGGTGGTGGTGGTGGTTTGTATCGTGGACCTACGGACTTCAGTGGGGGTTTCATTCCGTCTGCACACGGCGTCTTCTCAACAATAATCAATATTATCTTCCTCCCACTCAGGGTGAAAATGGTAGGTCTTAACTCGTTTCCCCTCAGCCATGCCAACGTTTAGGACTGCGTAACTACTGTTGACGGCTTTCAACTGCTGTTGACAGCGCATGCGCTACCGCGCGTATATGTCCCACGCAATAAATTTATTTTTTACAATTTTTTATTTTTTTTCTTCACCCCTCGCGGTCGACTTGGGATCTATCGGCGGTCTACTGGTAGACCGCGATCGACTGGTTTGGCACCCCTGGTGTAGCCATTCGACCAGAAACCAGCGGGAAGACCTTCTCGTTCCTCACTGCTCCATCAAGCTCCCTCTGCACGTCTTCCTCCCCAAGAATGCAGAGGAACGTCTCCACCTCCTTGTTCGCCCAAGCAAGCGTTTTATGCGACATGTTCATTGTAAAGAATAATACCTCAAGGCTACTGTTTGTTTGTTTTTATCCCCACGTTGCCCGGAAGTGACGATTCTGTCGACCAATCAACGGAGGGGGTGTGTAGCTCTAATTTTCCGGCACCCTTTCAGGCGTCTCAGTACCCCAACGGAGGAGTACTGAAGACGAGGGCAAAACGAGTACGGCTAAGTCCGGGTCACGCCCACTTTTGGCGGTGGAAACGCAATCCGTACCGCACCTTTGCGAACCGAACCTTACCGCACCCTGCAGTGGAAACGCGTCATTAGTTACTATGCTTTTGTATGTCTAAGAGGATAGCTGGCAGTGTCAGCTAAATAATGCAGTTCTGAACCACTAAAGTGATGAAATGAAAAAAGACTGTTTGGATGTGAACTGGAATAAACAAATTTGAGGTATATTAAATTTCCTTTGTGTAAGTTTCACTCAAAAATGACCATATTTTCCTGAATATGTTACTGAAACACATTGGTACAACATGTACTAGATTAATAATATGAGAAACATACCACTATTTCGGGAGCACTAAATGATGTCACCTCACTTTCATGGACCCATACAATTTTATAAACTGTATCAACATACATTTTTATAAAACTTCTGATGCAAAAAAAATCAACAAGTACAACATGTACTAGTCGAATACTATGAGAAACAGACCACTATTTCGGGAGCACTAAACTATGTTGCCTCAACTTCAGGGACCCATACATTTTTATAAAACTTCTGATGCCAAAAAATCTTGTTAAAAAGGGTGCTAATTTTCAGTTTAAAAATAACCGCTGCCATTATTTTATCAGCTGAGGACGTTTTCATTGCCATAACAAGCTTAGCTGAGCTAATCAACAAGTACATCGTGTCTTAGTGGTTCTCAATTATTTTTCATTCATTCCCCCCCTAGGAGACAGACATTTTATCACGCCATCCCTGAATTGAAGTAGCCTACTATTCAGAACCTGCTAATATTTATTTATTTAGATTAATAAAATTAGCGGAGATAACATCTGCAACAACTTAAAATTACTTCCAACTTCAGTTTATGAACTCAATTTGTAACATTTAAACAAGACTGCTAAGTCTGTGTGAATCTCAAAACAGAGAAACAATGATTCACTGGGGTTTGGATTTAATTAAAAATTAACATTGGTCACTTGTCAGCTTCATCAGCTTATTCCCTTTCAAAAAAAATAATATATGTTCATCTTTCAAGCATGAATAACGACACCAAATCCCTCTGTCATGACATTGTAAGATCAAAATTCTTGTAAAACTTCCGACCCTTGGTATTATGTCTATTTAAAATAAAATTGATTAAAATAAATAAATAAATACATAAGACACTAAGTCCCCTCTGCCGCTCACCTTTAATCAGCTGAGGGCGTTTGCCTGAGTCTAACATGTTCTAATACTCTAGTATTAGAACATGTTGTACTTGTTGATTAGCTCACGTTGTTATGGCAATGAATACGCCCTCAGCTGCGAAACTAATGCCAGCGTTTTTTTTCAACTGAAAATTAGCCCCCATGTCCACTTTTTCTGCTCCTTGCACCTTATCATGCTTATCATGCTACGCAGCATTACAAGGCTCTGCCGACTAAAACATGAAGCAATTCAAGAAGAGGCATATATAGAATCGTCTTGTGGCCAACTGTCATTTAATAGACATCTGAAAGATTATGTCAAGGTTTTAAAATTATTAGTATTATTATCACCAGGTCATGTTATAACACAGCTGGAAATCGTGGATTTTCTGATAAAGACTAGCTAGCCTCTTTGACAGACAAAACAGCAGAAAATATGTTTGGTGCGCTCGTGCTGCATTTTTGGTTTTGTCAAACAGGAGACGCCCACCCACCAATCAGAGATTCCGCAGGAAGGTTGCGCTCGATTTCACTAGCCCATTTGAGCCTGTTCATTAGTATACACTATACAGCATCCATCCTCTCATTGCTTGTGTAAAAAAAACCTGTAGAATATTAGGGTTAGTGCTTCTTGTGCTTTTATCTCAAGGAGCCACTATCTGCAATCGCTCCATTGGTAGGGCCACCTGCAGGGCAATACCAGTGTGTGTGTGTGTGTGTGTGTGTGTGCGTGTGTTTGTGTGCGAGTGTGTGTGAGATACCTGGACGTTTTTAACCAGGAATTCCAGGAAGGTTCCTCTCTGCAGAGACCCAAACTCCGGGAGCTTAAAGTGTGAGCTCAGCTTCTTCTCCAGAGAAGCCATGGAGCTCAGAGAGAGAGCTGTACTCTGGTTGGACAGACTGGTCCTAAGGAACTGCTTCACAGCATCTGGGAGGGACAAGCACCAGGGAGAAAGGAGACTCAGTAGTGCTTATTCAGTACAATAGAAGTCATTCCATCCTTCATCTAGAACCAAAATGGGGCACTTTTGATCTCTCAGTTTACATTGGATAACAGATTTTTTGAAGGTCAAATATGAGTATAGCTTTTGGGTACTCTCATGAATACTATAAGAGATACGACGAGACATATAAAACAAAACATGAGATTTCAGTTTTTTTTCTAAATCAGTTTGTCATCTTCTGCGTGTATTTCTTAATTTTAGGCCTGTATGTTTTTATTTTCATTTCTGTGTGTACAAAGTAGAATTCTAATATTAATTCGACTATATATGTGATTGATCATCCTGCATATGAAAAACACCTGCGTTTACATAATCAGCCCGCTGTGTTTTGTGATGCGGGTTCCCATGATGTGTGCATCACCAGTGGATTAACAGTGTGCTGGCTGACCTTCACTGGGCAGGGCGACCGCAGGCTCGTGTGTAGCAGGTTTCCCTGCAGCCTTCGCCGGCTGGTCTTTGGCAACCAGGTCCTGAGGAACGGCTAGGGACCCCCCGCAGATGGCCAGCTGGAACATGGCCGAACACAGCCGATCGCCCGACACCTGCAGCAGGAAGTCCTGGACGCGCTGGACAGGAAGTGACACGAAACATCAGCCGAGGAGGTCGTTGTTCATAACCCCAAAGAGGTTTTTTCATGGAAAAATCATAATCAATCAATAAAATCCTTGCGTTAACAATCGTGGTTACCCAAAGATTATGCCGTATCCAATCCCATGATCGTGTAAAGATTAGTAACTTTGAGATCTGGCGTGAGTAACGCCATATGTCACGTGTATAAAACCTTATTTGCTTTAATACTAGTTAATTTCGTAAGCCTTTGATTACATTTTCGTTGAGGAAAGCACCCGTCCTCCGAACAGAATAATTATGTTTGTAAGTAGTTTGTATGCTCGTATGTTATGCAATGTCAGTATGTTATGGGAGTTAGCACTTTTGTTGTCACTGCAATCCATACAAGCGTCCTTTGTAGTCGCAGTCACTGCAGACGTTAAAATGGTCGAACGCTGCACTTTATCCTGCTCCATTCCCCCGAAGGTCTCGACAAAAGAGATCGGTGGATCTCACCTTGTTCAGCTTGGAGCTAAAGATGTCTGCCGCGTTGGTGAAGACCTCCAGCACGACCTCCACCGCCGCCATGGAGATGTACTTCTTGCGGAGCTCCAGACTTCCGGCGCCGAAGGAGGCGGCGGAGAAGGGATCCATCACGTTCTTCTTCATCTTCCTCATTTTGTCCGTCACCTCCTCCTCCAGCTCCCTCTGGATCAGATGCTGGGCCCGCTCGAGATTCTGATGCTCAAGGCGGATCACCTTGTTCAGGGTCTGGGAGTGGGCGGGGCCAGGGGGCAGGGGGCGGGGCCAGAGGGCAGGGATTCATGACTGTGGCTTCTGCGTGTCCTTAACGTTTCTATTTTCTTTCCTTAAAAACGATCTTTCTACAAACATAGAGACGAGCAATAGTTGCTTAACCTTCCAAGGCACTCCGGTCAGGGATTGACGTCATTACGTTTGAATTGTAAATTACTATTTGCCTGTTAAATTGAAAGCGGAGGATCTCCATTAAGTTCTTTCTCCTATTCATTCAATGTTTGCTGAAATCATCGAACCCAGAGTAATTTTTAAACCACACTCATAGAAATGAAATATAGTAACTCATCCGTGACAAATGACCAGGAACTAGATAATAACTAACTAAAACTTGTTTTATGATTATTGACCTCACAAAGGAAATTATATCAAAAGCCTTTCTTTTTGAGTACGATCATTCCTATCCATAAAGGATGGGGTTTATGGAAAAGTTTGGATCAATGGTTTCCCTCCATGGGAGATGGTCTCTCACCGCTATAGGTAGGCCCAGGCTTTGGATCCGGATGCCCAGCTCGTAGGGAGACTCACAGCTGTGCTGGTCCGCCAGATGCTTCATGAACTCAGCGAGGTCCACCTTCTGCTTGTGCTCGGTGTGCCTGAAATGGCGCAGGCTCTATGGAAGAGGAGGAGTACGAGTTTAACAGTGGAACAGCGACACAGTTTTTGGCGGCCGCCTAAAGCAACACAGGCCTGCCGCCTTAACTACGACATAAAAATCGACCTATCTGAAATGAAGCCTACCTTCAGGATGTCCACGGTCTCTATCTGAGGGATATCGTCATCCTTGGTGCTGCTGTCTATCTTGAACATGCGGTGGACGATAGGCAGCTTGCAGAGCGGGCCCAGGTTCAGCTCCTCGTAGCGCTTCTTCTCCTTCAGGCCGGCCAGGGACAGGCCCAGCTCATAAAGGGTGCAAATGGCCGTCGCCGCCTCGGTGGACTAACAAGAAGGCAAACGACACCCGTGGATGAATATTCATTTTTATAAGAAAGGCGAGGCAAGCTTATTGATAGAGTCCCCTTCAGACACAAGGCCATTCGTAGGGATAAACAAAGGTAGGAATCAAATGTAAAAATAAATAAAAAGGAAACTACATTGGAAGATTCAAGATTCAAAATCAAAGATGTTTTGCAGCATAATTATTGTTGTTCATTTAAATTAAGGTGAGTGTCAAAACGACCCGGCTGCAGGGAAGTGTTTAAAGCAGGCGTACCTCAAGGAACATGTTGATCTCCCGGATGGTGTACTGAAGCTCCTTCACTGCCGGTATGTGCCAGGCTTGAAAGATGCCCACTGACCGGAGGGACGGGACCTGCATCAGCATGCACACCTTGGACACCACCTGGATACACAGAGACAGACAGAGTCAGAGACAGAGAAAGAGTCAGAGAAAGAGAGAGACGGATAAAGACAGGGTCCTAGATGAGGACAGAGAGAGAGGGAAAAAATGCTGCCCTCCAGCCTTGCCCCCACTTTGAGTAACACACCCAAAAGGACCACAATGGAAATAAGCACTTGGGCTTCATTGTGTTTGATTGAAAGCCAAAGCAAACTCATTGAAAATACTTTGTCGATGCACTCCATCACAGTTTGTGTCCTCCACGCCATAAGAGGACTAATGGTGACGCTGACTGCCCCTGTGTCACTCAGGGCTCACCTTCTCCTGCGTGACGAACTCGCCCTCATCGGCCAGGTCGCGTATGACGCCCTCCACCAGGCTGTTGACCGTCTCCGGGTCCAGCACGCGGTTCCTCTTCCGGCCTTTGGCGTCCTCGTTGTCCGCCTCCAGGACCTCCGCCGCGCGCCGGTTGGCCGCGTGGACGTGCCGCAGCTGCCCGTGGTAGTCGTCCCTGAAGACGGGGGAGTTCTTCCGGGTCTCCTCCAGTGGCGGCCGGGTCGGGGTGGCCCGCCGGGGCTCCCTGGCCACCACCGCGCCTAGGGCCGGGAAGTCTTCGTCGGATGGGCCGGCGGGCGGGGGTTTGATGGGCAGGGAGCCGATGGCCACCGGGGGGGCCACCTTAGAGGGCAGTGAGGCAGCGGGCGTGGGGCCGGAGAACAAGGAGCTGGTGGGCGTGGTGCCGGTGGGCCTGGGGCCGGAGAACAGGGAGCTGGTGGGCGTGGTGCCGGCGGGCACGGAGCTGGAGAACAGGGAGTTGGTGGGCGTGGTGCCGGCGGGCACGGAGCTGGAGAACAGGGAGTTGGTGGGCCTGGGGCCGGAGAACAAGGAGTTGGTGGGCGTGGTGCCGGCGGGCACGGAGCTGGAGAACAGGGAGTTGGTGGGCCTGGGGCCGGAGAACAAGGAGCTGGTGGGCGTGGTGCCGGCGGGCACGGAGCTGGAGAACAGGGAGTTGGTGGGCCTGGGGCCGGAGAACAAGGAGCTGGTGGGCGTGGTGCCGGCGGGCATGGAGCTGGAGAACAGGGAGTCTGAGAACAGGGAGTTGGAGAACAGGGAGCTGGTATGCCTGGAGCCGAAGGGCTGTGGGTAGGGAACCTCTGAGGGCAGGGCGCCGGAGGGCAGGAGGCCAGAAGCCAGGGAGTGGGCGGGCATTAGGGGAAGGATGTTGGAAGGCAGGGAGCCAAAGGACAGGAAGTCCTTTGTAGTCGCAATGGAAGACGTGGTGGGAGCTGTGAGGACAGAAGATAAGGAGGAGGAGTGGGGAGGAGGAGGAGTGGGGAGGAGGAGGAGTGGAGAGGAGGAGGCGGAGGAGGGAGGAGCGCAGAGAAGGAGAAGTGAACAGGAAGGGGAGTAAAGAGGTGGAGGAGGAGGAGAAGGAGGAGGAGAAGGAGGAGGAGGAGGAGGAGGAGGAGGAGGAGGAGGAGGAGGAGGGGGTTTGAAATGTTACTTAGATTTTTGAGATCGAAGCAATGATATTGAGTTACTTCCCTATGACATATCTAAACATGAGAATTCTTCTCTTAACGTGTGCATCAATTCAGTTGAACATTTACCAGGTACCATAAATAAGCCAGAGTCCATTTTCTACTCTGTAAACGTCAAACACCGAGAAGCACCAACCTTCAGTGTGCTGTGTGGGCACCGGCCTGCGCGGCTCTGCGGCTTCCGCCGACGCCCCGGATGGTCTCCCAGGGCGTCTGGAATCCCAGGTGTCATACAGAGTCATGTACTGTTCCAGCGGGAGAGCTTCCCCAAACCGCTCGGAATAGCTCTCGGCCAGCCGCGCCATTGACCCGCCAGCCAATTTGTCCTCCTTCATAACCTAGGACACATCAGTGTTACAGTCACCGAGGGAAGTGTTGCTATGCTACACAGATTAAAAAACAGGCGGGTTCTACTAGTATCTGAAAATCAGACTCCTCATTTGGTAGGTGTAATATTAGACTGAGATACTGAACATTAGATTAAAACCTCTCATCCTGATAAATGATGATTCATGATTAATGAAGCGTAAGACACTTAGACAATAGACACACACTTTTTCATTATGAACAGTGATTTTGTCTGCTGAAACACTGTGCAATCTTAGGTGAAAGATTGCACTTTCAGTTGCATTTTGAGATTGGCAAGCATGCATCACCCATCAGTCATCATCATCACTCATCAGTAATCATCACATGTAGATAAACCAGATCATAAAGCAAAAGCATTCAAGCTTAACGGTTTGCGTAACACAACCAACCTGTGTGATCCTCTGCAACAGCTGATCTTGCGACAGCGTCTCTACGGGCTCGCCTGCTCCGGCGGGAACGCTGTGTTTTCCAAGAGGCGCTTGGTAAACGCCGAATGATGGGACGCCTCCAGAAGAGGAACTCACCTCCAGCGGCTGGCCAGCAGGGGGGGCCGGGGATGCTCCCCTCCCCGATCGATGCCTCTTCTTCCGGGCCTTCGCCGGCTGCCCGTCCCCCAGGGCCGACACTGAAGGCCTCTCGCCCGCCTCTTGGGCAGTGCTCTGGTCCCCGTCCCCGGCCTCGAGCGCGGTGTCGGCGACCCCTGGTGGCCAGTGGCTCCGGTGGAACACCAGCTCCCCCTGCACCACCAGCTCCTTGTCCAGGGAGGCCAGCAGCAGGGCCATGGACTTGAAGCCCAAGGAGGCCACGGTCAGGTTCTTGTGGTACGTCCGGTTGTACTGCTCGGCCACCTTCTTTCCGGGGACGCCGCCGGGGAAGCCTTTAATCATGGCCACGATTTCCTCCCGGGTTTCGCCCATGATGGTCGTCGCTATGACAAGAAGAACACAACATAGAATATCATGAATAAAAAAGGCATAATAATGAAAACATAAAAAGGAATGAAAAATATTTAATAAATACCGGGGGTTATTATGGTAGTCTTTAGACTTTATTGTCCCCAAAGGGAAGTACATGGGCGGCACGCCGACAGGTAAAAATGGACATCAAACACAACAATACAACCAGTTTTTCCCCCAGCACGGTGTGCTTAAGGTGGCCGCCTCAACCATACTAGGGCCCCGCCTTGACTACCAATGTATAAAACAAAAAAATAAAAAAAATATATTAAAAAAATTATATAAAATAAAAATATTCTATTTTTTATTTTTTATACATTGGTAGTCAAGGAGGGGCCCTATTGTTGTTAAGGAGGACGCCTTAACCACATAGTGCTGGGGGAAACACTGCTATATATATATATATCATTTTAATTATTATTATTATTATTATTAGAAAATACCTCCAAAAGACCACCTTGACTAAGACATGTCCTGGGGGAAACACTGAAAATAGCTGTGGAATTGTTACCATGCTTAAATCTAAGATTTTGGTAACATACAGTCCAGTCCTGGATAGTACCAGGTGTTAAAGGGATAAAGCGGCTGTCATCTGATGCTTATCTGATGCAAATAAGATGTAAATAAAACACTTTGCATTTATGGTGAAAAAGCCAATAAAAGGCTATTCATCCATTTAGTAAACACCTTATTATTAACCCTGAAGCACAATATGAGTATTGGTCATTAAAAGGGTTGAACCTGAAAAACATCTTTTTAAAAATCGGAACATATCCGATTTGATGACGTCAACAGGTTTAAACGAATCAGCTGTCTTGTCTTTTCACTAAATAACCGATAACTTTCTGTAGTTGAGAAATATCCAGCGTCCTATTAAACAATATGTTGATAAAAAGCAAACAAGACAATGTCTCATATCTTTTCAATATATTACACAATACAAAACCTAATCAAACTAAGCAAACCGGTTAACCTAGAAGAGACAAGCCTTTTAATCTTACCTATTCTCTGAAGCAACTCCTAGGGTTCACCAAACGACAAATCATAATGTTCAGGCACAAGACAAACGGACATCAGTGGATGGACTACCAACTGAATATGGGAGAGCAGCTGCTGTGATCTGCTGTGTTTATCAACTGCCTCCTCCTCCTAAGGACTTACAGAGAAGCGATCACAACTGACGTGAGGGAGAAACGAAACTGAAAGTGATGCAGAATGATGCTGCTGAGCCCCCCGTTCATTGGGTAATCCCCCCCCTTTCCTTTGAACAAAAGCCCTTGCATAAAAGACAGCAAAAAAACAGCTTCTTCACGCTCATGTGTAACAAGTGTTCTTGTGTTACAAGTGTTCTTGTGTTACATGTGTGTGTTTGTGTGTTTGAGTGTTTGTGTGTATGAAAATTTGCATGCAAGACGGGTAACAGAAGTAAAAGGCCTACCTTGTTTGGTTGATTCTAATGAACTCATAATTTGTAATCTGTAAGCTTCTTTGAGCAAGATCGGGCATCCTGTTCCTGAATGCACCAAAGGGGCCTTAAAAGCACCTGCTAAATGACTTAAGAGTAAGTCTAGTCATATTCAGCCGTAATAATAAAGCCTTTGATTAAATGTTTGAATAAGCAACATTAATAATGATATAATAATTTACTTATAATCAATATCTATAACAATAATACACTTATAAATGGAACCAGCCTAGGGTGTCACCTTTAGTTTACTTTTGAGTTGGGAATGTAAAACGACATGGAGAGAGAAGGGAAAACAAAACCAGAGGTAGCAGCAGCAGAGGGAGGGAGAGAAAGAGAGGGTGTGAGTGTGTGTGTCTTTAAGTTTCAGATTCCTGATCCGCAGCTGATTCAACTCGGCTGTTGCCAATGAAATCACGTGACCCTGCACCAGGGCTATCAAGCTGTGACTAGGGGCCAGCTTCAAGCACAAAACAATATGAATATATATGGCTACTAGAATACAGTTTATTGCTTTTTTACTAGATAAGAGCCCAACATATCAGCCTGATAGATGCATCTCTTTACACAAAGTTATCAAAGCCACGTCACAATTAAGCTGGAAATACACAACATTGATTTAAATTTGCATCCATTTTCACCAGCGATGCAGGTGACAGTCAATTCTAGTCAATCTCGTTGGGACAGTTCTTAACCAAAGACACAGTCTCAAAGGCCATCGTGCTATTGCATTTCATAACCCTAGCCCTCAAAGTGCAAGAAAATAGGATCTAAAGTTTTGTTTAAACCCACATTATTCACACCAGCCACATAGTCTCTACAGGATATTTTAGAATGTGACCAGGGTCATACGTCTCCCAACAAAGGGCCTTTTGTAAACTCACATTCTCCATGACCCAAAAATACTCTGTGCTATTCTTGTACTTTGACGGGGACAAAGAGTAATCCATGTCCTTATTTTCTCATGAGTCAACTACTCAAATGAAACTTTAAACAAAGTCACTCTGCTCTCCAACTCAAAGCAGAAGTACAGAATCCAGTGGGAATAGAATGTTTAAATAAACCAATATATGAATAAAAGGTGATGCATGCAAGATACAAGAGCTATTTGAGTATACTTTGTTAGCAATGCCATAGCCATCATGTCAGGCGCTATTCGTGAGTGAAACGCTTTGTTAGAATATCTGTGCTAGAATAATGAGTGTGTCTTTGTTAGTACGAGCCAAATCATAGACCGCTCCCAGATAATTGCTGGTTCAACCAACTGATCTGGAGATAAAGTATTATGGCACACAGCGATCGATAACTGGCCGGATGAGACGTTTACAACACACTGCCCCTTCCGATTTCTGGGGCAAAGAAACTTGCAAAGTTAGTCCCATCCTCCCCCCTCATCCATTTTAAGCTGCATTAAGTCACTCATTCACCTTTTTACAAGTACAACAATCATACAAACACATGCTCAATCAATTGGCCTTTGTAACTTTGACCAGAACAAAGGAGCGAATCCCCAACAAGTTTATGAAGGAAGGAAGTTGCTTAACGCAAAAGATATCGGATCAAAGAACTCATCTGCATCAATGATGACCCCGTTCACACCAGGAAAACTTAGGCCCCATTACCTTGACACTATTTTGCGATCATTTTGGGTCCGTTTTTTTAGATTAGTTCCAGCATGTATGTGTATGTGTTTTGGGTGATTCCATAACAGGAGGACTAATGCTGCGTTCCAGGGACACTTTTTAGCCCGTAAGTTACGAGCCGGAACTGGGAGTACATCGATCTGGTATGAGTTCACGGGTAGTGAGCTGCAGATTTGACTGCCGTTCCAGGGCACTTTCACGGGTAGAAGGTTTTGGAAACACGAGTTACGGGTTGCCTGGAATGCACCATTTGACAAACTGTCAATGCATCAAAGATGCATGCAGGACCCATCGTTTGGAGATGGACCGGGCTGCATATGGCCCCATATATTGAGCCGTGTGTCCGCTTATGGGGCCATACATCCTTGGCCACAATGAATGACCGCCTACTCATCAGACCCCCTCTACGTAAGCCGAAGTATGTACTCATTCACAGAGCAACGGTTTCATATTAAAGACAATCAAAATCATTAAATCGTGCAAGCTGGTTTAGTCCACCACGTAGGCCATTTCAAAAAGCCCATTGATATATTATGAGTGAAAAAGAAACCAAGGACATCTCTCCACACCAGACTGGCGTTCCGAAAAGAGTCAACGGCTGCTGCTAGATGGACGGAACATCCCCTCACCTCATCGGCTGCCGATGACATCACTCACCTTTACCGCCGGAGCTGCCGTTCCGCGGGGAGGCCAGCCGAGGGCCGCGTGCTGCTGCTGCTAGGGCAGCCGGCGGCGACGGGAAAGAAGGTGCCGACCGCGAGGCCGATGGCCGAGATGCGATGGGCCACACTACCATCTCCCCGTCGGTGCACAGATAGAGATGGTCAGGTACGCTCCTAAGCAGGGTCTGCAGCGGGGCAAACCTACACAGCACACAAACGGGTCCATCAGACACGGTTTGTAAAATCACATCCTGATCTGATGTACCATGGCCCAAGGTACAGATAGGTAGCCTAAGGTGAACATAGTGAATCTGCCTTCTTTCGTCCACTGATGTGGGCTTACCTTTTAGGGGTCCCGAGACGCAGGGGTTTCCCGTAGGTCCGCTGGTAGAGGCCATGGATCTCCTGTATTGGAAGACCCTCCGGGTAGCCGTTGCACAGCCGGACGACCTCCTTCTGTATCTCCTCCATGGTGTCCCGCTGGTCTGAAACATGGTTTAAAATCACATTGGTAGAACCCTGGGACTGTTGTCTCAGAAAGAGAAAAGAGACCCATATATATATATATATATATATATATATATATATATATATATATATATATATATAGAGAGAGAGAGAGAAATGGACTTACACCTGTTCTTACGTTAACTCGTTATGACTCATAAGCATTATGTTGAAGAGAACTGAACTCAAGACAGATATGAACATTTACACAAACAAAGGACTTGTGCATAGGGAAATGGCAAGAGGATGAGGGCAGTTTCTAGACGCATTTCACACCCAGTAACCCATCGGTTACTTGCCATTCTGCGGACGTGACAAACAAGCAGATAAAATGCGTCGATTCGCTAGTTTGAACACATCTAAAACTTGCATTATCAATCGATTAAAAACGGTGCGAACCGATTGCTCCTCCGGGGAAACACAATGGTCCCTTGAAAGCAAATCGACCCATGCAACAGTTAGCAATTAGCCATCGTAAGGTATTAGCCAGGCTTAATTACTGGAAAAACAAATGAATATCAGGTGATTGTGTGATGTATAATAACTACCATATAATGTGCTTATATGCTGTTCATTTCTCCACGTACATGTCGCCTCCGATGCTCACTCATCCCAAGACCCTTGGCAATAACATTCTCTGCAGCGTTCACAACATGTATTTGACATGAGCTGCACGTAAGCCCACTAGTAGCACACTAGCAGAGTGGTGTTGATTTAATTCGGTGTAATATATGTAAGCCCCAGCTCCGAAAAACACTTTTTGGTGAAACGCAAAGTAGAAACGGGAGCGTTGGCGGTAGAATATATGTAGCGCAGCGGTCACGTGCTCATCTGACGTCATTTGTATACTCTTCTAAGGCAGCATCTAGTGGACAAACTTGTTCACTTCGTCGATTCGTTAATTCGTTTAATCATTTGGTTATAATACGTTTAATTATATGTTTTGATTACATAATTAAGGAACTCGAAATTAGAGGACTCTACCAGCTGACCTACGGGAAACCCCCGTGCCTTGCCTTGGGACCACCAAAAGGTGATGTGATGGGACCATCACATCAGTTAATGGGTGAAGCCAGAGTTACTTCTACTATTTACTCGTGATGTTTTCAAATCTATTTTTGAAATAAGTTCTCAATACATGTTTGTCCATGCCTGTTATGATTAACGCCCCTATAAGAACAAGTCAACTTTTCTGAAAGAACAACGAAATACATTTCCTCTAGGTCTACGGCGTTATAAAAGAATAAACAAACCAAATGACGAAACCTTTTCTGGACAGACACCAGTCCCGCCCCTCTCTCTCTTGCCTCTCTATCATTTGGAGGATCCCGATCCAAGACTTTCGTCGTGAGAGGATAACGAGGCGTATCGGGTAGGCCATAACGTAATTCGGTAACACTTTATAATAAGGTGCCATAATAAATAGCAAATTAGTCATTACCTAACCCTTTGTTAATATTTGTTAGTTGTTACTATGTCTATTTGGCACAAGTTAATCGTTTTTTTTTCCACTGACCACAGAGTGTCGCTGGTTGGGGTTAGGGATCGGGTCGTGTGTTAGGTTTGGGTTAGGGTTATGCAAACAACTAATGTTTAATTAATGATGAAAAACTATTAACCTGTGCCAAATTGATATTTTAGTAGTAATTAACAAATATTGACAATGGGTTAGGTAATGACTAGTTTGCTATTTATGGCACCTTATTATAAAGTGTTACCTTCAATTACTTATTAATTTAACTTCAGGACTGTAGACCAATGTCCGGATGGTTCAGAAAGTCTCGCACTGTCTTGCTTGTCAACTACCAGTCTTATCCATTCATGTTGCAGTGTGTGTATTTGGTGTGTATTTGCCCAAAGTGGTTCACTCCACAGAGAGCCTGAAATACTACGAGGAGTTCTCTTTTCGTCCACATTCTTATTGTAACTTATCCGAAGTCAGGTAAGAGTTTTCCTGGTCACTCAGTGGAAGTAAATGGCAAATGGAAGCAAAAAATAATATTAATAGGTAGTTTTGCTAAATTAGTTTTAAAGTAGTATTTAGGTGGGACCTTTAAAAATATAAGTTGTTATAAATTGTCAACATTTATATATATTGTGATGTTGTTTTCACCGTGTTTAACATTCAAAAGCAAAGGTTAAAATTCATTGAAATTCTTCCTGCAAATGCAGGAAGAATTTGTGTATGTGTTTGAAAATGTAGTGTTAAATGTGTTAAACACTGTGAACAACAAGTATGGACATGGACATAGACTATGTGGAATAAACCACAATGGGGTCTCCCATTATTGGAAATAATTATTGGAAATAATGACCTGAATAAACAACAACAGATGATGCTAGTATGACACTTTAAGCATATTGTTGGATTTGTGGAGGTGTCCAGGTATTGAAAAGTAATACAAATAATAATCAACTCTTGGAACGATATTGATCAATCAGGATCAAGAACTCAACCACACTGTGGTATAGCCTAGATAATAATGGTGCTTAAAAAAATTATATCAAAACCAGTTGGCCATTTAAAAAAACATGTTTTAAAGGTCCCATGGCATGAAAATCTCACTTTATGAGGTTTTCTAAAATAAATATGAGTTCCCCTAGCCTGCCTATGGTCCCCCAGTGGCTAAAACTTGCGTTCGGTGTAAAACGAGCACTAGGTGTTCTGCTCGCCTTTGAAGAAAACGGAGGCTCAAGCGCACTGATTTGGAATGTGCTCCCATATGTCGTCCAGAGCTATAGAGAGAACAAAAAAAAAAAGAACAAAATGTCAAACTCCCTGGTCCCGAGTGAATTGATGGACCCGAATGTGTCAGAGTTCCTCCGGAAAGGTAAAGGGTTACTAAGAGCAGAAACAAGCATTCAACAAAATGGTTAAATATATCATTAGCCCCCAATACTATGACTGAATTCATCTGATCTTTTATTTTTCAGGTATTGCCGGAGACTGGAAGAATCATCTAACTGTAGCAGAGGCGGATTACTTTGATGAATTTTACCGAAAGAAAATGCAGGATGTAAAATACACATTTGTTTGGGATTAGAAATATATTTATTGTGTTATCTAAAATGGCCTAGGACAAAAGTAGCCAACCCATTGAACAGTGCTATCATTAATGATCACAATCAGAGTCTGAAATTTGTTTTTGTATATTCATTTGGTCTTGTCATCTTAGTTAGGCTTCTTCAGAACAGGTGTAACATAATAGCTGTCTAATAACTATAAGGAAATTGTTCAGTTTTTTCTCTCTATGAAGTGTGTAACTTTCCTGGGACTAGCTGAGAAAATATTTGACTGACTTACTTGATGAATACAAACTGTGATTTCATTAAGATCCATTCAAATTCTTGAAATAAATTATATCTCACATATATGTCTCTTCCAAGTTTTTGGTCGATGACACATTCCATATCTGTAAATAAAAGGTTATAATCTGATAATAAAAACTTGGGTTTCAACTAATACATCACAAAGCACATAAATGCTTGATCAGATGAAACAGCACCACTTTGCACTTTTGCTTAACTTTTGTTAAGAAATATTCTTTCGAACTTAACTAATATTGTGAACCAGGTCAGATATAAAATGAATGTGAATTGGTTTACGAAAGCGCAATGACAAGCACACGCTAGATAACCCATCGTGGCAAATCTTTAAGCTGCAGTTTAGTGCAGTGAATACTATATTATCATCAGACATGGGGAGATTCTCGTTTATACTACCTACTATAAAATGTTTTGTTTTATGTACTTTAAATGTTTGTTGTATGTTATATATTCTTATTCATCAAGTGCTTTTCGAACACTTTGGAAAAGTGGTTTTTAATGTTGTAGTCAAACCTCTTCCTAGTGTATTTTCTAAAGACCTTGTGATGTATTCACGCCTCTTTCCACACTCAATCCTGTCTGGAAGAAATAATGAGGTTTTCACAGATCTCTATCACAATTAGCATTTATTGCAGTCCTCCCGAAAATATTCCGATGTGCCTACATCTATTTGTCATTGTAATTGACTTGTTTTTCTGTGTTTGTTTAACTTCTGTAAAAGTCGTTCTGAATATGGCTAACATCAAGCTAAAGACCATTCAATATAAATTAGTCCCACTAGCATGTAGCGTAGCAGAACTGCACCTCTGTATATGGGTCACTTATCAGGTCCATAACGTTCCGATGCTCTCTTCAGTAGAGCAGAATAGCTCTCTAGAGCAGAATAGCGGAGTGCAGGACACCAGTTTATTCTGGGGGAATTTACAGAGCTTTCTATAGCAGGAGGGTGGAGTAGGAGCCCAATTTATTCTGGGGGAATTTACAGAGCTTTTTCTAGCAGGAGGTGTGACCTTAGACCAGGGATGGGCAACTGGCGGCCCGCATCCTCACTCAGTCAGGCCCGCACATAATTAAAATATATCAAAAAAATAAAATAAATAATAATAATAATAATTGATCGAGTTACAGAAAACTCGGTCAAGAAAGATGAGAAGAATTCATAGAATTCAAAGGCAAACCCATGCGTCTAGTTTGCTTAGAAACGATATCAGTCATTAAAGATATCCACTTAAGTCGCCACTACAACTACTACAACTGTAATGAATATCATGCTTGTTGGGTTTGAGTTCATTGAGTTGTTGCACTCAATGTTGGGCCACTGTTTTTCAGTTTTGTGACATCATTGAATGATGATGTATGTGAGCCCTTTGCACTGATAAAAATATTACCCATTCATGTGGCTGTTTGAGCATGGAAAACATGAAATTAATGTATGTTGGTTCAATTCAAATACCGTACATAGGTTATGTTTCTGGAAGATTTTTTAGTTAGTGGCCATCCTCAAAATACACCAGAATACAGGAAATCATATCTACCAAATACAAAATTGTGTAGCTTCTCTCAGCTCACGTTTAGTTGAAGTGTGCAGTCATGTGGCCCTCTGATGGTTATGATGAAAAATGTGGCCCTCTTTATCATGAAAGTTGCCCATCCCTGCCTTAGACAATGGGCCAAATAAATTGTGAAACTATGCATCTGTGTCTATGATGCCCAGCCCACGCCATACACCAGTACCATCGCCACCTCCTGGCCAAAGGCTGATGACAACCAAGCGGAGGGTAACCCAGCCCCCCTCCTGTACTGAGAGTAATCCTGAATACTACTGAGACAAAAAAGGGTTCAGCCGTAGACACATTCACATAATCTGCTGTACCCAAGGTTGCCTACGTGAAAACATGGCGCCTTTTGCATCCATTAAGAGAGTAACCAAAGGGCAAACCGTTTCAGGGCCGGATACCGCGATACCATAGACATGCCCAGGTAAGTACACAGAACACCACTAGATATGTCAGACAAAAAAAAAAAAAAAGTCAATAAACTCCTCTATTCCAAACAATCTTGTCTTTTCTACCCTATGTTGTGCTTTTCTTGTTGTGCATTCTATACCTGTGAATAAAAGTTTATAATCTGATAATAAATACTTGGTTATCGATTTATACATCTCGGTCGATTCTAGTATCAATACGAAGTGGTTAACGAAAGCTCAAAGACGATCTTGCACACAATATACCACATGAGTGAGTGAGAGAGAGCGGGATTGTCTGAGTCTGTGTGTGTATGTGTGACGAAGGTGCTTTAGGAGACTTGACTTTATTTATGTTCTATTATGTTTTGATCCTAGGTTTAGGAGCACAATATGACCTCAGACCGAAGAATGATTAATTACTTAATGGTGAATGGCGTGGGCTGGGCATCATAGACACAGATGCATAGTTTCACAATCTATTTGGCCCATTGTCTAAGATCACACCTCCTGCTAGAAAAAGCTCTGTAAATTCGCCCATAAATTGGGCTCCTACTCCACCCTCCTTCTGTGGAGACCTCAGATCGAAGAATGATTAATTTACAAAATGCCACACAAGGACATACGCTTGCCAAAGTTAAGTGAAAACGTGTTCTTTTTGAAAGCTGGAACATCTCGTACAATCTGTACTAGTACTGAATGGCATCTCATTAGGTTGTAGTCAAACCTCTTCCTAGTGTATTTTCTAAAGACCTTGTGATGTATTCACGCCTCTTTCCACACGTGTTCTTTTTGAAAGCTGGAACATCTCGTACTAGTACTGAATGGCATCTCATTAGGCTGTAAAGCGGCCCTTCTGGTCTCCCTCTCTCTCCCCCAACATCTGAGGAATGATGCGTGGCTGAGGCCCGTCCTGCTGCCTCTTTACCAGTCTCATACCAATCTTCAGAAGACAGACACGCCTCTGGTCACTAGCACAACGTCTAAGACACATTCACAGTGGGCTACCCAACGACTATAGATGACTATGACATGACAAATTCTAAAAATGTTGTGTTACAAGACAGAGATATCTGATATTTATTTTGTTGTTCATCTCTGGTTATGTACAGCCGTACCCCGGCCCAGTTTACTCTTGGATTAAGATTTGTCATTATCATCAGCAATTCATTGATTCAGTCATTTTATTAACCCTTCAGGACTGTAGATCAGCAACTAAATGCTTCAATATGGTCTTTCACTGTATGCTTGTCAACTACCATTCCTATCTCTGCAGGTTGCAGTTATGGCAGAAGAAGAACTGTATATCGTGCACAAGGGTGTGTATTTGGTCAAACTGATTCATACCCCAGAGAGCCTGAAATACTGCGATGAGTTCTCTTTCCATCCAGATGACATTCTGATTGTTACTTATCCCAAGTCAGGTAAAGGCATTCCTGGATACCCAATGGAAGTAAATGGCGAATGATTGATGCATCAAATAGTAAGAAGTCGTTTTGCTAAATTAGTTTTAAAGTAGTATGCAGGTGGGAAGTTTAATAATTAGTATTTATAAATTGTTATACATTCATGTATATTACGTGGTGGTCGTTTTCATCATATTTCACATTCAAAAGCAAATAACATTCATGGAAATTTAAATTCTGCTAATTACACGTTATTTAGCAGAGTTAACGTGTAATTAATTCAGCTAATTAACGTGTGTGTGTGAAAGTATGTATTTCAGATATCCACGTGTCTTCATTACTCACTTCCAGTACAACATGATGTCAACGGGCTTCCTCAAGGTCAAACCGAGGGTATGCTATACAGCTTGGAGCCATACAGGTTCATTATGGAAAGATATAAACCAATTGAAATAGCAACCCTGTAAACTGCTATTTTTAAATTTTGAACTATTTGTATGCTCAGACTTTATAATTTTGTCAATGAGCAGATGTTCTTGCCTGCTAGGTGAATTGGGATGAGTAACAATCAAAATGTAATTGCTGAGGTAATGCCGTGTGTGTGTGTGTGTGTGTGTGTGTGTGTGTGTGTGTGTGTGTGTGTGTGTGTGTGTGTGTGTGTGTGTGTGTGTGTTTATGCTTTTCTTTATTATTTAGTATATTTCTTTATTACTTCATTATTTACTCCTTCTTGGTTAGTCCAGGGACACAGACTGAATTTCTCAACAAATTTCTTGATGGAAAAGGTATGGATTGCTTGTCTATAGGGTTTGTTCACTTTTACCCCTTGTGTTTGTTTTCACTGCTTGGCTTAATATTTAATCCAGAGACGGGTATTCGGTCAATTTTGGCCATTGCACATTCACATAAACTTTTTTCATCTCTAACCTTAGCGATTTTTGGCTCGTGGTTCGATCACGTGAAGGGCTGGCTGTCTGCCACAGAACAGCACATCATGTACATCTCCTATGAAGAGATGATCCTGGTAGGAAGACTGCAAATACAGCTCTGTTAATCATGTACATTATAACAATCTAGATCAATCTTAAAACTTAAACTGGTTATATTTAATATGTTGCAGGCTTACAGAAACACAGGGGGAGGCGGCACTTGCGTTGGAGTAACACTCCGGTTATTTTAAAGCAAAACAAGAAGCGATATGTTCCAACAATACAGTGTGCCAGCGATCTTCTCTCTCAGCCTGTAAGCATCTACTCAATCAAAAAACGTGTTCTTCTACACCGTAATAAAAACACATCAACATCGGAGCTTTCTTCTTCTGCTCCAAACCTCCTCAGTACTTCAATAGCATCGCTTAGTGGCGGAACTTAGTCATTACACCTTAGAATATTAATTGGCATGAAACAGGAAAACTCAATTATACAATTATAGAACATATATTAAATAACTTGGGGGCTCTGATTAAACAAAAACGAAATGAATACGATTTTGACCATGCAAACCTTTACCTCTACAAATACTACTAATAATAATCATGACACTTATAACACATATTTATAGATTATATATTTATATATTCATATAGGTGAAGATGGGGATGATAATGAATACTTTAACTGTGCTTTGGTAACCTCTGTTGCTGTAGGATCTGGAGGCCTCTGTGACCCGGATGGCTCAGTTCTTGGACACACCTCTGGATTCTGAGATGATAAGGAAGATTACCGATCGATGTGTATTTATATGAAAGGATCAGATAGTACCTCTGATCCTGAGCCAGGGAGACCCAGTAATGGTGGTGGTGGGGGGGGGGGGCCTTAGTTTTTTCTCTCTATGAAGTGCTTCAATTTGCTGGGACTAGCTCAGAGAAGATTTGACAGATTTGCCTTATGAATACAGACTTTAATTTCATTTAAATGCATTCAAATTCTTGAATTAAATTATTTCTCACCTATATTAATATGTCGGTACCCGGTTGTGGGTCCAGGACACATTCCATAACTGTGACTAAAAGTTTTTAATCTGATAACAACTTGGGTGTATTATACATAATACACTTACACAAAAATGCCACCGCTGCCATCCCCCCCACCTCCCTCATCACGTGCCTGGAAGAGATCCGGAGCTGGTTGAGCAGGAACTTCCTGAAACTCAATGGAAACAAGACCGAGGCCCTGCTCATCGGATCCAAATCCACCCTCACTAAATCACAACACACCCCAGCTCCACTCATAATTATCGATGGATTCCCAGTACCCTTCTCCTCCAAAGTCAAGAGCCTCGGCGTCATCCTGGACAACACCCTCTCATTCGCACCCCATATTCACAACATCACCCGGACTGCATTCTTCCACCTCCGCAACATCGCCAGACTCCGCCCATCACTGACCCAATCCAGCACTGAAATCCTAGTTCACTCATTTGTCACATCACGCATAGACTACTGCAACGCCCTCCTCACCGGACTCCCCACCAAACTCATCAACAGACTGCAGATCATTCAGAACTCAGCCGCCCGGATCATCACCCGCACCAAATCATCTGACCACATCACCCCTGTCCTCATTCAACTTCACTGGCTCCCAGTACACTACCGTATCCAATACAAAACCCTACTCCTCACCTAAAAAGCTCTCCACAACCTAGCCCCCAGTTATCTCTGCGACCTCCTCCAAGAATACACTCCCTCCCGCTCCCTCCGCTCAACCTCTGCTGGACTACTATGTATCCCCACATCACGACTCACTTCAATGGGTGCCCGGTCATTCAGCTGTTCAGCACCCAGGCTCTGGAACTCCCTCCCCCCACACATAAAACAGAGAGGACACCATTACAACCTTCAAGTCACAACTCAAAACTCACCTGTTCAAACTCGCTCACAACGTCTAACTGATCACTGTTTTGATTGTTGTTGTTTTTTGTTGTTTTTTGTTTTGTCTTGTTTTTGTTTTATTTATTTATTATTGCTTATGTTAATTTTTTTTTTTTTTCCACAATGTCTTGTTTTAAAAAAAAATTATGATGACTATATGCTCTGTAAGGTGACCTTGGGTGTCTTGAAAGGCGCCTCTAAATGAAATGTATTATTATTATTATTATTAAAAATGCTTCATGCGATGAAACAGCCACTTTGCACTTTGCTCGGCTTTTATTTTCGAAATTATTCAAAACTTTCTTATACCTACAGCCAGGTAAGATCTAAAATGAATGTGAATTGGTTACAAGTCGCAAAGATGATCACACACACAAGATAAAACATTGCGACAAATCTCCAAGCCGCAGGTTAGCTCCTTAAATACTATATAATCATTACACATGGTGAGATTCTCGTTTATGTGCCCTCATATGCATGGCCATGGAGAGCGCGATTTAATCTGCAGTGTGCTTGATTGGATGTCGAAACACCATGGAGGATATTGAATTCATGGATGAAATGGACAACCCAATGAGCATGAGAGTTTTTTATCAAACTTCTTATCAAGATAAGAGAGAAGTGGAGGGGGACAGCCTTTGATGTTCAAGAAAGACGGGGAAGAAGAATATCATCAATAACACACTTTTCCAGTAGGCCTACCCCACACACACAAACACACACACACGCAAACGACCATTTGAACTTAATCACTTTAGGTATTTGTTCTATTTTATTTTTTTAACTCATGCACTATATTTATTGTGTTTTCTATCATCATCATGGCCTAGCTAAACAATTAGTGCTTTTGCTAATAGCCATGATTCATCATGATTTAAAAACACAATCAGAGTCTGAAACGTATTTCTAATGTAATTTATTCTTGTTATCTTACCTTTTTAAATGGTGTGCATTCTTACATTGTTTACTCCATTAGGACTTTGAACTCTGTACAGAACTGCACTTTTGTATGGGCACACTCATGGGGTCCATAACCGTTTGATACTCTCTTCACTAGCTTTCTAGAGCAGAATAGCAGAGAGTAGGATCCGAGTTTATTCTGGTGGAATGGAGAGAGCTTTCTAGAGCAGGAGCTCAGATTATTATGTTGGAATTAAAAGAGCTCCCTCTATGGCTCTAAAATGTTAACAATCAACCAAATAGATTATTATTCAGCAATGCATCTGAAGGGGGGGTGACCTATTCTGAACTGATTCTTCTATTTATTCAGGACCATAGACCAGGGGTTTTCAAATTGGGTGAATGTGAGCCTCCCCTTAGGCCCCGTCCACACGAAGCCGAAACGGGCGAAACCGTTACGGTTTCGATCTATCCGGTTTCGAAGTATCTCCGTAAAGACGAAGCCAAGCGAAACCGGATAGATCTGTAGAAACGCTGTAGTAAACAGTGTAGTAAACGTCAGTAAACACGACGTTTTTTGCGGGGTCCTGTCTCCTCCCTTAATGCTGACTCCTGTTGACTTGGGACAAAGAAGCGATGCATTTTAAAACTAATACACGCAAGAACAATTATCGATATCAATAGAGCTGCATACAAATGAGTATTTTTTCTTTGTGTGTCGCGTGTAGCGCCTCCCCTTTGGCGCCCCCATGGGAGGCGCGCCTCATCTATTCAAAACCGCTGCGCATAGACTAGTAGACTAGATAGTCTGAATGCTTCAATGAAATCTTGCTTTTCAACTACCATTCCTATCCATGCAGGTTGCAGCTATGGCAGAAGAGGAGCTGTATATCGTGTACAAGGGTGTGTATTTGGTCAAACTGACCCATACCCCAGAGAGCCTGAAATACTGCGAGGAGTTCTCTTTCCGTCCAGATGACATTCTGATTGTTACTTATCCCAAGTCAGGTAAGCATTCCTGGATACCCAATGGAAGTAAATGGCGGATGATTGATGCATCAAATAGTGAAAAGTAGTTTTGATAAATTAGTTTTAAAGTAGTATGCAGGTGGGAAGGTTTAATAATTAGTATTTATAAATTGTTATGCATTCATGTATATTACGTGGTGGTCGTTTTCATCATGTTTAACATTCAAAAGCAAATGTTAACATTCATGGAAATTGAAATTCTGCCAATTACACGTTAATTAGCAGACGTGCAATTAATTCAGCTAATTAACGCGTGTGTGTAAAAGTATATATTTCAGATATACTTTTATCTGAAATTTAAATATTTGTAACATATTTTTTATATGATTTTAGCATATTGTTGGATTTGAAGAGTTCTCCCAGTATTGAAAAGTAATCAAAGTATTATACCGGATGGAGTATTCAACATTTCTTTGGTATAATGGTTTCTCAACGGGGGCGTTCGCACAACCTAGGGTGGCGCTGGGAACGTGATTCCATTTTTTGGGGGGGATTTTCAACTTTTTTTTTTTTTTTTGGTGAAAGAATAGGCTATAGATAGCCTATTTTCATTTATTGGTTTCTAACCCCTCTACCGTCTCAGCTACTTTTTACTGTCTATGCGCAGTGGAACATTGATAATACAGCGCGTTATCATGATCTCTATAGTAACGCTGATAAACATAACCCAAGATCGCTGGTTACCAGTTCAATAACCAACACAACACAATCAAACATGGCCGATAGCAAGAAAAAAATATCAAATTTGGTTTCATAGCCCATTTTCCTCCTTCCTGTTGTTCAGTTCCAGCTGCTCTGAGCGTAGTCTCCACGAAAAGGCTTTTGCATTTCAAATACAAAATATATAGGCCTTATTAGGCCTCTGCATGCGATCTGTTTTCGTGGAGTCCGCGTTGCCCGGGCCGCGGTGCCCGTGGTTCCCTGGCCATTCATTCATTCGTTCACGGGGCATGGCGGGAGTCGCGGGAGTGATCGCGGTGCCCAAGGTCAAGGTTTCCCCGGGCGCCAACCTTTTCTTCCTCAACTCTTCTTTCTTGGCCTCTCTCTCTCTCTCTCTCTCTCTCTCTCTCTCTCTCTCTCTCTCTCTCTCTCTCTCTCTCTCTCTCTCTCTCATGTCATGAATATTCATTCATATTTTTTGCACCAAAACCGACTCAGAGGGCATTCATTGATATTAGTGACCAACGCAAAATCAATGAAAAATGATGCACTGACAACTTTAAGCAATATAACACGAATGTGAGTGGGGTTGTTAGTTTATTTGTATTTTTTTATTGGGGGGGGGGGGGGGGGCGCCAGAGGATCAGGGTAAGGTCAGGGGGGCGTTTGCTCAAAAAAGGTTGAGAACCACTGGTATAAGCCAATACATCACAACCAGTTGGCAAATAAAAGCACATGAATCAAATAAGACAACTGCAACAGGAAACACACAACAGCATCACAAACCCCACAATAACAACCTGCGTGATGCTTTCAGGGACAACATGGATGCAGGAGATAGTGCCTCTGATCCTGAGCCAGGGAGACCCAGTAGTGGTGGACACTGTGCCCAACTGGGACCGGGTCCCCTGGTTGCACAATAACAAGGCCCGTCACCTTAACCTGGACCAGAGACCGTCCCCACGCGTCTTCATTACTCACTTCCAGTACAACATGATGTCAACAGGCTTCCTCAAGGTCCAACCCAGGGTACGCTTTGCAGCTTGGGTACGCTTTGTACGCTTTGCAGCTTCTTTCATTATGGAAAGATATAATCCAATGGAAATGTCCCTGAAAACTGCTATTTTAAAATTTTAAACTATTTGTATGCTCAATCTTTAAAATGTAGTCATTGAGCAGATTTTCTTGCCTGCTAGGTGAATTAGGATGAGCAACAATCAAAATGTTATTGCTGAGGTAAAGCCACGTGTGTGTGTGTGTGTGTGTGTGTGTGTGTGTGTGTGTGTGTGTGTGTGTGTGTGTGTGTGTGTGTGTGTGTGTGTGCGTATACATGCGTGTGTGTGTTTGTGTTTTTCGTTTTTATTTAGGTAATTTATGTGATGAGGAACCCGAGAGATGTATTCACTTCCTACTCTCACTTTAGTAGGATGGCCTCCTTCTTGGTTAGTCCAGGAACACAGACTGAATTTCTCAACATATTTCTTGATGGAAAAGGTATACAGTATATGGATTGCTTGTGTATAGCGTTTGTTCACTTTTACCCTTTGTGTTTGTTTTCACTGCTTGGCCTAATATGGCCATTGCATGGTCATCTTTGGCCATTGCACATTCACATAAACTTTTTTCATCTCTAACCTTAGTGATTTTTGGCTCTTGGTTTGATCACGTGAAGGGCTGGCTGGCTGCTAGAGAACAACAGCACATCATGTACATCTCCTATGAAGAGATGATCCTGGTAAGAAGACTACAAATACAGCTAAAAAAAAACCTGCATCATGTACACTATAACAATCTAGAATCTAGATCAATCTTAAAACTTAAAGTGGTTCTATATCATACTAAGAAAATGAATAGTCATGACGCTTTTAACCCATCACTCTATGTAGAACCTCTAAGGTTTAGTTTTTTGAACCCCAGAAGGGTGAGATATCAAAGGTCTGTATCTAACCTACATAGGCTGGGAGTGGCAAAAATAAACCAGAATGATGCAAAGAGAGACGATGCTAATGATTATTTAGGATGATGATGATAATGGATACTCTAGTAACTGTGCTTTGGTAATCTGTTGCTGTAGGACCTGGAGGCCTCTGTGACACGGATGGCTCAGTTCTTGGACACACCTCTGGATTCTGAGATGATAAGGAAGATTACCGATCGATGTGTGTTTAAGAATATGAAAAAGAACAAAATGTCGAACTACTCCCTGGTCCCCAATACAATTATGGACCAGAATGTGTCAGAGTTCCTTAGGAAAGGTAAGGGATTACTAAGAACAGAATCCCACATTTAACAGTATGGTGAATCATATCATTAGTCCTATGTATATGACTTCTTCATCATTCATCTGCTCTTTTCTTTTTCAGGTATTGCTGGAGACTGGAAGGATCATCTAACTGTAGCAGAGGCGGAACACTTTGATGAATTTTACCAAAAGAAAATGCAGGATGTAAAATACAATTTTTTTTGGGATTAGAAAATATAATTATTGTGTTTTCTATCATGGCCTGGGGCAAAGTAGCCAACCAATTGTTAAAGTGCTGTTACTAATGGCCATGATTCATCATGATTTAGAACCACAATCAGAGTCTGAAATTTATATTGCTAATGTTATTTTGTCTCGTTAACTTAGTATGAGCAGGTGTAACGTAACATGTGTAACAAAGCAGCTTAATAACGATATGGGATAAATTCTGTTTTTTCTCTCTAATGCCGCTTTTCCACTGCATGGTACCAGCTCGACACGACTCGACACGACTCGACTCAGCTCGCATTTTTTGCGTTTCCACCGCGGTACCATGGTATCTGGTACCTGAAGTGGCTGCTTTTTCTAGTACCTACTCGCTCTAGGTTCCAAGCGAGCTGAGCCGATGCTAAAAGGTGACGTCGGCAGACGGCCGGCGACTGATTGGCCAGAGAGTGTGACGAAGTCACGAGAGCGACATGGCAACCATGCTGGTAACATCCATAGCAGCGCCGCAGCCAACATGTTCCACTTCTCCAACTTCTTCAACATGCCAGCTAATAATAGTAATGCGATCGATGTCCTCCATTGTTGTTATGTGGGTTCTGTCCATGTGTGGGTTGCGTATGTGTTGTTTGCGTCGCGTACACAAATACGTCACGGCCCTTTCGCGCAGCCGACCCCGCCCACGTCCAGGAGGTACTATTTGCGGTGGAAAAGCACCCGTGCTGCTACCGTGTCGAGTCGTGTCGAGTCGTGTCGAGTCGAGCTACATGTGCGGTGGAAAAGCGGCATAAGAAATGTGTTAATTTGCTGAGACTAGCTCAGAGAAGATTTGAATGACTTGCCTTCATGAATACAGACTGGGATTTCATTCAAATCCCTTCAAATTCGTGAAATAAATGATATCTCACCTATATTAATGTGTCTGTTCCTGGTTGTGGGTGAGGGACAAATTCTATAACAAAAAAAAAATGCTTGATCCGATGAAGCAGCACCACTTTGCACGTTTGCTAATTTTATTGTGAATCATATCTCTTAGGTGTAGGTTAGCGCAGTAAATACTATATAATAATTACAAATGATGAGATACTCCTTTATATGCCTTCACATTAGGGGCACTATGCAACAGCATAGTCTGCGGCAAGAAATGGCCCTGCTTGTACCTTTGCCTTACCTTCCGTTTAGCAAATATTTTGCACCAAATCAAATGTTTTTGTCTGATAAATGGCTTGGTTCCAGGCTAACAAATCTTTATTTAACGATTCTTAGAAAGGTCAATAGAGAATTTTTTTTTGAAAAAAAGGGGGCGGTCACTATTCAGTCGCCTTTTGAAAGGCGCCTCTAAATTAAATGTATTATTATTATTATTATTATGAACCCTGACCCTAACCCTATTCTAATAGTACCCAACAATTACATTATTTACCCCCAAAAAATCGTCATAAACCTGTTGGTAGAACAGCTATAAATTAGGCCTGCATAAAATAGGGTTGAACTTCACGACCATGCACACCTAGAAGTAATAGAACAGCATGTAATTCCTTTATTATTTACTTTTGTTAACCTTCATTGATTCAGGACTGTAGAGCAAAGTCTGAATGCTTCTATGTCTTTCACTTGTCAACTACCATTCCTATCATACAGGTTGCAGATATGACAGAAGAAGAGCTGTATACCGTGTACAAGGGCGTATATTTACTCAAAAAAATTCATAACCAAGAGAGCCTGAAATGCTACGAGGAGTTCTCTTTTCGTCCAGATGACATTCTGATTGTTACTTATCCCAAGTCAGGTAAGAGTTTTCCTGGTCACGCAGTGGAAGTAAATGACGTATGATGGATTCAACTAATAATAATAATTAGTTTTGCTAAACTAGTTTCAAAGTAGTATGTAGGTGGAAAGTTTGATAATAACTTGTAACATCAAGTATGGACATGGACATAGACTATGTGTAATAAACACTTGCTATTATTACACATACTTTATTACACACTACTTTTCCTTGACGGATCTGCGCATATTGTTGGATTTGTGGAGGCGTCCACGTGCAGAAGAGTAATTGAAATAATAGTCATACCCTTGGAACCATATTGACCAATATAGATCAGCACTGATTTATACTGTGGTATGAATTTTATAATTATGATACAAATTTTTTGATATCACAACCAGTTGGCAAAAAATAAGCGCATGAATCAAAAAAGACGACTGCAGGAAGGAACAGGAAGTACACAACAGCACCACAAACCCCACAATAACACCCTGCGTGATGCTTTCAGGGACAACATGGATGCAGGAGATAGTTCCCCTGATCCTGAGCCAGGGAGACCCAGTAGTGGTGGACACTGTGCCCAACTGGGACCGGGTCCCGTGGTTGGAGTCCAGAGCATTTATCTATAACCTGGACCAGAGACCGTCCCCACGGGTCTTCGTTACTCACTTCCAGTACAACATGATGTCAACGGGCTTCCTCAAGGTCAAACCGAGGGTATGCTATACAGCTTCGAGCCATAGAGGTTCATTATGGAAAGATATAAACCAATGGAAATGTCCCTGTAAACTGCTATTATTATTATTTTTTTAACTATTTGTATGCTCAGACTTTATAATTTAGTCATTGAGCAGATGTTCTTGCCTGCTAGGTGAATTGGGATGAGTAACAATCAAAATGTTATTGCTGAGGTAAAGCCACGTGTGTGTGTGTGTGTGTGTGTGTGTGTGTGTGTGTGTGTGTGTGTGTGTGTGTGTGTGTGTGTGTGTGTGTGTGTGTGTGTGTGTGTGTGTGCGTGCGTGCCTGCGTGCGTGCGTGCGTGCGTGCGTGCGTGCGTGTGCTTTTATTTGTAATTTAGGTAATTTATGTGATGAGGAACCCGAGAGATGTATTCACTTCCTACTCACACTTTAGTAGGATGGCCTCCTTCTTGGTTAGTCCAGGAACACAGACTGAATTTCTCAACAAATTTCTTGATGGAAAAGGTATTCAGTATATGGATTGCTTGTGTATAGCGTTTGTTCACTTTTACCCTTTGTGTTTGTTTTCACTGCTTGGCTTAATATTTAATCCAGAGACAGGTATTCGGTTGACTTTGGCCATTGCACATTCACATAAACTTTTTTTCATCTCTAACCTTAGTGATTTTTGGCTCTTGGTTCGATCACGTGAAGGGCTGGCTGGCTGCCACAGAACAGCACATCATGTACATCTCCTATGAAGAGATGATCCTGGTAGGAAGACTAATCTAGATCAATCTTAAAACTTAAACTGGTTATATTTAATGCTACTAATAATAATCATGACACTTATAACACATATTTAGATTATATATTGATATATTCATACAGATGAAGATGGGGATGATGATGATAATGAATACTCTAGTAACTGTGCTTTGGTAACCTCTGTTGCTGTAGGATCTGGAGGCCTCTGTGACCCGGATGGCTCAGTTCTTGGACACACCTCTGGATTCTGAGATGATAATAATAATAATAATAATAATACATTTAATTTAGAGGCGCCTTTCAAGACACCCAAGGTCACCTTACAGAGCATATAGTCATCATTCAAAACTATGTAAAACAGACTAGGAATAAAAGGAAAACAGAGGTTAAACATGAAGAATAATAATAATTAATAACACTCAAAGACGCCTAAAGTGAAGGGGGGACCTCACTAACCACCACCAATATGTAGCACCCACTTGGGTGATGCACGGCAGCCAATCGGTGCCAGAACGCTCACTACACACCAGCTTGAGGTGGAGAGTTAGGGATGAGGTGGAGAGTGAGGGAATAGAACATTTAAACACTATCGACCATATTTAAACACTATCGACCACATTTAAACACTATCGACCATATTTAAACACTATGGACCACATGTAAACCCTATCGACCACATGTAAACACTATCGCCCACATTTAAACACTATCACCCACATTTAAACACTATGGACCACACGTAAACCCTATCGACCACATTTAAACACTAACGCCCACATTTAAACACTATCGCCCACATTTAAACACTATGGACCACATTTAAACACTATGGACCACATGTAAACCCTACCGACCACATGTAAACCCTATCGACCACATGTAAACCCTATCGACCATATATCGTAAGGAAGATTACAGATCGATGTGTGTTTAAGAATATGAAAAAGAACAAGATGTCGAACTACTCCCTGATGCCAAGTACATTGATGGACCAGAATGTGTCAGAGTTCCTCAGGAAAGGTAAGGGATTACTAAGAGCAGAAACATACATTTATGGTTGATCTTATCATTAGTCCTCAATACTTCTTCATCATTTATCATATATCTTCTTTTTCAGGTATTGCTGGAGACTGGAAGAATCATCTAACTGCAGCAGAAGCGGAATACTTTGATGAATTTTACCGAAAGCAAATGAAGGATGTAAAATACACATTTATTTGGGATTAGTTTTGCGTGTTTTATCATGTCCTGGGGCAAAGCCAACCCATTGTAAAAGTACTATTCCTAACGGCCATGTTTCATCATGATTTAAAATCACAATCAGCATTTCTTAGACGGAGACGATCTTGACAGAAAAAGCAAAAGTGGCGTTGCGTTCTCACTTTTTATTCAGCGTTTAACAGGCACTGTTCAACAGGCCCACCCAAAACTTTTCTGAAAAAAATAAAATAATATATAATATATTTTTAATTTATTGCACGGCAACACCTACATCTTCCTCTCTGCCACCCCAGGATGCTAGCGCGACCAGCGCCGATTCTATCCTATTCTATATCTATTCCTACCTATATAAACAAGTTATAGGCTACTACCTTTCATTACATTATTAAAAGTTATTTCCAGCAAACAGCTTAAAAAACATGTTTTCTGGAACTCAAATACTATGTTTACTTGTTGGGAAAACACCATAATATGTCTCCTTTAACTAATGCTGGGCTTACACCAAAAGATTTTCACAGTCACTGACTAAAAACTGCAAGAGAGAATTTAGCGTTGGATCAAGTTTGTTATGTTGAGGTTATAGGCACCCAGTGCAACTTTCGAGGCTTAAAAATAAACATTCAATTTCTAGTCTTTTTTACACGTAGTAAGTTTCAATAACTCCATACCATTACATACCGACATTTAAGCAGCAAAGATGAGACGTCGTTGCGTGGTGAGAACTGATACAAAATCGATAACAACAACAATGCCGCCATTTTCTTTATTTTTTGTAACCTACAATAAATAAAGCAGGCTTCCAGTCAATGGAAAAATGGCTTCTCCCCACCGGCGATTGTTGTTGTTTACGATTTTCTATCAGTTCTCACCACACAACGACGTCTCATGTTTGCTCCTTGAATGTCGATATGTAATGGTATGGAGTTATTGAAACTTACTACGTGTAAAAAAGACTAGAAATTGAATGTTTATTTTTCATTGAATGTTTACATAAAGTTGCACTGGGTGCCTTTAAGGTTTTTGTAGATATGGGGGGTGGAGATGCAGCGACCACAGCAGGTCTGTTAACTTCCTGTTCGGGTTTCACAACTTTCTTGTCGGCAGGATAAGAGACACAAACTTGAAAAACAAAAACAAAAAAAAGCAACAACTGCTATTTACAGTGCTTATTATTCAGATGTATGTACTTGATTAAATTGTTTTAATCAAGTACATACAGGGTTCCTCCCGTTTGTCTCGTTCCACCCCTAGTGCTGATAATGTAGTGGACTGTTCTGGACAGAAAATGCCAGGGCTGAATTTTTGTCCCAGTCCACCCCTGATTGTAGGGATGCTAGTAAAACGATTTGGGAAACAATTGTATCTTACAAACAAACTGGAGTAAAAATGCTGTCTGCCTAAAACTCAACTTCACACAGTGTGTGTGTGTGTGTGTGTGTGTGTGTGTGTGTGTGTGTGTGTGTGTGTGTGTGTGTGTGTGTGTGTGTGTGTGTGTGTGTGTGTGTGTGTGTGTGTGTGTGTGTGTGTGTGTGTGTGGTGTGTGGCGCTGTTTGTTTGTAATCTGGATGAAGCCACTATCGTGAAACATTTTCATGATTGCGAAAACATATTCTATCATATTAGTATCCGGCAAATCGTCATTAAGACAGCAGACGGGGGAGACGTTGAATAAAAACAGTTACCAACTATGATTAGATATTAGTTACTTCTATCTATATCGTTGTCTTATCAATTTAATCGGCTTAAATAGACATAGATTATTAGGCGTTGCATTTCTTTTTTCTTTTTTTTTTATAATATAGTAACATGAACACACTCGGAACGCGAGGGTGACTGAACAATCATGATCATGTGGGCCATTTAACATGTTGTGGTATGAGTTATTGTATTGATTTACTTTGAAAAAATACTTTATTGAAGGAACGGTTCGGGTTAGGACCTGCAGCTTAAAGCCCTGCCAGTGAATGTCCATGTCCGGTCCATAAATATTCCACTTGAACTATCGAACAAAATTCAGCAACTCCATCATCTGACGTTAAAATGCCCATACCCTATGGGCTGTCTAGTTACAAGGTATCTTTAGGATGACAGAAAGAGGATTCAATCCTTCAATAGCAAGTACAGAAAATTATTCTTTAAAAAATACTATTGGATAATATAGCATAAAGGGGTGGGATGCACACAAAGTCAGCTGTTATGGTATACAAAGGAATACAATTAATGTTACAACTTAAATTAAATTAACTCAAAGGCAGGGGGTTCTCACTCTTCTCTCCGCAAGCCGTGAAACACTTGGGCCTGTGGGGAAAATAAAAAAAAACATGTATCAAGATCTGCTCGGACCTTGTTGTTTAGACATTATTAAAGCACTGCAATGGGACAGGGAACGCCAAAAGCTAAAGCTATATTCTTTGACATCTTGCTTTCTGCGGTTCTAGACTCATGGTGCCTTAACAATGACACATACATGTAAAACGAATAGGCTACTGTAGATATCATCATAAAGGTAATGAGGTACCTTCAATGTAGGACTACAGGCCAGGCTACTCACTCATGGGCAATTAAGACAACATCCAACAAAGGCCTCAAGATTCTCTGCAACTGAATAATTACAAAAAATAAAATAATGACTCACCACAATGATGGGCAGAATAAGTTTGAGAAGGCATATGGCCAGGAAACAGCCAACTGTCTGTGGGATGGGCAGATCAGGTGGCTCAGGAACGGGGGGCTCAGGAACGGGGGGCTCAGTCACACAAACTGCAGAAAGTCAAGAGACACTCATCGGCACGATGGAGGCTCAGCAGCAAAGCACAGTAATTGCAATTCAGATACAATTCTAGTTTTCTAGAGAACATATTTTTATTTTATTTCTTACTACATTTAAATTAATTAATTTAGATGTCAATATGTTTTAAAATGTTGATTATGAGATAAAAAAAAAAGACAATAGAAAACAAACCAGAAGTTGTATTTAGTTGGAATATACACTTCAATGAAGGAGTGTAAGTTCCAAGGGTGGGAGGCCATACTACAAATTATTGGCGAAAGAAAAGAGAAAGAAGAAAATCTTGTCCTTTCGAATATTCAAATGACCAGATAAATATAAACTGATAGTTTATTTTTCGTATTGTGACAGAATGATAATAATAACAATTTTTGTAACTGTAACTATAGGTTTCAACTCATCGGAAATAACAGCAATACAAAAAATGAAGCAGCAGTTGGAAATGGTTGATAAGTTTAGAAAGCCTAAAGTGAAAGTAATTAAATCCAGAGAAAAAGTATATTGGCATAAAAGTCAATAAAGAATGTATCCTACTTTTTAATTCTAGGCCTAGATGCTTATTAAAAGTGAATGGCCTAAATTAATCAGCATATACTTTTTTGATGTGAAAACACATTTATTCCTTGTTGCATGACGGTTTATACAAAGTTAAATAGGCCTTCTTGTTTTGGGATTAAAGTATAAATACATTCTTGACATCAAATTATAATATCAAGTCTAAAAAAAGTAAATATATTTGTTGGTATCTCACAATTGTAATTAATTACAGCATTTGAGTAAAGGTACACAATTTTTCATCCCCTGATGTTAGAGCTAGTATGGTTGTAGGCAAGGGCTCCTTTCTATAATAATATTATATTATTTATCTGTAACAAAAACAATGTTTTAATTGCATCATTAGAAATCATAAAAAAAATTCTTCAAGGTGCCTTTTGGCCCTAATCAACTAATGACTAAACTAGGGCCAATGTTTACCTGAGCACGGGCTGGGTAAAACGTACTGCCTACCTGGAACCTCCAGGATCACCTCAAACCTGGAGTTCTTACCCCCGGGGTTTGCCCCGATCAGACACTCGTAGGTTCCTGAGTCTTCAGGCGTAAGGTCAGGGAGAAGAAGGCTGTTTTCATCGGTCAGGTAAGCAGTCCGATTGAAATCATATGGCCAAATCTCACCACGGCTTCTTCTGATTATACGGAAAGACGGTTGCTGTCCCCAATAGAAAGAAAATTATCATTTCTTTGTAGGGGGCTGCTTATATTTTGATCCCATTTGAGCCAGAGCTCTTTGTCTCAACATTGCTATAATATGGATAGATGAACGCAGATCAAATGTTGAATGTCTGATAGGATTTTATCAGATTTTCATTTAAATTAAAATACAGTACAGTATTTAACTGCAAACTAACTAACCTTGGTCCATGTGATAGCGTTGAAGGAGCCCTTTTCGATTCCATCACAGTTTAAAGTACCATTTTCTTTGCAATTCCCGACTATTTTAGGACTTGAGGTTGCTAAATGTAGAAACGCCAGCTAAGATGAAAACATAAAAGCATGTATTCATTGTTTTATTCTCTCATTTCATTGACATAGTTACACATTTAGGGCAAACATAATGAAACCTAAAAAAATGAATATGTATGTACTCACCTCAACATATATTGACAATAACATCTTCTGCAATTGATCAGTGTTGGAAACAAAGTGGGCCCCTGAAACCGCTTCAGTGTAGACAGTTTCCTGTCAAGGGGGCGGGGGGTTTAGAAATTCAACAGTTCAACGCATTACTGTAATGCACTTTTTTTCTAACTTAAATATTGACTATTTATCCTCATTAGTTGTTTATAGGCCGCTCATAAACGGAGCCGCACTGACTTTAGTATCACCACAACCCCCCCCCCCCCGTGCCTCCATGGTTGAAAAAGTGCCCTCAAGAGTGGCGAATACGAGAGAAAGTGCCTTATTGGCTGCCCTTTACATGTGAAAAAAATGATTGGGTGCCCTGTGGTGCCCCTTCATACAATAAATTATGATGTTGAGCCTTCTAGAACAAGAAAATTCAATAACGTGCCTCAATGAGTGCCCTCTTAACGCCCTTACAGTGCCTCCATGGTTGACAAAAAGTGCCCTCTAGAGTGGTGAGTATGAGAGAAAGAAGTCCCATGCATGATGCATCATAGCTTTTTGCACGCTGGTTGGGCCCCATGTTGTGCAGAATGTGCCCTTTTTATACTTACTACGTGTAAAAAAGACTAGAAATTGAATGTTTATTTTTCATTGAATGTTTACATAAAGTTGCACTGGGTGCCTTTAATAGGAGAGGCTTGTGGTAAGGGAAGAGGAGAGAGGCTCAGAACGTACCATCTGGATTGAACAATGCGGTGAGTTGCAGACGAAAGGTGCAGATGCAGAGCAACGGCCACTTCCTGTCTTCTACTTGTAGCATAGGCACACTTACTTTACAGGTCTGGAGGGTTCGCATAGACGCAAGTGTGTCTTTGTGGAGGTGTCACGTTAAAATTGTACCGGGGGCGAAAATTGTACCGGCCTACGTCATCGTTTGTTTACATCCTGACAACCTGCCCGGCAACGGACTACGCGATGCAGATTACGGATGTACATTTACGGATCGCTAGATAACACTTGTTTTTACTTTATTTACTAGCTAAATTCGATTAAACAATTCAATACAATACAAATATAAAGTAAAAACAAGTGTTATCTAGCGATCCGTTATCTGTATTATGTTTCAAGAACCTTCCTACGTCATTTGACGCGATCGCCCGTTTCGCGGGCAAAACATTTGTCATTTGACGCGTTCGGCCGTTTCGCGGGCAATTTTTTTTATTGTTTCGATTAAACAATTAAATACAATACAAATATAAAGTAAAAACAATTGTTATCGCTATCTATCATAATACAGATAGCGATCCGCTATCTGTATTATGTTATTTCGTCGTTTGGAAACATGTTTTCTGCATCGCGTAGTCTGTTGCCGGGCAGGTTGTCAGGATGTAAACAAACGATGACGTAGGCCGGTACAATTTTCGCCCCCGGTACAATTTTAACGTGACAGCGTTCCAGTGGGGAACATTTTATGGTGAGGCACATCTGATCAAATATTTGGTCATTTTCACCCGCAAGCGTCGTCGTGTAAACAGGGCGTCAAATTAGCATTTGTAAGGTAATTTTGTCTTGTTAACTTAGGAAGGTTTCTTCAGAACAGTTGTAACATAACAGTGGTTTAAAAATTATAAGGGTTTGCTTTTTGATCTCAATGAAGTGTGTTAATAGGTTTGGAGTTGCTCAGAGAAGATTTGACTGATTGAAGACTGTGATTTCATTAAAATGCCTTGAAATTCTCACACAATATCTCACACAAAAATATGTACGTGCCCGATTGTGGGTCCAGGACGCAATCCATACCTGTGATTAAACGTTGATCATTTGATAATAACAACTTGGGTATCGCATAACACATATGCTGATGAAACAGCGCCCCTTGGCGGCTCAGTAAGAGAATGTCGTCCGGACTATAACCCCCCCGCCCCCTCCCACCACAAGACGGAAGAAAACAATACCCACACCATCTCGATTGTTAAGACAAACCGATCGAAAGCTTTTATTGAAAATTATTCTTTTATTACTTCGCTATTCGCATTATGAACCACACGTATAGGTCGGATCTAGTATGAACTACGAAGTGTTTAACGAGAGCGCAAAGACGATCTCACACACACACAAAAGATCGCGACGAAATCTCCAAGCTGCAGGTTAGCGCGCTAAATAACCATCACACATGGTTATATTCTCGTTTATATTTCTTCATATGCAGGGGAACGGAGAGTGTGTTGGATTCTGCAGTGTGCTTATAACACATGCATGGGTTCAGGTTCTACTGTTATTGTTCTGTCTGTGTATGTCTAGTCAACAAAATGGAGGACAAGCTATGCTGTCGTTATATTTCTAGTTTTAGTTGGACATACATTTAAAATTGATGTTCAGAAAGAGAGATAGTGAGTGACTGAATGGGTGAGTGAGAGATAGTGAGAGAGGGATAGTCTGTGTGTGTGTGTGTGTGTGTGTGTGTGTGTGTGTGTGTGTGTGTGTGTGTGTGTGTGTGTGTGTGTGTGTGTGTGTGTGTCCGGTGTGCGTGCGTGCGCGTGTGTTAAGAGACCTGACTTTGTTGTTATGTTTTGATTCTAGGCGTAGGAGCACCATATTGTGCAAGATAGCTTTCAGAGTCTGACCTCAAACCGAAGCTGGTTTAATTTACAACATGAGTGACATCGGGGACGTGGAAAGTGCCCCGGGGACATCTGGATGTGGCAGCCGGACCGGACTGGGGTTCGCCCTGGGGAGGGGGCATCCAGGACGCCTCACGGGGCTCTCCTCCCCCGTACCACCAGGAAGACTGACATCTCTGAAATCCAGAGACCTCACCTTGGGCGGACTAAAAAAGCCAAAGGTAGGCCTACAGAGCAGAAGATAGTTGCGTCTTTTAAACAGCACTAAACTCATAACGAAAAGTAAACAGTACAACCTGTTTAATTTCCGACAGAAAATCTTCGAGCCAAACGTAAAAGCTGTTAGGAAAAGTAAAGACGAGTAAGTGGCTGGCAATAAATTACGTTTAAATACAAACAACCCATTTGGACTAATAATGACCTGGTGTTTAATTTGCTTCATGTGTTGCTTGTCAGCAGGCTACAAGACGAAAGTAAGGAGGTGCCGAAGAAGGAGAGAAGGAAACGAGATGAGAAGCAAAGAGAGAGCCGAGGGAGGAGGAGAGAGAGACCCCAGACCATCCAGTCTCACTCCATCTTTGAACAAGGACCCGCCGACACCATGCGCAAAATAGGTGCCCCCACCCATCCCATCCTCTCACTTCTGAACATTCATTCAGTATCAGTATATTTTTGGGGTATACCATGCCCATCATAAATTACCAGAGTATAAAGCGACGTCTGTGCGTTCACACCAAAAGCGAATTGAGCTGCCAAATCACCGGAGTCATTCACTTTCTATGGGCAAGAGCGACCAAAGCGACACAAGCCTCAAGCGCTACCAGCGGCAAAAGGTGAGCGACCAGAGCGACCAAAAAAAGCTGAAGACGGCTGAACTTTATGCAAATTACTATGACCCGTTTCAGCGGCAAAACACTGACAGCCAATCGGAATGTAGACGCCCTTTGCTTGCGTGGATCCCAGGGAACACCGGACACCGGTGTGGGTACCAGATTGACTCGGCTGCCAGATCGACTCGGGGTCCTGCGCTTACAGATGACGTATCGACACTTGACGTATCGACACAAGCCAACGGACAAAACCCGGAAGGGTTGTTTATAAAAGGGGCTCAATCATGGACATAACAAGAAGGCTCAATCCGTTTTGGTTTTGATTTCCTTGAACGCAGCCCGTTCTTTCGCACAAACAAAGCCATTGGAAACACGTCTAAAAGCACTGATGAATGCATATGTAACCCAGTTCCTGTTAGGGACTCTTATTCTGAAGGAGGAGAACGGAAGTGTCTCCGTGTGGATCGCTGTTTTGACTCTGTGTTGGGAGCGCTGGAAATAAAGTGGATCGCCCCGTTCAGTGAATGGAGTAAACCGATTCCTCTTTTATATATAACCCACGTATTGGCAGATTATTATTCATAGATTAGAATAATCAAAAGGAGATTGTTAATATTTGGGAATAACATGGCAATGAATGAAACGCGCATGCACATTTAAAAGACAGCTTTACAGGAAGTGCGTCATTATTGCGCATCTAGGACCCCGAGTCGATTCACTCGGCGGCCGAGTGAATCCGACGGCCACACCGGCACTTTGGTTCCTACCTACTTCTTTAGTTCCTACTGACTGTACATAATGTCGACTGAAAAATTAACTGTATTCTATTAGCACAGCTAACTCTATTAGCTGTAACTGGGCGCCCGGTGTTGTACGATCCGAGCCTTTTTCATTTCAGAGATTGCAACAAAAAGGCTCCAGCCTGGGCAGAGGTGTCACGCGTGGTTGGTTGGTCTGGTGTGTGAGTTAATGAAACGTTTGAGATTATTGTAAAATAGGCGCGATACATGCCTGCTAACCAAGATCCTAGCATACTAATCCTCCTTGCTCTGAATGGGACGATATCGTTTTCAAATATCGAAAATACATACGTTGTGCAAAGCAATAATGCACGCATAATAATGCAATAATAATGCAAATGAATGATGCACGAAACAAACGTGTCGCTTCAATGCAGTTTAATAGAGGATAGACAGCTGACAAATGACCATTTAGCAGCATTTTTATCCAAAGCGACCTACAATAAGTACATTTGTCATAAGAAGTGAAACAATATATCGCTGTTAGTGACAGTGATAATGACAGCTGTGTTTTCTGTTTTTTGTTCAATAGTTAATGAGTGCAACATCAATAGTGATTTTGATACAAAGTGATGATATGCGGTAGTATTTATAGAAAATATTTGCGATCTAGAACGTTCATATTTAAGCGGGAATCATTTTCATTGGCTCTCCATACCACCAATCTAACCAACCAATCGCGTGTAGTCATGCTTTAAACAAAACACGTTTTTGAAATCGCCCCATACACAAACTAATCGACAAGACGAGGGATAAATGACAAGGGATATATCTCGTCTTTTATCCCTCTATTCCCGCTATTCCCCACTATTCACGGAGCCTGAGGTGAATAATTTTTGATTAAATAGTCTAGATAGATAGATAGCCTAGTCAAGTCTTTATTAATACCAACGACACAAATCGTCGGGAATTCATTTAGGTGATTCGGCTCACAGGACAGTAGCCTACAAGACCACACAGAACAAGGGAGACAAGTCTGACTGCGGGTCATTATTTAAAAAAGGGGACACCCAGTCTTGGTTTATTACACGTAGTCTATGCCCATGTCCATACTTGTTGTGGCAAGTTATTATTAAACTTCCCACCTACATCTCATCTCATCTTCGAGATTTTATTCCCACCTACATACTTCTTTAAAACTAGTTAAGCAGAACTCCTTAATATTATTATTATTATTAATTGTTGCATCCATCATTCGCCATTTACTTCCACTTGAGTGACCAGGAAATAAGCCAATATTCATGGATCAGTAATGATCTATGAATCAAATATTTGAATTTCTGAAGCTGAATGCAGAACATTTGGTTGGTATTGGAACATTTGATTGGTATATAAATGACGTTAAATCACATTAAATCAGTTATCACAGGATCAATTTACCAACTGATCGTTGCAGTCCTAACGTACATCGTTTTCTGTGGTGGACCCCCTCCCTCCCTGCTCAGCGTGGCGGGGGACCCCAGATCTTGGCGAGGCCGCAGCGTCACCTTTGGGGAAGGCGGTGAAGAAGGAGAGAAGGGAGTCGGAGCAGGATGAAGATGAGATGCTGTTTAGACTGCAGCGTGACGACGTGAGTAGACACTCTCTCCTGCTGCTCCTCTCTCTCTCGCTCTCTCTCTCTCTCTCTCTCTCTCTCTCTCTCTCTCTCTCTCTC